>NC_138862.1:39533874-39908190 GCF_965194805.1 Balaenoptera borealis
CTTCTAGATAATTTTTCATTTCAGCTATTTTATTCTTCAGCTCTGACTGGTTCTTTTTTATATTTTCTAACTCTTTGTGAAAATTCTCACTGTGTTTGTCTATTCTTTTCCTAAGTTCAGTTAGCATTCTAATTACTATTGCTTTGAACTTTTTATCAAATAAATTAACTCTATTTCATTAGAATTTTTTTCAGGTTTTCTTTCTTATTCTTTTATTTGAAACATATTCCTCTGTCTCCTCATTTTGTTTAACTTTCTCTGCCTCTATAAAATTAGATGAAACCATTATCTATCCAGTCTTGAAGGTGTGTCCTTATGTAGGAGTGTCCCTATTCAGTCTGCATATGTCCATTGGCTTTGGTGGGAGAGCTGGATCTTAAGAGATCATGGGCTGCATCTTCCCCTAGGGTGCACTGGCAGCCAGTGTTTTGTTGGGAGGTACGGCTGGAACTGAAGGGGCTAAAGCCAGATCCAGGTAGGTGTGAGCTGGGCTTCTCCTATGCTCAATGGCAGTCACTGTCCTATGGGGGGGAGGGGTGGGGCTAGAGCTCAAGTAACTGGAGCAGAAGCCCTTTGGGAGTTGCATTTCTCCCAGGTGTGTTGAGTATTTCAGCCTTTATTTGGGACATGGTTAGGGACTAAGGGCTTGGTGTTGCTCTTCTTTGCTGGTTACACCTATTCACTGGTGTGTGTGACTTAGTTAGAGGCTGGGTCTGTGCAGAAGGTGTTGGAGCTGTGCTACTGAGCTGGTTCTGCTCCTTCCCAAGTCTGCATGTGGACGTGCATGCCTGAAATGGTGGTTTCCATCCTGGAGCTGTTTTTACTCCCTCCCAAGCATGTGCATAGAGGAACATGCTGCCAATGGCTGCCTCTGCCTAGTCAGAAGTAAGGCTGGGGTCAGAGCTGGCTCTGTTCCTTCTTAGTGTGCACGTTGTCATTGGCAATGGAAGTCTCCATCTTAATGGGACCAGTGCAAGAGCAAGAGGGGTGAGAGCAAGAGCCCAGTGAAGGCTGCACACTAAGGTGATCCTGGAAAGCCAGCCAGAGCACCAGGCAGTTTTCAATCTGCTGCCTCTGTGCTGTGACTGGGAGAAGGGAAGTCTGTGCTTGTGCTCTTCTGGGTGAAGTTTTGGTTTCTTACAGCCCTTCAGTAAGCCTCACTGGGTTTTAAGCCAGTTTCAGAGTCTCATATTCCAACTTTCAGATCTCATGGAGGATACCCAAACTTGTGATATCTCCCTCCTCTTCTGGGTCACCTGCTAGGGGATGCAGGTCCTGACTAACTTAATTCTCTTCTCTTCCCACCAAACTCTATGTGGATCTTTCTTTACAGAGCTGGTTATAGAAGAGTCATTCTGCTAGTCTTCAGGTTGATTTCAGCAAAAGTTGCTCTATACGTAGTTGTAGTTTTGATGTGTTCCTGAAAGGAGGTGAGCTCAGGGTCCTCCTACTCCACCATATTGATATTGCCTTCCAGGCTCTTTTTCCTTTTTTGTTTTTTGTTTACTTGCTTTTTTCTTTTCTTTTTCTTTTTTCAGCCTCCATTCTGTTTTCCCCTTATAGCCTTACCATAGTCTAACAATGAACTCATATAATTTCTCCCTACACTTGTGTATCTTTCATAACTTAGGCATTATAAAAGGCATCTAGAAAGCTACTCTAAAAATATGTGTGTTTTTTAGTAGTTCACATATTAGTTGTGGAAGTAAAAGTATAGGGATTTAAATACAAAGAGATTTTCTAAAATTCTCCTTTTACTTTTGATAGTTTGTTAAAACAATTTTTTGTGGCTGTAAAAATAGTATCTGGAAATTAATTTGTCATGTACTCTCTTGCCTTTTACCCAATAATTTTACCCAATTCCTTTCACTCCCTTTTAATGATATCTTTACAACTCAGGACTTCCTTATATAGTTCAAAAGTCAGTGAAATGCTATTTAACATTTATTTATATACCCTTTAGTATTTCCATATGTCATTCTTAGCTCTTTACAAACACTAGCTAACTTAAACCTCAAAAATCACCAAGAGGTAGGTGTTATTATTAGCCCCATTTTACACAAACAAAACAACATAAAACTCAAGACTTAGAGTTAGTAATTATTAAAAATCAGGATTTAAAACCAAGAGTCTGACTTCAGAATCCAATATGTTATGCTACTTCTCAAAAAAACTGCAACAACAAAAACTTCCATATTTTTATTCAAACAACATACTTCTTATACCAATCAATCCAGATTTGGCAATAAGTAAGTTGAAGCTGATTTTGACCATCTAATCCATGTAGCAGTGACCTTTCTCTTTCTGAAAATATTTCTCTTAATTAGCTGCTTCTTTAAAATGGCCCAATACACCATGTTTAGAAAGTTCATATACATACATTGCTTGTTCACATGTCTCCCACATAATCAGAATCATCTAAGACCAGGTCTTGGCCTTGTCAAACAACTTTAGAAGACTGTGAATTCCCTAAAATTGTATGGAAAATATTGTATGCCTATTTTTCCTGAATATGTTTCTATAGCGTTTATCAAATTCTTAAAATGAGCAAAAGAAGTAAAAACCTTTTGTTTTACATGTAATTAAATCAAGTACATATAGGATGTTCAGTGCAATAATAAGGAGTGTTTGCATGCCCTATTTTATTTAATACTGATGGCAGCAATTCTTAGAGGGCAATACTTTGTGGATCTTTGTATTCCATAGGTTTTTGTCAAGCTTTTAATGGCTATTTAATAAATATCTGTTTAATAAATTAATGAAGTGTTTGGTGTCTGTTTATATATCATAAACAGTTTGCACATGATTCTACAACAATCTTCCAGCAGCAGAGAAACTATATCATCAGTGTCAGACCTAATTATCAAAGAAATTCCTCCACTTTCAATTGAGTCATTTTAGAAACTATAATATGACCTATTAGTATCTTTTAAAACAGTAGAATCCATTGATTACAAAGTCATTAACATAATTAATGTGACATTGTTTTCTTGAGAATAGCCATACCAACATGTGTGAGGTGATATCTTATTATGATTATCCCACATTCTATAATTGCTGTATTTGCCTAGAACTCTGTAGGTTTTTCAGACCACAAACACTACAGATTTTAAAACCCAGGTTTGACCCTTCAGCTAAAAGTGTTAAAAACAGGGAACTCACCCTATCGGATAATTTCTATTTCCAGATTTTGTCATCTCTCTATAATCTGTCTGCTTTCTTTATCTTTTTTGAAGGTTTTAAGAAGTTTACTTTTTGTTTTTTATGTTTGTTTGGTATTTTGCTTAGAGCTATACCTATTATCTGATGAGCATCAGTCTTCGAGGAGCTTACTCAGCTAAAACTGAAATAGAACTAGCCAACAGTGCACATATTTTAAATATAAAAAGAGAGGAGAAACATTTTACACTTATCCAAGTATTTACCATTTGTGGCATTCATTTTTTTCATATATGTAAGAGCTTTGTATCAGTTGAGGTTCTCCAGAGAAACAGAATCAATGATATAGATATCTATTGAGGTACATAGACATATATATATAAAGAGAGAGAAAGACAGAGACACAGATATTTTAAAGAATTGGCTCCTGTGATTATGGGGCTGGCAAAGTTTAAAATCTGTAGGATAGGCCAGCAGGCTGGAAACTCAGGCAGGATTCCTATGTCACAGTCTTGACACAGATAACTTTATTCTTTGGGAAACCTCATTTTTTTCTCTTAAGACTTTCAAGTGATTCAATGAGGCTTACCCACGTTACAGAGGGTAATGAACTCTCCTTAAAGTCAACTGATTATAATTGTTAATAAAATATAAAAATACACTCATAGTAACATCTGGACTAGTGTGTGAATAACCAGCTGGGCATCATAGCCTAGTCGATTTGCTAATAAAATTAACCATCACAAGTTTTATCTACAGTCATGTTCCTTCAGCCCAGAGAACTTCTACTATTTCTCGGTGCACATCTACCGGTGGTGGATACCTTAGCCTTTGCTTATATAAATCATTTTTATTTTGCCTTAATTTTAAAGTATACTTTTGCTGAACATAGAATTCAAGTTTGACAGGTTTTTATTATTTTCAGCATTTAAAAATTAGTTTTGCATTGATTTCCCAATTGCATTTTTTAAAATCAGAATTCAATAGTGTTTATTTCCTTTTATGTAATATATTTCTTTTTTATGGATCCTTTGAAGTCTCTCTCTCTCTCTCTCTCTCTCTGTTTCTCTTCCCTCTCACACATTATTTGTTCTTTTAAGGAATTTAACTGTGGTGTTCTTATGTGTAGATTCTTTGTGTTTGTTTATCTTTCTTAAAGTTTTTGGAGTTTTGTAACTGAGGGATAGATTTTTATTTTGAAAAAAAATCAACTACAATTACTTTTCTGTCCCCAAATATAAAAGCTTCTTGTTTGTTCATTTCAATATTTTTGTCATCTCTAGAACTGTTGCTAACTATCTGTCCCCTAGGTAATATTCTCTTGCTTCTTCACATGTGTAATAACTTTATGCTGGCTATTGTGGATGTTTAATTGTTGAGAGTCTCTATATTGATGTCTTCCTCTAAAGAATTTGGTTTTTGTTTTAGTAAGCAGGTGGGTCATCTGGGTCCTTTGGTGGCTTTGTTTTTTTATTCTTTCAATGTTTTTTCAGAGTAGGTCTATGGTAGCCCTGATGTCAGGGTGCTATTCCTAAAATATAGCCTTTCTGGCATCTTAATTGAATGTCTCGTGTGCTCAGTGCAATCTCTCCAATCTATTGTTTGGAACATCATCCAGTAACATGTGACAACCAAAATTATGGTTTGGCTCACAGCTCTCCCAGCTCCACCCCCTTGCTCTGCAGGTCATTTGTTACAACATGTATGAAACTTAAGGGCATTATGCTGAGCAAAATAATCGCGATGGAAAGACTAATACTATATGGTATCTCTTACATGTGAAATCTGAAAAAAAAAAAACAAAAAAAGCTGATCTCATAGAAACAGACTAGAATGATGGTTGCCAGGACCTGGAGTGGAGAGGGGAAAATGGGAAGATGTAGGTCAAAGGGTACATTCAGTTATAGTATGAATAAGTTCTGAGAGTCTAATGTGTAGCATGATGACTACGTTAATAATACCGTATTGTATACATGAAATGTGTTAAGAGTAAATCTAAAACATTCTCACCACACACAAAAATGAGCTAATTATGTGAGTTCATGGCTGTGTTAATTATCTTGATCTTGATAATCATTCACAATGTATATCAAATCATCAAATTTTACATCTTAAATACAATTATATTTGTCATTTATTCCTCAATAACACTGGACAAAAATTTTTACATTGTAAAACCATCTGTTGAATATTATCAAAGGCATGTTTAGATATCATGAAATAATCTTCAGTGAAAAATAAAAATCATTTTACTAATTAAAAAAAAAATGACCCATAGAGTAAAGCTAGCATGATCTTAGAACTCATTCTGTGATACCCTTGCCACAAGGATTATAGTCCTGGATCTGTGTCACCCAGCATATAAAAGGAAATGCTTTCTATATTTTATTCAGGTTATAGTTGCTCACAGTGAGAAGGTGAGTGTAGTAGCCATTGCTCTGACATGGCTAAAAGGGAAGAAACCTTACGTTGTGGTTTTACGGAAATCACCTCTATTTCCCATAGTATTTCTTTTTGTTTCACAGGCTTGAGGGTATCTGTCCCATATATACACATATATACACATATATGTGTATATATATATATATATATATGTATATATATATATACACATATATGTGTATATATATATACATATACATATATACACATTTACTTTTAAAAAGGTTGTTTAGAATGTGGATATATAATATATAAAACAGATGTTATTCTAATGTAAAACATTTGAAAGTCAAAGTCAAGATTTAAACAATCCTGTCCAACATTATTTCAATACATTTTAACATGTACATTTTACATTTCATATTTACATAAATATCATATTTTGCATATACTTAAATTTATTATCATTTCTATTAATTATTCAGTGATGAATATTGCTTTCTAGTTACTCACAAATTTAGCCTTTGAACAATTTTGACTTTAGTGAGACATTTTAAAGGTGGTTTTCTGTTTGGACAATTTATATAAATTTTATAAACTGTATATCCCTTAAAATTTTCAGGACACAGTACTTTTAACAATGAATTAATAAACAAATTTGGAAGACCCCCTCTTTTAAAAACTTAATCCAAATTTACATTGAATCCTAAAACTGTCACTGTTACTAGATAAATTTTTGGTGGTTGTAGAAAATATATTGGTTTTATTTAAATCCAATTCCATTTTAGGATAATTGAAATAATTCAAAATAATTAATTCTAGTTAGGCAATTGATTTATAGAGTTCTATTTCTGAACATCGCCTTTTTGCAGAATAAAATTATATTTACTCTGTATCTCCTTCAATGACTTTGAATTGTATATGAACTTTAATTTTAAATGTAGCATTCAAAGGAAGAAGATAATTATTCTTATTGACTCATAGTCACCTGTAAACCAGTATATTATGAACTTTTCTTTTTAATAAGAAACAAAGTTATATTTCAGAAACATCATCTTATCATTTGGCATTTTCCATGTGAATGAATTTTGGCTATTTGTAAAAGATCTGAATATTATATTTTTAAGCTTAATGGAAGAATCATAAGCACTCTTCTTTTTAAGACAAAATTAATTTTCTTAATTTAATAGTTTCCAAACATCTAATCATTAACATCTATTTTGCCTTCCAGATGTTACAAAAGATTTGCAATATCAATGCTACTATTAGAAGATATTTAAAATTGCAAGTATGCCTTTCAAAGCAAAATATCATTATACAATTTTAAACATTTTAATATATAACTATTTTGACTTCTGAAGTGGATTCAATGCGAGTCATAGTTTAAAGTTTTACAGATCTAAAACATTAATAATAAACTGTTTCTAATATTAGTAATATTTAGACATGATGCTAATTTAAGTTTTGAAACACCCTCTGTAAAACTTTAAACTTTAATTATAATATACTTCAAAATATTAGAGATTCAAGGCTACTGAATCAACATATCAATATCTTCTTAATATAACTATATTTAAGAGTAGAGCAAATTAATCTAATGCCTGAAGGGGTCACAAGAGAATCTCTTTATTTCTGGTTTTAGGCAGAAAGATAGTTCAGCTATCCTAGAAATGTAATACTTAAAACTGAAACCATACAATACCAGTTACTTTTTATTTATTAATCTCATAGTCTAAAAAATTTGTACACTTATGTTATTTGGAGAATTGAAGTGATATTTTTATCATTCTGTAATTAGGGTAGATGTACTTTTTAACAGCTTAATTAAGATATAATCCATATGCCATACATTTCACCTACTTAATTGATATGATTTAATGGTTTTTATAAATACAGAGTTGGGCAACCATCACCAAGAAAAGAAACTCTGAACACATTACCAGTCTCTCCCCATTTCCACCAATTTCTCCAGCCCTAGGCAAACACTAGTCTACTTTCAGTCTTTATTTGTCTATTCTGAAAATTTTATATATATGAAATCATAATATGTGGACTTTTACCTCTGGTCTCTTTCACATAGTATAATTTCAAGATTCATTCATGTTGTAGTATGTTCCTGTATTTATTTTCATTGCCAAATAATACTCCGTTGTATGATATACCACATTTTGTTTATCTATTCATCAGTTGATGGACATTTCGATTGTTTCTATTCTTTGACTATTATGAATTATGTTGCTATGAACCTTTGTGTACATGTTTTTGTGTGGATGTATGTTTTAATTTCTGTGGGATATACACCTACCTAGTAGTGAAATTATTGAGTCATATGGTAACTCATATGTTTCAAATTTTGAGGAACTGCTAAAATCCCCAAAGTAGCTACAGCATTTTTTTAGTCCAACCAACAATGTATAAGGATTTCAATTTCTCTGTATCCTTGTCAACACTTGGCATTATCTGTCTTTTGTATTATAGTTGTCCTAGTGGGTGTGAAGTGATATCTTATTGTGATATTGGTTGTATTTTTCTAATGACTAATGATGTCATTAGAAAATAGTACCTAATCATGTGCTTATAGATTATTTGTATATCTTTGGGAAAAATGTTTATTCAGATTCTTTGCCCATTTTTTAATTGCCCTACCTGGCCTTTTATTACTGAGTGGTTAAGAATTCTTTATATATTCTGGATCCAAGTCCCTTGTCAGATACATGCTGTGCAAATATTTTCTCCAGTTCTGTCAAATACCTCTTCACTTTCTTGATGGTATCCTTTGAAGCACATGGGTTTTTAATTTTGATGAGGTACAATTTTTTCTGCCTTTTGTCACTTGTGCTTTCAGTGCTATATCTAAGCAGCTTTTCCCAACTCACAGTCACAAAGATTTACTGTTATATGTTCTATGATGCGCTTGGAGTTAATTTTTTGTATAAAGAAGGGGTTCAATTTCTTTCTTTTGCATGTGGATATCAGTTGTCCAGGCACCATTTGACAAAGAGAAGATTTTTTTCAGTCATTACTTTCTTCTTTTTTTTTTTTTTTTCTGCTTTCTCTCATTCCTCTTCTTCTGGTGATCTCATTATGTATATTTTGCTATTCTTGATGGTATCCCACAGATCTATAACACCCTGTTCACTTTTCTTCATATGTTTTTCTCTCATATTGTTCTTCATATTCCATAATATATATATCAATCTATCTTCAAGCTAGTTTATTTTTGATTCTCCCAGCTTAAAACTACTATTGAGATCCTTTAGTGAATTTTTCACTTTGGTTATTGTACTTTTCACCTCCAGAATTTCCATTTGACTCATATTAATACTTTCTATCTCTTTACAGATATTCTCAATTTGATGAGACCTTGTCATTTAACTCTTTATTTCTTAAGTATGGCTTTCCTTTAGTTTTCTGAGCATATTTATAATAGTTGCTTTGAAGTTTTAGTCTGCTAAGTCTGACATTCAGTCCCTCTCAGAAAGCAGTTTTTGTTGCCTGATTTTTCCTCCAGTGTATGGGCTACACTTTTCTATTTCTTTGCATGTCTCATATTTTTTTGTTATTGTTATTGAAAGCTGGATATTTTAGATAATATATTGTGGTAATTCTGGATACTGATACAGCCTCCCTCTCCAGGAGTTATTGTTGTTACTGTTAGCTTGACTATTTATTTAGTGAATTAGCTAAACTATTTCAGTAAAGTTTATTTCACCCATAGTGTGCAGCCTCTGATGTCACCCTTCATAGGGCACAGCCTTGACCATGTTCACAATCACCCTGGGAGACAATGGTTTTAGCAGGGATCTCTTTGTTTTTTTCCCTGATCTCTCTTAAATCACTTGCGTCCACTTGCATCACAGCTTGTTAGCCTCTACTAATTGCCAGCTAATTTATCTATTATTTTCCATAGGGCTCTGGGACATGAATTGTTCCACAGTTTGATCCAATTAAATCTTACTCTCTTTGCAGGAATAGTATTTGAGGCCAGACTTTGAGACTTGTTCCAACCTCAGTAGAACTCATCTTCTTTCCCTACTTCTCTGTTAAAATTCTAGCTGCTCTATGGTTTAGCTTGTCACTCTTATGGAAACTTTAGAGTAATTTTCTCAGAATGTGGTAAGGTAAGGAATAATTTCCTGGAAGAATGAAAATATTTCCCATCTGATATATTCAGATATAGGATTGGCACTATAAATGTACACATATTAGAGTGACAAACTTAAGATTACAGGATTTTATTTCATTGTAAGAATAAACATAGTGAATTAGATAACCAGTAGCAGTCAAAATTAGCCCTATTTATATAAAACATAGAGTGGCCTTAGACCTATATTACAAATCTTTTCTTTATACTATTTATTTTTTAATAAATTCTATATAGAGGCTGATATAAATGACTATTATTTTATAATTTTTAGCTCTTTGCTACAGATATATTGCATGTAACTTCACATATATATATATGTATACATATATAATATTCACAGTTGCATAGAATGCTACTTTTAGGTAGGTCAGCCTAAAAATTAAGAAATTGTGGAGAAATAACTGCATTATAATATTCCCATATCTTTTAAGAAGGTTTGATCCCTCTAGGCAGTAATAGAGTTTATGGTACATTAATTTATAGAAAAATTTCTTGGTATAGTTTAGATAAAGCAAGAATGTGTGACAGGTAAGTAAAGCAAATTCACTGCTTAGATATAATTTTTCTTATAATGGTGATGGAAGAGTTGCTTTTTGGGATAATATAATGACACTAGCATAAAGTGTTATAGATGATTACTAGAGAAACTATACAATTATTTTATAAGTTTTTGTAAACTCATTTATTTAGCAATATTAACATTGAATATATTGTGCAATGCCAGCATGCAATTAAGTGCAATTCTTGCTTTTAAAAATTTAAAGGTATAATGGTATATATAGAATCTATAATAATTTCACTGTAGTAAACAAAAAATATAGTTAAACATTAAAAACTAAAGCATCTGAAATTCTGCCTTATTACCACACTAATACTTTGCTGTAAATAGAATGAAGCTATAGTTGCTTGTCAGGAATAGTGATGGGTTTTTCAGAATGACATTCTGCCTCAGGTTGATCACTTCTTTTCAAAGATTTGGTTTCTTATCCTATGATTCAGAAAGCTTAGTTGCCAACAAACCCTAAGATAATCAGTTCTTAGCAGACATACTTAAAGAAACCAAATTCACAGTAAAAAGTTTTGTATCTAAAGTCAATTAATTTCTAATGACAGTTATACCTGCCTCAGGTAAAACGTAATTCTCCAAATTCCCAAAAGGAATTATCCAATACAATTATTTTGGATTAGTTAGGAGGCTTTGGTCTCAAAATCTCCATTCCATATATTAGAAATAAAACCGAAAAACAAAAAAGCAGTGAAATTGCTATATGTATGAATAATTTAATCATAGAGTGGATTGTGACCACATTTGCATTCATTGCATACAAACTTTCAGAACTACCAAAGAAAATCTATTTGTAGTAATTGACAAAATTTTAAAAATAATAATTATAAGTGGATGTCCATTTTCTAGAATTACATATCTAGACTGGATTAAACTGTTAATTTTGCTGAATTAGCTGTGAGCTTAGTCTCTTTTGTCTTGTCAACTTTAAATTGAAGGGTTGTTTAGGTATATTTTATTTGGTTAGAAGGAATGGACTCACTCAAATATCTTACATATGGGAACAGGAATTGTTATAAGGATGCACACACTTATAACATTAACAAAATATGTACAATTTGACCCAGGGAAATGATCAATTGTAGAAAGAGTACAACGTCTACCCTGTAATGTTATACCATTAATTTGGCTGTTCTCCCAATGGATTATTTCTCTTTAGTTATTGTGCAACTTTTAAATTTATTGTAACTCAACTCCAAATATCCACTTACTTATCTATTTTGTGATACTCAGGCTTAAATTCTGTAAACCACATTTATTCTTTGCCACTTAGTTCCTAAGAAGCTCTGTCAGTAGAAGACTTTAGAATGAGATAACAAGGCTGGACAAGGAGGAAGAGACTTGCTCCTTCCTTTTTATTTCTTGTTTTCTCCCTGTCTACTTCCTGCTCCTGTTAGTGTCAGCCTATCTATTCTTATTCACCAGGCCTACAATTCTTTCCTTCAGCAGCAATGAATCCAGTACGCAGATTTTCCAACACTTGCATAACCAGTTTAATTGCTCCCCCACCAAAGACAACAGTACCCAAGAAGTTGGCATTACCTCCTTAGGGACATGGGTCTCAGATCCATAAGGCCTCTCCTCTATGCTTCTAACTTTAATAATTACAGCCTCTTCCTTATATTCTTGCAGTCCTTGATAGCAGTTACTTCCTATAATTGTAACCTCTGTGAAAACTTAGTATTTTTTTTTTTTTTTTTAGTTAACTAATCAAAATTTATACTTAGTTAAAATTTTCTTAGATTAACTTCTATTCAAATAACTGGTGTGGTTTCTGTCTCCTTACTGGACCCTGACTAATAAGAAATTTTTTACAGCAAAAAAAACCATCAGATATTATTTGGGAATTGTAATGTTCATGTTATTGGTCTTTAATGCAGTGGCATGTATTTTGGCAATGGAAAACAGAATGCTAGCAACCTCTGACATGCATTATCATCAGTTAAACTCATTTATTACATGTCTGCCTTGAAATGCTTCCTGAAGCAAGTGCCTCAGCAGACCAGATAGCTACTGCACTTTTTAATTATAGTAGTACTGATGACTACAAGGTCTGTATTTCAGATCCTCTAAGTTCATTGAAGTGTTCACAGAAACAAAATGACATGCTCACATCTTTAATTTCTCAGGCCAAGACACCATCAGCAAACACATACAGTTTCTGTGACTACCATAAAGCATTCAGGGCCAGTATGTCTAAAACTAAACACAAAGTTTTATTGCTTGGGTTGCAGAATTGCAGTGTAAGGTAAATTCACTGCCTTGCAACTCTTTCACATGCATGTTACAGCAATGACTGAACATCTAAACTTAAATGGACCTAGAAGAGACTGAGGACCTTGAACTTTTCAGTCACTCTGAATTTCTGGAAGCAGCTTCCCGTTACTTTCCTTGCTTGAATATCCTGTAATAATACTATTTGTAGCAGTATTATTTCAAAGAGATTCTAGTTTTATTTAAGAGTAACCCCCATGACATCTTGTTGTCACTAGGCCCATAAACAGGGACCTATCACAGCATGCTCCAGACAGGCAAGTACAAAAATACACCAGGAGGAAATAGTTTATGTGGCAAAATAATTTCAAGATTTTGTTAATTCATATCCAAAGAAACAAGTGAAATATGTGTGGAAATATATTCTAAGAATGTTAGATGAATTAGGATAGGATAAAACACTGAATCAAGTTGAATTTATTGATATGAATGAACTTACCAGAGATTCTGGATTAATGCATTAACTTGTACACCTGGAAATGGCTGTGATAGTTTACTTAGTTGATTGACTAAAGTTTGAACTTAACCATGATCTGCATTTAAATGAAGTTGAGATGCTAATTCACTGAAACTTCCCTGAAATAATTAAGGGAAAGAAATCCAAATAATTAAAGAGTAAGGAATATTGTTGTGGAGTTTTCATATGTGATATACATTTCTACTCTCTCAGTACATACCCTCATAGGACCCAGAGAATTCTCCATTAAGATATCAAGAAATATATTAGTAGGTGAAACATCAGTATCCTTGAAATACGCTGTGTTAGTTATTCTTTGTAGAACAGGTATGATGATAGAGATGACGCAATAAAAATGAGCCTTCTATTTTAATAGAGATAACTGAATACCAGAAATATAGATGCCAGGTGGCAGTGCTTAACCTGTTTTCACTGAAAACGACAGCAGGGATAAGGGATAAAGTGGCATTTAGAAAGTTTTGATCCACAGGGATGTTGGTGGTGGTTAATTGATCATGGTGCCTCTACCAATGAATATATACTCTGGTTACTAAAAATTTACTTGATCTATATAACAACAAAAACAAGACTCCAAATCTGGTGGCCAGAAACCTAAATTGATTCACCACAATAATAAATCATTTTTGTTCATCCAGTTTCTAGGACTAAGCCCGTTCATAGGCCTAAATTATGTGTATTGAAGGCAAACCTAGATTCCCTTGAGGAAGGACCCAGCAACACTGCCACAAGTATATACGCCAAGTATATCCTTCTTTCAAGCATACCCCAAAGAGGATTGCATTTAATAGAGCGATTGCACACTGTGAAAACATAAATATCTAGACCTTTGGGAAATTACTGTATGCTTTCTCTGAATTGTAGCAAATCATGAGAATACAAAATCCTCTAATTGTTCATGGTCAACCAGCCAAAATAATATTTTATTTAATTCAGATGATAAATAAGATTTTAACCTAAGTTTATATCACATTGAGCCCAATATGTTTGAGGTCTCTTCCTATTTCTTCAGTTCCTCAATATATAATAGAAATAGTTATAATTGGCAACTGGTGGAAACCCCACATTTGACATCTAACCAATGATATAGAGCTATTACAGTGGAAAGATGAAGTAGAAGACCCTAGAACTTCCTTTTCTTCCAACATAGTAGACTAGAAACAGCATCTCATTCTTGGAGTACTGTAGCTATTAGGGTAAACATCAAAATCTTGAAAGATGTGTGATCATTCCTATGGTGGCACTATTTTACTTGCCTCTTTTAGCTGTGCAGAGGGTGGGTGAATCTTGGAGAATATGAATTATTGTATCTGAGTCAGGTAGAGACTCCAGTTGCTTCCACTGTTCCAAGCATAGTTTATTTTATGGAGCAAACTGACACATTTCTGGGCACTTTATATGCAGCTATTGACTTGAACAATGCAGTTTCCTACATATCAACTGGAAAAGGCAATCAAAAGCTGTTGCACTTAGCCAGTGGGACCGACAGTATATTTTTGGATATTTTGCCTCAGGACTATATCAACTCTTCTGTTCACTGCAATAACATAGTCCACAAAAGATCTTAATAGTTTGGATACTCCATGTAACATCACATCGTTCCACTAATATTATGACTTATTGGACTTTGTGAACAGGAAGTAACAAGAACTTTAGATTCCTTAGAAAGATCTATGTGACACAGACGATGGTATAGAAACCCCAAGAATACTCAGGGGCCTGCTAACTCAAGGAAGTTTCTAAGAATTCAAAGATCTGGAACATGTCATGATATTTCCTTCACATTGAAAGGCAAGTTTCAGGAAAAGAACCATCAGAAAAAAACTCAATACCTGATGGGCCTTTTGGGTTTGGGAGTATCATATACCTAAGGTAACCTATAAGCCTGCCAGCTTTTAGTGAGAACCAGAGCAAGAAATGTCTTAGCAGAAATTCTAGGTTGAAGTCCCAGTTACTCTTCCACTTTGCCTTATGAATAAAAGATCCAATATTTTTCAAGGTGTCTGTGGCAAATGGGGATGCTGTATGAGACACGTAGCAAGACTAATAGAAGAATCACAGTGAAGTTCTGTGGTGTTTTTGAGAAATCCTTGCTCTCCTTTGCAAACAGCTATTTACCCCTTTGAGACACACTTCCTTGCTTGCTACTGAGCCCTAAAAGACACTGAACACTTAACTATGGGAGAAATGACTATTTACCTATACTTCTTATTACAAAATGATGTTATCTGAGTGACCAATAAGTTTGGGCATTTGCAGCAGCAATCACTCAACAAGAGGACATATAAAAACTAGAGCTTGAGAAGTTCTGGGAAGCACACATAAATTGAATGAGTATATGGCTTAAACTTCTTTGATGATAATTTCTTTTATATTGCCTCTTTTTCTCAATTTGTACCTATGGCTCTTTTGGAAATCCCCTATGAACAATTGTCTAAAGAGTAAAACATCCAGGCCTAATCAACCAACCAGCCATTATAGCTTTACTCAGAGGTGGCCATAAAGAAAAGCTGGAAGGAAAATATTCTAGTGTTCAGAACTTCAAGTGTAATATTTGGCTGTTTACTTTGTCTAGGCCAAGTGATGGCCAAAAGACCAAGTCTACATTAATTCACAGGTAGATGCTAATGATTTTCCTGGATAGTTAGGAACTCAAAAAGAACAGTATGGAAAAACTGGTGACTGTGAAGCCTGGGTACGAGGTGTATGGATGGATCTGTCAGAGTGGGTACAGAGTCTGAAAATAATTATGTCCTATTTGAATGTTCTCCAAAATTCATCCACTGCAGAAGAGCTTCTTGGGTTGACAAAATGATACATTCTATGGACTTTAGTCAGCCTCTTTTTCACCCATGAAATTCTTGCTCAATGCATCCATGGTAGCCATAATGGCAGGGATGGAGACTATTTATAGGGCTTATCCACATGTATGTCCTTCTCCAATGTTAAACTACCCAGCTACTGCTGAGTTCCTTACCTGCCAACAGCAGAGACCAACAATGAACTCTGGTATGGAACCATTCTCTGGGGTGACCAAACAACCACTTGATGGCAGATTTATCACATTGGACCACTTACATCAAGGAGGGGACAGAGATTTGTCCTCACTAGAATAGACATGTATTCTGGATATGGATTTGCCTTCTCTGCCCTTAGTGCTTCTGCCAACATCACCATCCAAAGATTTATATTATAGCCTATTCATCATTATGACATTTTGTACAACATTGATACTGGTCAAGAAACTTATTTCATAGCAAAATAAGAGCAGTAAAGGGCTTTTGCTCATGGAATTCATTGGTCTTAGCAGCAGCTGTCCTAATCCATTGATGGAAAGGCCTGCTAAAGACTCAGAGTGCCAATTTAGGGGGAAAATCACAAACATTTGAAAGAGTGGGGTTTTATATTTTAGGGCACAACATATGTTTTAATCACTGACCAACATATTTGCTCTCTCCTATATCCAGAGTACATAGGCCTGGGAATCAAAGAGAGGAAGAGGGAATGACTCTTGCTACTAAAATAGCTTAAATCACAGAGTTTTTATTTTTCACCCTCTCAACTTTGATCTCTGCTCTTTTGGAGGTACCTCCAAGGAAGGAAGATTTCCACCAAAGGCACAGCCTTGGTTCTATTCAGTTGCAACTTGAGAGGTCACCTGGCCCTTTTCTGCTTTCCATGCCACTGAACCAACAAGAAAACTAGGCGGTTACTCTACTCACTGGGGTGACTGACACAGATTACCAAGGGAGAAGTTGGTTGCTGCTATAAAATGGGGGCAGGAAAGATTATATTTGGAACTTAGATAATTCCTTGGGCTGTCTCATAATACTTTAATGTCTGATAATATAAGTTAATGGAAAAATACAACAATGAAAAAAATAAAAACCACTAAGGTTTTAGAGCTTTCAAGAATGAAAGTTAGAAGAACCACAATTAGAAAAGAAACATGACCAGATTAGCTTAAGGCAAAGAAAATGTGGAAGGACTTCTGGAAAAAGGAAGTTATAAATATCAATTGTGGCCTAAAGCCTATGCTTAAAGACAAAAGAAAAATGGAATAAATAATGTAAGACTGAAGTTATAGATGTCAATTATGCCCTCAAGATCAGTTACAGAAGTGAGGAATTCCTTGCTTTATATATTTATATTGGTATTTATATTTATATATTTTATTCCTTGTTTGTTGAACGTATGTGTGTGTGCATGTGTATGTGTATAATTTCTTCTCTCTCTTTCTTCCCATCACTATTTTATCCAAACCTTGTAGAAGGTTAAATTTATAACTCAATATCAGAATTGACCACTCAGGTAAGGGGATTTATAATTCAGGGAACAAAATATGCATATGTGACTGTAATTGAGTTTGCAGATAAATTAACATAGATCAAAGATAGGTAATGTGACAGTCTCCCGGACTCAGTTACTATAACTGTTGGAATTTTATACCTTTTTATTTCAGCAGAGTGTAAGAATATCTTCACTTAAATAAAAGATAGTTGCATCTTATTCAGTGAAAATATAAATTGCTTTGTTGTCTTATGGAAGTTAAAATATGTATAAAAAAGCATGTGTGAAAGCTGAGTGGCCAAAGGAACAGAATATAATAGTTATTAAAGTTTTCTTTCTCAGATTCAAACCCATCCTCTTATGATCTTTTTTGTGATGCTGGTGCTGGGATTCTGCAAACCATGTATCTGTTTTGCTGGCTCTCTGTTGTCCTCTGTCAATAGGGAGTGTTGGAAGAGTGGAAGGCTAGAGGAGGAAGAAAAGACTTGCTCCTTCTTGGTTGCTTTCTGTCTACTTGTTTCTGTGAGCATTACCCTAGCTACTCTTAACTCAAAAGGCACAGTTCCTTTCTATGGGAGATGAATCAAGTTTGCAGTTTTCTCCACATGTGCAGGCTCAGCTTGACCATGCCCCACTTTGAGACACCAATACCAGAGGCCAGCGCCCCCTTCTTAAAACTCTGCCCTGGGTATCAGACAATTATGTTTCTGGAACTTCAGCAACGTTGGCCAACACCTCCTCCTCAGAAGCCAGAGTTTCAGCTCTGTAGGGTCTCTTGTCTAAGTTTCTGTCTTAACAATTCAAACCTCTTCCTTTTATTCTCCAGTCTTAGGGGCAGTAGGTGTTTCATTTTAGGGATGATAAACTTAATGTTTCTTCCTTCCTTTTAAGTTACCTATGTACAAAATCTCTATTTAAATTTTCTCTATTCAAATATCTGGTGTGGTTATCTCTTCTGACTGGACCTTGACTGATACAGCTACCCACTGATAGATTGTTTCCATTTGTACACTGAAATTCCCGTAAGAAGAAATTTTTTTGGCCTAGAATATCTTTTTCTGCTGGCAGCCCACATTTTGACTGATCTTGGATGAGGGGCCTACACCTGAACAAAACTCACATAAATGAGTGTAATACAGTGAAAATCACCCAGTACAACTCATGATCACCTAAGGTCATATTTTAAAAATAATTTTTAAAAATTTTATTTATTTTATTTATTTATTTTTGGCTGCATTGGGTCTTCATTGCTGTGGGCGGGCTTTCTCTAGTTGCAGCAAGTGGGAGTTACTCTTTGTTGTGGTGTGCAGGCTTCTCATTGTGGTGGCTTCTCTTGTTGCAGAGCACGGGCTCTAGGTGCATGGGCTTCAGTAGTTGTGGCACACAGGCTTAGTTGTTCTGCACTAAGGCCATATTTTTAATGAGGCCTGTAGATGGAGCATCTCTTAAGAACCTGGGAGTATATCAGGAACTGTGATTTACAAGTTTAGAATAAGATATTACATCCTAACTTGCAGGGGAATTTGGGGTAGTAAATGAAATGCATGCAAAAATGCCTGATGTGGTACCTGGCATGTGTTTGGTATATTATTCTTTAATGATTTTATCTTTTAGTTTGTCACTTACATTTAGGAATAAGTATATATTAACATATATTTATTCCTTAAACTTAAACAAATAGTGTGGACACAATAGAAGAAATATAAGGGTCTCCAAACCATCTGTGTGTACTATTGTCTGTTATCTCTTGGATGGTTATATTTCCTGTGCCCAGCTGATCTAGATGTTGTTTATACTCTTTCTCTGAGAGATTAGATACTGGTGCTTCCAAACTAAATTCCAAATAAACTATTTGTTTACCTGCCCTATTTATAAACACTTGCTAATTCTCATACTCCTGAGTTCCAAATGTGAAACAGGCATGACCTTTTTATAATATTGTGACTGTGTTATGGGATTTTCCATTTTTAATATTGGGGTCCATTAGCATCTATCTGTGGAACCATCAAAAGCACTGGCATTCACTTTTTTCAATTTAGATAAATAAAAAAAAAAAAAAAGCAACCTTACTAAAACTCTGTGCATACTGTTTCAAGGAATAAGCAATCTTGACAATTTTTAGAAGCTGCTCACTTTTGTACCAGAGCCAGTCTTCTGAATGAGCTGTATGCAGTTCATTTCAGATATATTGATTTCACTGATTCTACTGCAGTGAAAAGATGAGGAAATGGGATATCATGGTGTAATTTCTCTGTCAGTGAAGTCTTTAATAATTTCTAGAGGTTCTTCTTTATTGGATTTCAAACTTGGCTTTGCTTATTAGATTTATACTGTGCTTTTCCTCCTAAGATTACAGAGCTCCATGCAAAGGCTTTGGAAAGAGTAACATTTAATGTAATAAAAGTGAAAAGACACACATAAAAAATGAGAAGGTGCTGTGTAAGCAGGAGGGTTGGGATAAAACAGTAAGAAAACTAGGTAACAGAAAATTTGCAAATTCTCAGTAAAGGGTGTTTCTGCCAAATCCCTGAAAGATAGTAGATGTACTAATCCGTGAGTCTACACATAAAGAAAGAAAGGGATAAAGACTCTGTTAAATTGATCATGCTTTATCCACTATCTTTTTTTTAAATTTTGTAACAAATAAAATAATATTTATTTATGAATAAATACTTATGAATAAAACTTGATGTGGAACAGCTTAACTAGCAAGTGTACTATCTACAACTGTAGACTCTCTAAGGTCTCAAGCTGCTAAATGGAAGAGAGAATTCAGCAGTCTGACCTCTTTCTATTAACGCTCTGATCACTTTCTCTCTTTTTCTTTTTTATTATGTTCTTTCATCCTCAGAAAATCCATTTAAATGTCAAGAACAGATGGGAAAGCAATAGGGCAGTAAGACCAGTTGATGCAATTCCTTTTTAGTAATTATGCTTAAGAAATATAAATTGGGAGCTTGTACCAAAGATTTCAAAATAATTAAATCTATGCAAGTGCTGTACAGAAGAAATGTGACTTTCATTTAGTAGATCGTATTCTAAAAATCTTCACTTTCTGACAAACTATGCAAGTTTTGATAGAAGATGATTAACTAATGTGTAAATTTAATATATATCATATCCTCAATGAGGAAAGTTAATTTCTCATTTTATGTAATTACTCTTTTGATTAATTTTCAGAATATTTATGCAGATGTAGGAGTTGGATACTAACAATTATTAAATGTTCCTAAATAATAGTTACTGTTCTAGACCCTTGATAAAATTTATCTCATTTACTCTTTACTAAAATCCTATAGATTTGGTATTTCCACTTCTGGAAAGATGGAGTGTAAGTACTTTTATCCTATTCCTCCCACTAGAAAGAACTAAAAGCTCTAGATACTTTATAGAAAACAAACTCTGAAATGTGGAGAGAAGACAGACCAGCTAGGAGCCTTTGGACTCAAGGAATGACACATTGGTGAGAACAAAATTTTTTCATTTTGTCCCATTTTCCCCAGACTTGGTGCTGGAGAAGCTAGCAACCCAGAAATGTCAACAGCCACAGACAAAACAAACTAACAAACAAACCAAAAAAACAAACAAAATGTGGCTCTCCACAACCAAAGACCAGGAAAAAAGGGCAGTTCAATAAGACAGAAATATTTGAGTCAAAAAACTGTGTTTCAAGCAAACACCACAGAAAAATCTGTGGCCCTATCTCCACCCCAGCAGAAAAGGCTGAGTGGGGAGCCAAGACTAGGGTTACAACAGAGAAGCCTGAATAAGAAGCCAGAATTTCATCCTGTCTCCCAGTGTGAATGGAGACCAGATGGGGAGCCTGTATTCCACCCTTGCCCTGTGAAAATGAGGCATCCCTCCTTACTGGGATGGCATAAGAAAAGGCCTTACGAAGAGACAAGTTTTCATCACCAGTCAACATTAATGAGCCCTCCCTCTTCCAACAGGACAGTGGAAGTCATGTGGGGAGGAGTAACAAGGCATTCTTGCCCCTTCAGGCCATCTTGGTTCTCCCAGAGGCACATCAGCAGCTGAAAATTTCACCCAATAATGAGGAACCCTCTCCCCAGTCAGTGGAGGCCAATAAGGGAACTTGGAATTCCACAACTACCTGGAAGTAATATCCACCCTCCTTACCCTTCTGGAGTGATGTCAAAAAACTAGTTAATGCAAACAAACAAATTACAAAGTTAAATAAGATACAGAGTCTCATAATATAATACTCAAAATGTCCAGTTTTCAACTGATAATCACTTGTCATACAAAGAACAATGAAAATTTCAACTTGAATGAAAAAAACAGTCAGTCAACAGAAATCAACACCAGCATGCATGACAGATAGGGTGGAATCATCTGACAAGAATTGGAAAGCCATCATAAAAATATTTCAACTAGCAATTATGAATATGTTTAAAACTATCAAAAATATCTCCTCAAAGAAACAGAAAATACCAGCAAGAAAATAAAAGATATAAAGAAGAACCAAATATAAATTCTATAACTAGACAATGTAGTAACAACAAAAACAAAGAACCAACAATGATGGATTTAACAATAGAATAGAGGGGGCAGAGAAAAGAATCAGTGAACTTGAAGATTAGAACAATAGAAACCACTCCATCTTAACCTTAGACAAAAAATGGGCTGGAATTATAATAAACAGAGCCTCAGGAACTTGTGGAACAAAAAAAAAGATATGACAGTCATGTGATAATAGTTCATAAGAAAGAGAGGGTGAGGCTGAAAAAGTTTTCAGAGAAATAGTAGTTGAAAATATTCCAAATTTGGCAAAAGACATAAACCAACAACAGATGAAATTGGTGAAGGGGATTAAAAGGCACAAACGGAAGATTGGGATTGACACATACACACTACTATATATAAAATAGATAACTAATAAGGACCTACTGTATAACACAGGGAACTCTACTCAATAATCTGTAATGGCCTATATGGGAAAAGAATCTAAAGAAGAGTGGATATATGTATATGTATACCAGACTCACTTTGCCATACACCTAAAACTAACACAGCATTGTAAATCAACTATACCCTAATAAAAATTTTAAAAAATAACAAAGAGATCTCATTAAGAAAAAAAAAGAAAAGAGAAAAGTTATGGGGATGTAATGTACACACAGGAAATATAGTCAATAATTTTATAACAACTTTGTATTGTGATAATGGTAATTGGACCTAATGTGGTGAGTATTTCAAAAAATATAAAAATATTGAATCACTATATTATACACCGGAAACTTATATAATATTGTATGTCAAGTGTAACTTAATTTAAAACAATTTTTTAAAAGATATGAACCAACAGATTCAAGAAGTTGAGCAAACCCCAAACAGTATAAAACTAAAGAAATCCATGCCAAGATACATCATAGTCAGAAGCCTGAAAATTAAACACAGAAAAAAAAATTGAAAGCAGAAGGTAAAGGAAAAAAACAAACCCAGATCAGAAAAAAGAAATAAAACTGTCCCTCTTTGCAGATGACATAATGGCTTTTAGAAAATCCCAAGCAATCTATAAAAATAATTCCTAGAACTAATTAGAGGGTACAGCAAGTTTTCAGGATATAAGATAAATATACAAAAAATCAATTATATTTCTATATACTAGCAGTGAATATATAGATATCAAAATTTAAAAATATAATACAATTTACAATCGTTCAAAAAAAGAGAGAAATACTGAGGTATAGACCTAAAAGAACATGCCTTGAACTCACACATTGAAAACTATGAAATCCTAATAAAATAAATCAAAGAAGGTATAAATAAGTGGAGAGACATATTTGTCCATATACTGGAAAACTATATATAGCAAAGATGCCAATTATACAGGTTTAACACAATTCTTATCAAAATCTTCAGCAAGACTTTTTGTAGATTTGGCAGGATAATTCTAAATGTTATGTTCCAAGGCAAAGGAATTAGAATAGCTAAAATAATTTTGAAAAAGGAGAATAAAGTGGGAGAAATCACTCTACCCTATATTAAGACTTATCTAAGTCTTACATTTTATGCAAAAATTACCTGAAAAAATCATAGATTTAAATGTAAAATGTTAAACTATAAAATTTTTAGAAGAAAACATATGAGAACATTCTTGGTCATAGGCTTTGGTGAGGTGTTCTTAGATATACCTCAAAGGCATGATCCATAAACAGAAAAGTAATAAATTGGGTTTCATCAAAATTAAAAATTTTGCCACGTTAAGAGGATGAAATGAAAAATTCCATATTGAGAGGGAATATTTGCAAACCATATATCTGGTAAGAGACTCATATGTAGAATATGTAAAGAACTTGCATAAATCAAATGCAACAAAAAATACAGTCCAGTTAAAAAATAAACAAGAGACATTTTACTAAAGATGATATACAAATGGCAAATAAGCGCATGAAAGATGTTCAATATCATTAGTCAGTAGGGAAACACAAATTGAGACTAAGGAGCTATACTACTGTGTTCAGGTTCACAAGACAACCCCAGGTTGCTGATTTGCTAGGAGTACTCACAGGACTCAGCATATAGTCATACTTAGAGCTGTGATTTACTACAGTGAAATTGTACAAAGCACAATCAGCAAAGGGAAAATGTGCTCAGGGAGAATCCCAGTGGAAATCAGGTGTAAGTCTACAATGCTCCTTCCCCAGTGTAGCCACACAGGACACACTTCCTCTGACAATGAGGTGTGACAACACAGGTGAAATGTTATAAGGGAGGTTCATTAGAGACTCAGTGCCCAGGGTTTTAATTGGGAGCTGGTCATGTTGGCACTCTCTGCCTAATGTATATCAACATTCCAGAGTCCCAGAAGGAGAGCAGGTGTTCAACGTAAACCAAATTGTACAAAGTGTTGGTACAAAGGTACTATAAGCCATCCTTATCAGAGAATAATGGGAACCCTTTCTAAATCCAAGCTCCAAAATGCCAGCCAAGAGCCAACCTTACAAGCAGGCCTTTATAATAATAGCCATCTTAGGTCTGCTATATTAATTCTTCTGGACAACTACATACCTATTTAGAATAGCTAAAAAATACTGACAGTGATAAATTCTTTCAAGGATGTGGAGAAACTGTATCTTTCATAAGTTGCTGATGAGAACGTAAAATGGTACATCCATTCTGGGAAACCTGCATACATTTACCATATGACCAGTAGTTGTATTTCTGAGTATTTATCCCAGAGATGTAAAAACTTATGACCACACAAAAATGCACACAATTGTGCATAGCAACTATGTAACAGCCAAAAGCTGGAAACAACCCAGATGGCCTTTAATCGGTGAATAAACTGTGGTATATACACACAATGAAATACACTCAAGAATAAAAAAGAATGAATTATTGATGCATGCCACAACTTGGACAGATTTCAAAGGCATTATGCTGAGTAATAATCCAGAATCCTAAAAGGCTTCAATCTGTATGATTTGATTAATAAACCATTTTTGAAATGACAAAGTATGGATATGTAGAGCAGATTAGTGGTTGCCAAGAGTTTGGATAGTGGGCAGGGAGAGGATGGCTGTGACCATAACAAGGTAGGACAAGGAAATCTTTGAGATGATATAAGAGTTCTACACCTTGACTGATGGTGGTTACACCAATTTACACGTGAGAAAATGACATCTTACTATTAGGTCAATTTCCCATTTTTATTTTGTATTATAATATGCAAAATGTAACTAATGAAGGGAAATTGGGTGAAGGCTACGTGAGACATCTCTGTACTACTTTTGCATTTCTGTACTATTTTATGAATCTGTATTTATTTCAAAATTAAAAGATTAAAAGTTATGGGTTAATAATTACTGTCATTATTTTAGAGATGAGAAAGTCGTCCTGCTTCTGCCTTAAATTTTTAAAGTTCATACTTCAACAAGAGTGGAAACTAACCCATATCTGAACTGAAACATCGATATATCTTATTTATAAAAGCTAAACTACTGGGTTGTTCTACAAATAAAAACGGATAAGTTTTAGAAATACAGAGGGAGATTAAAAGTAATAATTATTTACCAGTTAAATGAAATTTGGAAAAAGGTAGGGTATAATTGATTTCTATATATACAAGTATCTCAATTGTGCCCATATTTTTAATGTGTCTTAATCTTATATTACATACTAGGCAGTAGAGTAGGGTCTTTCTATACATTTTAAAAAATACTTAATCCTTAAAACAAACAAACAAACAAAAACTCTGCAAAGTAGACATCACCATTCATATGTTTAAAGGAAACCACAAGTTTCAGAGAGCCTAAATAACTCAACTAAATATCAGAAAAAGTTCTTTGTGGCTTTATATAATTATTTTTTCAAAATAACAAATATATACTTTTTGATATTAGTTATAAAACTAATATAATAGGTTGCTTAACATAATAAACAAATTATAATAATATAACATAAAATAATAAATTAATATACTTTGATTTAATATATCAAGAGCTATGCATATTATTCATAACTTATCTTTAGTTCACATATTTAAAAAATTCTCTTGAAACCAAACACATATATTTGAAATATACTCTCTTCATAGGTATTTTATTATTTTTTCTTCCAACTTAACTTTAGGGATTAGTGAATTTTTCCAAGCAAAAATTCTACATTTATGAAGAATTATCTATAATATTTGAAAATTAAAATAAAATTTCATTGAGAAGAATACTTAAATTACAATATATCAAATAAATGACTCATCATGCATGGCAAAATGGAAAATGCATGCTATATGATGCTAAGTTAAACAAACAAAATTTACAGTATTTTTATACTTATGACAATATACATGCATATATGGGTAAGAACTGAAAAGAAGTAGGTATACCTGAAAGTCATTATTTCATTAAAAATTTTGAATTATAGCATTTTCTTAAAAGTATTAGCTAATGCTACTTTATTTTTCAGTAATATTTTCTAAAAATTGATTAATGTTTAAAGGTTATTAAAGAGTTTTATTTGTTAACATTTAATTTTAGAAAGACTAATTGGTATAATGTAAAATCTGTTTAGTCTTATAGATACACTTTTGTGTTCTGTACACTATGCCAGCATTTGAAAGAAAAATGCAGTGTCATTTAGAAATATAGGGGATAAAAAATTGCAAACTGATATTTATAATGGTTAATAATATATGTAATTGAGTATTCATTGAATAAACTATAATGACTATCTCAAACACTTCTGGAACCAATAACAAAAGACAACTAATAAGATGTTTGAGTCATAATGGAATGGCTTTCAAGAGGGCTCTGGATAGTTTTAGAAAGATTTTTTTTTATTCTAATAATGAGGTTACACGACTACTCTAGAATAGGCTACATAAATTCTCATACCATTTATCTCATCTTACCACTGTTCTGTCTTTCCTAACTTTTCTTTCCTAGCTCCATAATTAAGTAGATTTGGTTTAGAAGTAAGAGTTCAGCAGGTAGGGAAGACTTACACTTGTCCTTCTCCACTCCATCAACCACCACTTTACATGTTTACAGTATGACCTCTCAGCCTTTTTATGTGAATTCTTAGAGCTGAAGAGTAAAGAAACTATAGGAAATTTTTGTTGGGTATGGGGGGGTGAGGGGCACCAATTATATTTCTAGAACTTTGCTGAGAAATCCTGATACTAATAAGAATGAATTCCAGAAATATTATAATAAATTGTGCAGTTTTTCACCCATCTGGAATAAGTCTCTCTTTCGCTGTCCAAAAGACAAAGAAGTCTAAGCCTTCAAATGTATCATATAAAATGAATGGCAAAAGCTATAAAAAGTTTCTAATTATGAAAGTTTCTAAAGTCTGAAAGCTACTCTAGAAAAAAGTACATTTAATATCCCCATACTTCACCAATTTCTGAGTTTATTTTGATCTTTTGGGGAGACTTTTCAATAACACTGCAGGTTTTTTCAATTACTCTATCCAAGGGTAAAAATATAGAACATATATTTTAAACCTTGCCCTTACATTGGCCTACTAAGAAGGCACAAATCACAATTGGTGGGAAAGGAGGGAGTATTTTACTTCAACAGGCAAAACTCCAACCATAGTTAAGAAAATATATGACTGTCAATGAATTTTACTCACGAAATTTGGTCTTTTTCTCCTTGATACTGTACTTAACACTAGAATAAGGAAATAAACTTGATTAGTAAAAAGTAGCAAATATAAATTCTACAATTCACAAATAAAAACTGAGTTTCACTACACCATTGTTTTCAGCAGATTTATTCATTTACTTAAGATTTGCCACTACTTCTTTTATGCTAGGCACTATGTTAGATTTTAAGAAAAAAAAAAAAAAACATAGATGGAAATGGCCATTGAACTTATTTCACTTATTAGAGTAAGATAGAAGACCAAGAAGCCAACAAATTATAATACAAGGTAAAAACAAATGGTTTTATTTGGATGCATATACAGTTCAAAGGGTGCACAGAGAACAGAACAATTAGTTTTTCTTGAGTATTGCAAAGAATGTCATAATGAGGAACTGATATCAGAGCTGGGTCTTCAATTACAACAGAACTTCAATACGAAAAAATGGGAGATAACTGTAGGCAGTGGGGGGCAAATTGTGCCAAGCTGTAGATTATAAAAGAGCCTAATGTGTCTAGGGTATGGTAAAAAGTTTCATAGACCACAATGTAAGAGATGAGGTAGGAAGATTGGAGAGATTTGAAGCAAATGAAGCTGAAATATGTAGATCAGGTTTATGCTGCAAAATTTATGCCTACATTTTATTCTATATGCCCAGGGTGCCAACACAATTTTAAGACTGGTCAATGGATGATTTATTTGCATTTTAAGCATAACTGGAGTGGCAACATGACAAGTCAAACGGAACTAGGTAAACTGGTTGTATAGAAATCAGCTAGAAGTTTGTTTTAAAATATTTTAAGTGGCAGATATGAGGGCCTGAACTGAGGCAGCAACAACGAAAGGAAAGAGGAGAGAAGAGATTTTTAGAGACACACCTAGGGTACATTTGATAAGACTATAGTTGAAAGGCTTGATGAACAGTATTACCATTAAGTGAGATAAGGAATAAAAGCAATTCCTTTCCCTGTTTTCACATTCTTTGAAATCAAACAAATCACTTTTAATTTCATTCCTGGGATTTGAAATACAATATTTAGCTGCTCCTTCTTTCTAATCCATATGAGGCTCTTTCCCAGATGGTAGGCATTAGCAATTAACTATTGAATAAATGAATGAATCAACATAAATATAAACATACTCTGTACATTTACACTTCTTTATTTAAAATATTGCTAACCAGGTGTTTTATTAAATATTTGGCAACATATCTTGGCTTCCTTCAGATTAGAATAGAGGCTCCATCATCAGCTGTATTGTCTATATTGAACTTTATTGCCAGTATTTTCTGTCCCATCACAGCTTTGTAGTGATGTTTACTGCCATCTCTGTGTCATGTCACTAAATTACAAACTCTGTGTCATTAGTAGATTTAGTAAATTTATGTTTCCTATATTCCAAAATATTTATGAAATTTAAAACAATTTGTCAGTCCAATGTTCATCACCAGAAAATCCAATTATTAAGAATTTTTCATTCAATACCTTGCTTAAGGACAATCCAATAGAAGTTACGTGTATGTATATTTCTTATTATAATATTTTCTCATTTCATATGGTTGCATATTTACCAAATCTTTGAAGCCCATATCAAATGGTACTTTTTACAGCCATTCCTCACTTCAGTATATATTCTGTTACTCCTCTGATTCCCATAAGTTTGGTATCTCTCCCACTGAATTTATAATATTTTCTATTATGTTTTATTTATCTATATTATCTCACTAGTACATTTCTTGAGAGTTAAGACAGCATCACATTCAACTGTATCTTCTCTGTAGATATTAGAAAAATGCCTTCCTTTGAGGTGATGTGTGGACTTTGGCTTTTAAAATTACTAAAACTCCCAGGCAAACCAAAGAGCACTGAAAATAATAGTATAGTTCAAAGTATCTCTTACAAATTTACATTAAAGTTTGAGTCACTTTTATGTCTTGTGCACAGTATTGGTAGGTAATCTCTTATTTCATAATTTACACATTGAATTATTATACCATCAAATTTTAAAACATGTATCCAATGACAACACATTTGTGACTATTAAATAATCCCCCTTGACTAAATAAAATATTATTCCAAAATTGCAATACCTTACAAAAATGGAGTATTATTATTCACTCAAAATACACTTCTTTTTGGCCATGAGTTAATAATTGCTGAATAAGTGATGAGTAGGTGGTGGTTCATAGTATTATTCCTTCTATTTTTGTATATCTTTATTTTCAAAAGGAAATATTTAAAAATGTTTATCTAAAAAGTCTTTACATAACACCTTTGGAAATCTATTTGTTTAAAATATATGCTTAGAGAGGGGAGGAGGAGACAAGATGTTATGTAGAAGGACATGAGCACACCCCTTCTTATGGAAACACCAAAATCACAACTAACTGCGGAACAATCACTAACAATAAAAAAATGGAACCTACCAAAAAAGATACCCTTCATCCAAAGACAAAGAAGAAGCCACAGTGAGATGGTAGGAGGGACACAACTGTGATAAAATTAAATCCCAAACATGCCAGGTTGGTGACCCACAAACTGGAAAATAATTATACCATAGAAGTTTTCCCACAGCAGTGAAAGTTCTAAACCTCACGTCAGGCTACCCAGCCTAGGTGTCTGGCAATTAGAGAAGAAGCCCCCAGAGAATCTGGCTTTGAAGACCAGTGGGGTTTAATTGCAGGAATTCACAGGACTGGGGGAAATAGAAACTCTACTCTTAGAGGGTGCACACCAGGACCCAGGTAAAAAGTGGTGATCTCATAAGAGACTGTGCCAGACTTACCTGCTAGTATTGGAGGATCTCCAGCAGAGGCAGGGGGGTGACTCTGACACTTTTGGCAAGTACTCATTGGCATGAGCCCTCCTGGAGGCTGCCATTTTCTCATCAAGATGTGGTCCTTCCCCAAAACCTGTAGGCTTCAGTGGTGGGATGCCTCAGGCCAAACAACCAAAAGGGCAGGAACACAGACCCACTCATCAGCAGACAGGCTGCTTAAAGTCTTGATGAGTAAAGAGCTGCCTCAAAAACACCACCTGACACAACCCTGCCCACCAGAGGGACAAAACCCACCCCAAACACCAGTGGGCAAGTACCAGTCCCTCCTACCAGGAAGCCTGTACAAGCCACTTAGACAGCCTCATCCACCAGAGAGCAGACAGCAGAGGCAAGAAGAACTACAACCCTGCAGCCTGTGGAATGCAAACCGCAATCACAGAAATTTAGACAAAATGAGATGACAGAGGAATTTGTCCCAGATGAAGGAAGAAGATAAAACCTGAGAAGAACAACTAAGTGAAATGGCGATAGGCAATCTACCTGAAAACAAACTCAGAGTAATTATAGTAAAGATGATCCAGGATCTCAGAAAAAGAATGGAGGCACAGATCAAGAAGATACAAGAAATGTTTAACAAAGACCTAGAAGAAATAAAGAACCAACAGATGGAAATGAACAATACAATAACTGAAATGAAAAATACACTAGAAGGAATCAATAGCAGAATAACTGAGGCAGAAGAACGGTTAAGTGAGCTGGAAGACAGAATGGTGGAAATTACTGCCACAGAACAGAATAAAGAAAAAAGAATGAAAAAAAATAAGGATAGTCTAAGATACCTCTGGGACAACATTAAATAACACCGACATTCACATTATAGGGGTCCCAGAAGGAGAAGAGAGAGAGAAAAGACCTGAGAAAATATTTGAAGAGATAATAGCTGAAAACTTCCCTAACATGGGAAAGGAAACAGTCACCCAAGTTCAGGAAGCACAGAAAGTCCCAGGCAGGATAAACCCAAGAAAGAACATATTGAGACACACAGTAATCAAGCTGACAAAAATTAAAGACAAAGAGAAATTATTAAAAGCAACAAGGGGAAAGCAACAAATAACATATAAGGGAACTCCCATAAGATTATCAGCTGATTTCTCAGCAGAAACTCTGCAGGCCAGAAGAGAGTGGGACAATATATTTAAAGTGATGAAAGGGAAGAACCTACAACCAAGAATACTATACCCAGAGAGGCTCTCATTCAGATTCAACGGAGAAATCAAAAGCTTTACAGACAAGTAAAACCTACGAGAATTCAGCACCACTAGACCAGAATTACAACAATTGCTGAAGGAACTTCTCTAGGCAGAAAAGAAAAGTTCACAACAAGAACCAAGAAAATTATTAATGGAAAAGCTCATCAGTAAAGGCAAACATAAATAAAAGTAAGAAATCATCTGCACACAAATATGATATCAAAACCAGCAACTGGGAGAAGAGGAGAGCACAAATGCAAGATACTGAAAATGCATTTGAAATGAAAAGACTAGCAACTTAAAACAATATTGTTTATATATAGACTACTATATCAAAACTCATGGTAACAGAAAACCGAAAATCTACAATAGATACACACACACAAAAGAAAAGGAATCCAAGCACATACTAAAGTTAGTCATCAAATCACATGAGAAGAGAACAAAAGAGGAAGGGAAAAAAAAACACCTACAAAAACAAATCCAAAACAATTAACAAAATGGAAATAAGAACAAACATATCAATAATTACCTTAAATGTAAATGGATTAAATGTTCCAACCAAAAGATATAGACTGGCTGAATGGATACAAAAACAAGACCCATATATATGCTGTCTTCAGATCTAGGGACACCTACAGGCTGAAAGTGAGGGGATGGAAAAAAGGTATTCCATGCAAATGAAAATCAAAAGAAAGCTGGAGTAGCAATACTCATATCAGGTAAAATAGACTTTAAAATAAAGACTATTACAAGAGACAAAGAAGGACACTACATAATGATCAAGGGATCAATCCAAGAAGAAGATATAACAATTGTAAATATTTATGCACCCAACATAGAAGCACCTCAATATATAAGGAAAATACTAACAGCCATTGAAGGAGAAATCAACAGTGACACAATATTAGTGGGGCACTTTAACACCCCACTCTCATCAATGGACAGATCATCCCGATAGAAGATCAATAAGGAAAAACAGGCCTAAAATGACACATTAGACCAGATGGCCTTAATTGATATGTAGAGAACATTCCACTCCAAAGCAGCAGAATACACACTCTTCTCAAATGCAAGTGGAACATTCTCCAGGATTGATCACAGGCTGGGTCACAAAGTGAGCCTCAGTAAATTTAAGAAAATTGAAATCATAACAAGCATCTTTTCTGACCACAACGCTATGAGATTAGAAATCAACTACAAGAAAAAAACTGTAAAAAACACAAACACGTGGAGGCTAAACACTATACTACTGAACAACCAATGGATCGCTGAAGAAATCAGAGAGGAAATCAAAAAATACCTAGAGACAAATGAAAACCAAAGCATGATGATCCAAAACCTATGGGATGCAGCAAAAGCTGTTCTAAGAGGGAAGATTATAGCAATCCAATCTTACTTCAGGAAACAAGAAAAATCTCAAATAAACAAACTAAACTTACACCTAAAGCAACTAGAGAAAGAAGAACAAACAAAATCCAAAATTAGTAGAAGGAAAGAAACCATAAATATCAGAGTAGAAATAAATGAAATAGAAATGAAGAAAACAATAGCAAAAATCAATGAAACAAAGAGTTGGTTCTTTGAAAAGATAAACAAATTTGATAAACGTTTAGCTAGACTCATCAAGAAGAAGAAGGGGAGGGCTCAAATCAACAGAATTAGAAATGAAAAAGGAGAATATACAACAGACACCACAGAAATACAAAGGATCATAAGAGACTATTACAAGCAACTATATGCCAATAAAATGGACAACCTAGAAAAAATGGACAAATTCTTAGAAAGGTACAATCTCCCAAGACTGAACCAGGAAGAAATAGAAAATATGAACAGACCAATCACAAGTAATGAAATTGAAACAGTGATGAAAAAACTCCCAACAAACAAAAGTCCAAGACCAGACGGTTTCACAGGCAAATTCTATCAAACATTTAGAGAGGAGATAACACCTATCCTTCTGAAACTATTCGCAAAAAATTATAAAGGAAGGAACACTCCCAAACTCATTCTATGAGGTCATCACCCTGAAACCAAAACCAGACAAAGATACTACAAAAAAAGAAAATTATAGGCCAGTATCACTGATGAACATAGATGCAAAAATCCTCAATAAACTACTAGCATAGCTAATCCAACAATACCTTAAGAGGATTATACACCATAATCAACTGGGATTTATCCCAGAGATGCAAGGATTTTTCAACATCCACAAATCAATCAGTGATATACACCACATTAACAAATTGAAGAATAAAAACCATATGATCACCTCAATAGATGCAGAAAAAGCTTTTGACAAAATTAAACACCCATTTATGATGAAAACTCTCCAGGAAGTGGGTATAGAGGGAACATACCTCAACATAAGAAAGGCCATATATGACAAACCTACATCTAACATCATACTCAACAGTGAAAATATGAAAGCATTTCCTCTGAGATCAGGAGCAAGATAAGGATGTCCACTCCCACCACTTTTATCAACATAGTTGTGGAAGTCCTAGCCACAGCAATGAGAGAAGAAAAAGAAATAAAGGGAATCCAAATTGGAAAAGAAGAAGTAAAACTGTCACTATTTGCAGATGACATGATACTATACACAGAAAATCCTAAAGATGCTAAAAGAAAACTTCTAGAACTCATCAATGAATTTGGTAAAGTTGCAGGATGGAAAATTAATACACAAAAATCTGTTGCAATTCTATACACTAACAATGAAAGATCAGAAAAAGAAATTCAAGAAACAATCCTTTTTATGATCACATCAGAAAGAATAGAATATCTAGGAATAAATCTACCTAAGGAAACAAAAGACCTGCATTCTGAAAACTATAAGATGCTGATGAAAGTAATAGAAGATAACAAAAACAGATGGAAAGATATACCATGTTCTTGGATGGGAAGAATCAATATTGTCAAAATGACTATACTACACAAGGTAATCTACAGACTCAATGCAATCTGTATCAAATTACCAATGGCATTTTTCACAGAAGTATAACAAAAAATTTTTTAATTTCTCTGGAGACATAAAAGACCCTGAATAGTCAAAGCCATCTTGAGAAAGAAAAATGGAGTTGGAGGAATCAAGCTCTCTGACTTCAAACTATGCTACAAAGCTATAGTCATAAAAACAGTGTGGAACTGGCACAAATACAGAAATATAGATCTATGGCACAGGATAGAAAACCCAGAAATAAACCCATGCACCTATGGTCAATTAATCTACAACAAAGAAGGCAACACTATACAATGGAGGAATTACAATCTTTTCAATAAATGGTGCTAAGAAAGCTGGACAGCTGTATTGAAAAAAAAATGAAATTAGGACATTCTTTAACACCATACACAAAAATAAACTCAAAATGGATTAAGGACCTAAATGTAAGACCGGATATTATAAAACTCTTAGAGGAAAATATAGGCAGAACACACTTTGACATAAATCACAGCAATATCTTTCATGGTCTGTCTCCTAGAATAATGGAAATCAAAAGAAAAATAAACAAATGGAACCTAATTAAACTCAAAAGCTTTTGCACAGCAAAGAAAACCATAAACAAAATGAAAAGACAACCCACCGATTGGGAGAAAATATTTGCAAACAATGTGACCGACAAGGGATTAATCTCAAAAATTTACAAACAGCTCATATGGCTCAATTAAAAAAAAAAAAAAAAAACAATCAGAAAATGGGCAGGAGACCTAAATAGATATTTCTCCAAAGAAGACATACAGATGGTCAAGAGGCACATGAAAAAATGCTCGGCATCGCTAATTATTAGAGAAATGCAAATCAAAACTACAATGAGATATCACCTCACAGCAGTCAGAATAGCCATCATCAAAAAGTCTACAAACAATAAATGCTGGAAAGGGCATGGAGAAAAGGGAATCCTCCTACTCTGTTGGTTGGAATGTAAATTGGTACAGCCTCTATGGAGAACAGTACGGAGGTTCCTTAAGAAACTAAAATAGAGCTACCATGTTATCCAGCAATCCCACTCCTGGGCATATATCCGGGAAAACATGGTTCGAAAGGATACATGCACCCCAATATTCATGGCAGCACTGTTTACAATAGCCAAGACATGGAAGCAACCTAAATGTCCATCAATAGATGAAAGGAAAAAGATGTGGTACAAAGATATATATAATATGGAATATTACTCAACCATTGAAAAGAATGAAATAATGCCATTTGCAGCAGCATGGATGGACCTGGAGATTATCATACTAAGTGAAGCAAGTCGGACAAAGGAAGGCAAATATCATATGATATTACTTATATGCAGAATCTAAAAAAAATTGATTCAAATGAACTTATTTACAAAACAGAAACAGACTCACAGAGAATGAACTTAGGGTTACCAGGGGGAATGGTGGGAGGGAGGGATAGATTGGGAGTTTGGGATTGTAGACACTACTATACTTAAAATAGATAACCAGTAAGAACCTACTGTATAGCACAGGGAAGTCTGCTCAATACTTTGTAATAATCTAAATGTGGAAAGAATTTGAAAAAGAATATATACATGTATTCAATATATATATAACTGAATCACTTTGTTGTACACCTGAAACTAACACAACATTGTTAATCAACTATACTCCAATATAAAATAAAAATTAACACAAAAACTTATGCTATGAAAAAATTTAAAAAATAAAATATATGGTTAGAATGGAATATCACTCATATTTGTTCAAATATTCTGGTATCTATGGTCTAGTTTATAAAATAGACTTTTGATAATAGATATGAATTAGTAAACTAAAGATGTCATTGTGGCAATATTAATTCTTATGTACTGCTAAGGAGGCTTTAAAAATTTATGTTAACAATCCACAGTTCAATTATCAACATATTATCCATAAATGTATATATACCATGGGGAATCATTTTAGAAGCAATCAGACTATTACATATAGATTCTAGACAAAAGTTTTAGGTAACATACATCTGTAATTCTCAAGGAAATTAAGAGAATTAAGGGATTTAACAACTTAAAGATAATTAACAACTCAATAAAAACTTGAACAGATGGAAAGTTATACTGAGATGGAAATGTCTGCCTCATCCCTCAAATTGTTTCCTCTTCTTGATGAACCCACTGCTTGGTTACACTGTCTGGCATTGCTGGTGGTGGTCATGTGACTAAATTAAAGGCAAAAGAATGTTGGCAAACAGAATTGCACCACTTATATGGCCTACCCCATAAAATGTTTCCCGTATAATCCCATTACATGTTTCCCCTCATCCACCAGCTGGATATTGACACTCAAGTAAACCATGGAGTTTAACTGCTGAAGATGGCACAGTGTCTAGCAGCTTCGGTCCCTGAAACATTGTGTGGAACATATTTATACCTCCAACAACCTCCCTCACACTTAATTTTGTTAATCTGGCCCTGCACTGAATCATTAGATGAGCATAAAATAAACTTTTACTGTGTTAGGCCATTGAAATTTTAGAATTTTCTTATTTTCACAATTAGCCTCAATTTAAAGTAATTGGTACCTTTAATGGAGTGCTGTCATAAAGTCTCTAACTTGTCTCTGGATTAGCTGTCAATTGATGGGCAGAGAAAAAACAAACACAGTAAGTTGGAAGACTATGGCACCCTGTTATTACTTTGTAAAACATTTGATAAAATTATCTTCTATAATAAATTGGAAGGCACATCGTGTGCCTACTGAATTGTGGCTCTAAGGGAAACGGTTGGAAAGAACAGTAGTGTTAGTTGTGTTCCTGATCATTTTCTGTCTTTATAATGCATCAACCAAAAGAAATGAACTCTGGCAAGAATTGGCCAAAGGGAAAGGAATTAGAAGATTCCAGAAATGAAGGGCTTTAGAGGGTTAAAAAGTCAACTGATAAAGAGTAAATGATATTCAAGTGTTTTCAATATGCTTTGCAAAATGCTAGGTATTGTTCTGTGATACTGCATGTCCACATTTTCTTTATAGGTAATAAATAAGTTAGACTTTGGGGAAATAAAATACAGAAGTTAATACATTCCTTAAATTTAAAAAAAAGTGAGGTATGATTTCTGTGTGTGTTAGTTTTCTTTTGCTGCAAAATAAATTACCATTGCCACAATGGCTTAAAACAACACCCGTTTGTTAGCTCACAGTTCTCTAAGTCAGAAATCCACCATGGTGTGCTTGGTCCTCTGCTCATGGTACTGCAAGAAGGAATAAAATCATTGGCCAGTCTGAATTTTCATCCACAGACTCTGGGGAAAATTTTGCTTCCAAGTCATTCTTGTTGCCAGAATTCAGTTCCCTGTGGTTGAAGGACTGAGACCCCTGTTTACTTGATGGCTGTCAGCCAGGGGCTACTTCAGCTTCTAGAGGTCACATGCATTCCTTGTCATGTGGCCACGTCTATCTTCAAGTCAGAAACAAAACATTATACTTGTCTTGTGCTGCAAATCTCTGATTTTCTTTCCTGCAATGAGCTAAAGAAAACTCTCTCTTTTTAAAGTCCTCACCTATCAAATCAGGTCCCTTGGATTATCTCCCTACCTTAAAGACAATTGATTTGGAAACTTAATTACAACTGCAGAAGACTTTCATAGCAGAACCTAAATTAGTGTTTGATTTAATAACAGGGGACATGTGTTATTAGGGACCTTGGAATCTTGGGGGGCCATCTTAGAAATCTTCTAACCACATGTGGTCATAAAAACCTAATAAATATTGTTTGTATCCTGTATTTTCTCACAGAGATTCATAATCTACACTCATGTCTTTAGTACATGCTTTAAGAAGTTCTACAGTAAAAAAATTTAAAAAACAAAAGAAACCACTTAAGCTTGATTGCAACCATCAGCCCTTTTATCTCATTCACCTATTAACATGTCACTATCACCCTGTGTGGTGGTAGCTATATTCTCTTCTTCAGGTCAACTTTCTTCTTGCTAAAGTAAGCTGTAAGGGTGGCTGGGAAAAGGGAGGGAAGTTAAATTATTATTACTGTATTATTATTATTAGTGAGACAGCTATTTCTTAGAGTCCAAGGTAAAAGTTTTTTCTTGTCATGTAGAAAAATAACTGTCAGAAAACTTCCTGTGTGGCTCTATCAAATATCTAGTCCCTCAGCAGCTATGACTCACAAATAGCTCAGTGGCCCTATTGCTTTAACAGCTAATGTGTTTTTCTTATTTATACATTTTCTTGTTTGTTTTCTAACTTCACTGAATTTGTCATCACTTCATTGACCTCTAACAAATTTTTTTAATTCTAAAAATATGTAAATAGTGGTTTTAAATTGTCTCAGAGAAAGTTAAAATTTTATTCTCATCTTATCATAAATACTTCTAACTTGATTTATCTTTAAATCTTTAAATGTCTAATAAGATGTTGATACAAACAAAATGTCAATTTATCATAAAAATGATGAGGTATAAAGTTTTATTTAAGAACATGATACTTTTTTATTAACAATACAAAATATTTGTTTCTTTTTGGTTAGTAGATTGCTGCTTCTTCTTTATTTTAGTATTATTTCTTATACTGAAGTATAATTGACACTAACATTATAGTAGTTTCATGTATACATTATAATAATTCTATATTTGTATATCCTGTGAAATGATCACCCCAATAAGTCTAGTTACCATCCATCACCATATAAAGATACAATTTTTGTGTGTGTGATGAGAGCTTTTAAGATTTACTCTCTTAGCAACTTTCAAATATGAAATACAATATTGTTGACTATAGTCACCATGCTGTACATTACATCCCATGACTTATTTATTTTATAACTGGATGTTTCTACCTCTTGACCCCCTTTACTCAGTTTACTCACTTCCCAACTCCCCTCCCCTGCAACCAAATGGTGAATAAATATTTTGAAATGAAATAACCCTAAAACAGAAGTGATATTTAGATGGAGATCTGGATTTATCTTGAAACTGTGATTTCCATTCTAGATAAACAAGTGTCTTGCTCTATAAAGAAAGATTTTTGTCACTGCCCAATATTCTTGCTAGTCCTTTTGACCAAGGAAAGGAAATGATATTACAGGATGTATTATGAATCTTTCAAGGTTTGAATATTGGAGTAATAATTTGTTATTGATGTATAGTTGGCTTGGCATCCAAAGTAAGCTACTAATAGTTTAGTTAGAAGCTAATTAGGATACAGTTCACTAAATGTTAGTAAAGAGAACAATGTGCTACAATGAAAACTTAAATCTTGCTTCCAATATTTTCAAAATTATTCATCTGATATCAACAAACACTAAAAGCCTATTATACTGGTACTATGAATTATAACTACAGTTTATATGATCATTTTAAATGTATCTATAGTTAGTTTTTTAAATGCAGATTAATTTCTCTTAAATTACCTGTTGGCACCATAGCAGGCATGCTGAAAAGTCAAACAGAGCTTTGAGAGTAAATTGAAAGTTGAAGTATTTTGCATACCATTCCTATCCTTTATCTCTTAGAACTGTTACCCATATTCAGCTGATAGGGGGGAAAATGAGGTCTAAGAAGGGTGACTTGCCAGCCTTTATTAAGGTGAAGTATGTGGAATGCATTGTTACCATTCAAGTGCTCACATTTCCTTAGCTCACTCATCTGACATAATTCCATTTTTATGTCCTAAACTCTATAGACTGAATGAATGCATGACTGCTTTATCAGGAAACCTGTGCAAAATACATAACTTCAGCAAATCTTTGACAAGTACCATTCATTAATCTTTGTTTCATAATTCTCACCAGTATGCATACCCTGCCTTTCTGTCCCTATCTGCAAGTAAATTGGTTTTTAAGAAAATGAAGAAGTCAGCAGAAGATGTTGGAGCACACATTTTTCTGTTGAAACCAATCAGTAGATCTGGGCAGCAATGTTAATGGTTAAAGTTAGTAGAACTTGTCCCTGTTTCAACTGAATCATCAATTTATATTAGTGACAATATTGTTTGGATGCCCATGTAACAATAAAAATAAACTTAGAGTAAAAATATGGAAAATTTTAGCCTACAGACATTTATAGCCTTAAAATATAGTCACGTAAAACACAGTTCAACTGTAGTGAAATGTTAGGAGCAGTGTCTAGTTTTCAAGTTCAAAAAAAAAAAAGTTACCAGAGTTCTTTTCCCTATAACAATGAATTAGGTAATGAACAAATCCATATAATGAGAACAAACAGAAAATCTAGAAAATATATATTAAAATATATATGTTGTAATATATGCAGCTACGTGGTTATAAGCAGTGACAGAGTCAAAATCTGAAAGGACAAAAAAAACTTTTCTATAAACATTTGGGGCTTTTTGGTTTTTTTTTGTTTTTTTTTTTTGTCTTATCAGGCTTAGAATTTGAGAGAAACTTTAATCACAAGGTTAAGAGGAAAAAAATTGAAATTCATGACTTACCAAGGAGTAGGAGCACTGATAAACCCAATAGGCACTATGAAAGGAAAGCAAAGTTCTATACCTTAGGTGTACAGGTTAGCTGGAAACAAACCATCCTAACTAAGACTGAAGCACAGCTTCAAATTATTCCAAAACTAGATTGGATTAAGTTGATTTGAGATTGCTATTGACCTTAGCCCTCTAAGAGAAGAAAATATAAATGTGCAGAACTCAAATTATTTCAGAGCTCAAATTATCTCTACTATTTTTATCTATAATTTCCAGCATTTAATCAAAAATAATCACCCATATAGAGCTAGACAATTTGATATTAGAAACAGATTCACAGGGAATATAGATGAGGAAAGTATTACATGTAGATTAAACAAATAAAACTCTGCTTAAGATGTTAAAAAAATGCAAGAAAGAGAAGTTTGATACTTCCGGCAGAAGTCTTGATCTTCCAAAAAGAATCAAATGGAACTTCTACAGCAGAAATGTACAAATAACAGAAACTAAGACTGTGAAGGATGAAATTAATAGATTAGTTAAAGCTGTAAAAAATAGAAAATGGGAATATAGGACAGGAGAAATGTTGAGAAAAAAAGCATGAGGAGATGAAAAGAAAGAATATATAGAAAATGAACAAGAGACATGGAGGATGTAGTGAAATGTCTATCATACTTGTAATTGGAGTCTCAGAAGAGACAGAATAAAAATGAAACAGACGTAACATTTGAAGACATAATGACTGAGAATCCTCTTAGATAGTCTCATCCACCAGAGGGCAGACAGCAGAAGAAAGAAGTACTACAATCTTGCAGCCTGTGGAACGAAAACCACATTTACAGAAAGATAGACAAAATGAAAAGGCAGAGGGCTATGTACCAGACGAAGGAACAAGATAAAAGCCCAGAAAAACAACTAAATGAAGTGGAGATAGGCAACCTTCCAGAGAAAGAATTCAGAATAATGATAGTGAAGATGATCCAGGACCTCGGAAAAGGAATAGAGGCAAAGATCAAGAAGATGCAAGAAACGTTTAAAAAAGACCTAGAAGAATTAAAGAACAAACACCTAGAAGGATTAAGAAACAAACAAACGGAGATGAACAATACAATAACTGAAATGAAAAACACACTAGAAGGAATCAATAGCAGAATAACTGAGTCAGAAGAACAGATAAGTGACCTGGAAGACAGAATGGTGGAATTCACTGCTATGGAAGAGAATAAAGAAAGAACAATGAAAAGACAGCCTAAGAGACCTCTGGGACAATATTAAAGACACCAACATTTGCATTATAGGGGTCCCAGAAGGAGGAGAGAGAGAAAGGACCCGAGAAAATATTTGAAGAGATTATATTTGAAAACTTCCCAAGCATGGGAAAGGAAATAGCCATCCAAGTCCAGGAAGTGCAGAGAGTCCCAGGCAGGATAAACCCAAGAAGAAACATGCTGAGACACATAGTAATCCAACTGACAAAACTAAAAGACAAAGAAAAATTATTAAAAAGCAACAAGGGAAGAACGACAAATAACATACAAGGGAACCCCCATAAGGTTAACAGCTGATTTCTCAACAGAAACTCTACAAGCCAGAGGGAGTGTCACGATATATTTAGTGATGAAAGAGAAAAACCTACAACCAAGATGACTCTACCCGGCAAGGATCTCATTCAGATTCGACAGAGAAATCAAAAGCTTCACAGACAAGCAAAAGCTAAGAGAATTCAGCACCACCAAACTAGCTTTACAACAAATGCTAAAGGCACTTCTCTAACTGGGAAACACAAGAGAAGAAAAGGACCTACAAAAACAAACCCAAAGCAATTAAGAAAATGGGAATAGGAATATACATATTGATGATTACCTTAAATGTAAATGGATTAAATACTCCAACCAAAAGACATAGCCGGGCTGAATGGATACAAAAAGAAGACCCATATATAGGCTGTCTACAAGAGACCCACTTCAGACCTAGGGACACATACAGACTGACAGTGAGGGGATGGAAAAAGATATTCCATGCAAACGGAAATCAAAAGAAAGCTGGAGTAACAATACTCATATCAGGTAAAATAGACTTTAATATAAAGAATGTTACAAGAGACAAGGAAGGACACTACATGATGACCAAGGGATCAATCCAAGAAGAAGATATAACAATTATAAATATATATGCACCCAACATAGGAGCACCTCAATATATAAGGCAAATGCTAACAGCTATAAAAGAGGAAATCGACAGTAACACAATAATAGTGGGAGACTTTAACACTTCACTTACACCAATGGACAGATCATCCTGACAGAAAAATAATAAGGAAACACAAGCTTTAAATGACACAATAGAGAAGATAGATTTAATTGATATTTATAGGATATTCCACCCCAAAACAGCAGATTACAGTTTCTTCTCAAGTGCACATGGAACATTCTCCAGGATAGATCACATCCTGGGTCACAAATCAAAACTTGGTAAATTTAAGAAAATTGAAATCATATCAAGCATCTTTTCTGACCACAATGCTATGGGATTAGAAATAAATTACAGGAAAAAAATATAAAAAACACAAACACATGGAGGTTCAACAATACGTTACTAAATAACCAAGAGATCACTGAAGAAATCAAAGAGGAAATCAAAAAATACCAAGAGACAAATGACAATGAAAACACCATGATCCAACACCTATGGGATGCAGCAAAAGCAGTTCTAAGAGGGAAGTTTATAGCAATACAATCCTACCTTCAGAAACAAGAAAAATCTCACGTAAACAATCTAACCTTTTACCAAAAGGAACTAGAGAAAGAAAAACAAACAAAACCCAAAGTTAGTAGAAGGAAAGAAATCATAAAGATCAGAGCAGAAATACATGAAAGAGAAACAAAGAAAACAATAGCAAAGATCAATAAAACTAAAAGCTGGTTCCTTGAGAAGATAAACGAAATTGATAAACCTTTAGCCAGACTCATCAAGAAAAAGAGGGAGAGGACTCAAATCAATAAAATTAGAAATGAAAAAGAAGAAGTAACAACTGACACTGCAAAAATACAAAGGATCAGGAGAGATTACTACAAGCAACTCTATGCCAATAAAATGGACAACCTGGAAGAAATGAACAAATTCTTAGAATGGTATAAGCTTCCAAGACTGAACCAGGAAGAAATGGAAAATATGAACAGACCAATCACAAGTAATGAAATTGAAACTGTGATTAAAAGTCTCCCAGTAAACAAAAGTTCAGGACCAGATGGCTTCAGAGGTGAATTCTATCAAACATTTAGAGAAGAGCTAACACCCATCCTTCTCAAACTCTTCCAAAAAATTGTAGAGGAAGGAACACTCCCAAACTCATTCTACAAGGCCATCAACACGCTGATACCAAAACCAGACAAAGGTACCAGAAAAAAAGAAAATTGCAGACCAATATAACTGATGAATATAGATGCAAAAATCTCAACACAATACTAGCAAACGGAATCCAACAACACATTAAAAGGATCATACACCATGATCAGGTAGGATTTATCCCAGGAATAAAAGGATTCTTCAGTATTTGCAAATCAATCAATGTGATACACTATATTAACAAATAGAAGAATAAAAACCATACGATCAGCTCAACAGATGCAGAAAAAGCTTTTGGCAAAATTCAACACCAATTTATGATAAAAACTCTCTAGAAAGTGGGCACAGAGGGAACCTACCTCAACATAATAAAGGCCATATATGACAAACCCACAGCAAACATCATTCTCAATGGTGAAAAACTGAAAGCATTTCCTCTAAGATCAGGAACAAAACAAGGATGTCCACTCTTGCCACTATTATTCAACATAGTTTTGGAAGTCCTAGCCATGGCAATCAGAGAAGAAAAAGATATAAAATGAATCCAAATTGGAAACGAAGAAGTAAAACTGTCACTGTTTGCAGATGACATACTATACATACTAAGATGTCACCAGAAAACTACTAGAGCTAATCAATGAATTTGGTAAAGTTGCAGGATACAAAATTAACACACAGAAATCTCTTGCATTTCTATACACTAACAACGAAAGATCAGAAAGAGAAATTAAGGAAACAATCCCATTCACCACTGCAACAAAAAGAATAAAATACCTAGGAATAAACCTACCTAAGGAGGTAAAAGACCTGTACTCAGAAAAGTATAAGACACTGATGAAATAAATCAAAAATGACACAAACAGATAGAGAGATATACCATGTTCTTTGATTGGAAGAATCAATACTGTGAAAATGACCATACTACCCAAAGCAATCTACAGATTCAATGGAATCCCTATCAAATTACCAATGCATTTTTTACAGATCCTGAACAAAAAATTTTAAAATTTGTATGGAGACACAAAAGACCCCCAATAGCCAAATCAATCTTGAGGGAACAATACAGATCTGGAGGAATCAGACTCCCTGACCTCAGCCTATACTACAAAGCTGCAGCAATCAAGAGAGTCTGGTAATGGCACAAAAAACAGAAATGTAGGTCAGTGGAACAGGATAGGAAGCCCAGAGTTAAACCCACACACCTATGGTCAACTAATCTATGGCAAAGGAGGCAAGGATATACAATGGAGAAAAGACAGCCTCTTCAATAAGTGGTGCTGGGAAAACTGGATAGCTACATGTAAGAGAATTAAATTAGAACACTCCCTAACACCATACACAAAAATAATCTCAAAATGGATTAAAGACCTAAATGTAAGACTGGACACTATAAAACTCTTAGAGGAAAACGTAGGAAGAACACTCTTTGACATAAATCACAGCAAGATCTTTTTTGACCCACCTCCTAGAGTAATGGAAATAAAAACAAAAATAAACAAATGGGACCTAATGAAACTTAAAAGCTTTTGCAAAGCAAAGGAAACTATAAACAAGATGAAAAGACAACCCTCAGAAAGGGAGAAAATATTTGCAAACGAATCATCAGACAAAGGATTAATTTCCAAAATATATAAACAGCTCATGCAGGTCAATATTAAAAAAAACAAACAATCCAATCAAAAAATGGGCAGAAGACCTAAATAGACTTTTCTCCAAAGAAGACATACAGATGGCCAAGAGGCACATGAAAAGCTGCTCAACATCAATAATTACTAGACAAATGCATATCAAAACTACAATGAGGCATCACCTCACACCGGTCAGAATGGCCATCATCAGGAAATCTACAAACAACAAATGCTGGAGAGGGTGTGGAGAAAAGGGAACCCTCTTGCCCTCTTTGTGGGAATGTAAATTGATACAGCCACTATGGAGAACAGTACGGAGGTTTCTTAAAAAACTAAAAATAGAATTACCATATGACCAGCAACCCCACTACTGGGCATATACCCAGAGAAAACCATAATTCAAAAAGACCCATGCACCCCAATGTTCATTGCAGCACTGTTTACAATAGCCAGGTCATGGAAGTGACCTAAATGTCCATCGACAGATGAATGGATAAAGAAGATGTGGTACATATATACAATGGAATATTACTCAGCCATTAAAAGGAACAAAATTGGGTCATTTGTAGAGACGTGGATGGACCTAGAGACTGTCATACAGAGTGAAGGAAGTCAGAAAGAGAAAAACAAATGTTGTATATTAATGCATACATGTGGAATCTAGAAAAATGGTACAGATTAACTGGTTTGCAAGGCAGAAATAGAGACAGTCATGTAGATAACAAACATATGGACACCAAGGGGGGAAAGTGGGGTGGGGGCAGGCGTGGTGGTGGTGGGATGATTTGGGAGATTGGTATTGACATATATACACCAATATGTATAAAATAGATAACTAATAAGAACTTGCTGTATTAAAAAAATTTCAAAAAAATAAAAAATAACGGTTGAGAATTATCAAAATTTTGCAGAGTGATACCAATCACAATGAACTCAAAGTTAGATAAATGCAAAACAAACCGCACCTAGATGAAGCATAGTAATTTTGTTGAAAACCAGAGACAAGGGATGGAAAATGTTAAAACCCACCACAGAACACAAAAGCAAAACTAAGTCTGACAGCTGAATCTTAATTGGAACGAGAAATACTAGAATAGCCCATCTTTTTCTTTATGATCTGTAATGCCATTTCTGTTATATTTTCATAAATATATTGGTCCATTTATTTATACTTGAGTACTAATACCATAATGCTTTATTTAATAAAACTATATAATACATCCTCTCCCTACTTGGACTTCTTTTATAGGAAAATTTTGCTTACACTTGGCTCTTTGTTCTAATATTAAAATTTAGAATCAGTCTATCAATTTCCACAAAATAGCTGGTTATGATTTCATTGACACTGAACTGAATCCCCAAGTCAATATGTGGAATACAGATATCTTCATAATACTGAGTTTTTCAATGGTTTATATAAATATTTAATGCATTATAATATAGCTCTTCTATAACTTTTGTTAGATTTCTTTCTAGACAGTGTTTATTTTTTAAATATTACAAATAATGTATTATTTTAAATTTTCAACTTTTTATTAAAAAAATATGCAATTGACCTCTGCTCATTGACCTTATAACTAGAAGCCTTGCTAAACATCTTATTAAACAAAATTTTAGAAAATTAAATTGTAGTGTGTGTGTGTGTGGTGTGTTTTATATAGAGTTCTATTACCATTCGAAGTGTGCTCTCTGGACTGAGGCTGGTCCACTCACTGTTCATTACTGATGATCTGTCTTCCCTCCTCCTGTGCTCTTTCAAGAATTTGTTGTATTTTGTTTTCTGCAATATAATCATGTATCTCTGTGTGAATTTCTTTTTATTTATTCTTTTTAAAATAAATTGGGCTCTTTGATTCTATAGCTTGATGATTTTCATCAGTTTTAAAAATTCTTAGTGATTACTGTTCACATTTTGTGTCTTTCCTATCCTCTCTTCTGAGTTTTTATTTAAATGCATATTAGACCTTAAGGGTTCATCTTCTATTCCCATTGTATTTTTCATGGATATAAATCTGTGTTTTCAAGTCTGCATAATTTTTCTGACTTCTCTTCCAGTCTACCAATTATGTTTTCAGTTTAGTCTAAATAGTTATAAAACCATATAGTATTTATGGTACTATAAATACTATTTATATATAGTATTTTAATTTTAGTTAATGTGTTTTTTACTTCTAAATTTATTTTGATTTGATTTTTATATTCACTATCATTTTTTATAGTTTCCTCTGGCTTATATATTTTAAAATAGTTTTATATATAAACTTTATATGTATATGTGCTATTTATGTATATTAGTTATTTTATATTTGGAGTCCAATGTTTAATATCAAAATCATTTTGTGTCTGTTCCTTGTCTCTTTCTGTAGTTAAACTTACACTGAATTGTGTTCTTGAGTGCCTTGATTGCTTTGATTGTGTGCATGCCATTGTACAAAAAAAAGTACATGAAAGCATAATTGAAGCCTAAAGAAAAAGATGTCTTTGATTGCCAGTTGGCTGTGGTTGCTGCTAGTGTAAGACAACCTTAAACTAAATTTAAGGCTTGAGGTTTCTCAGAAGATCGAGTTGAGTTACATTTGGGCTGTCAGTTCCAAATTAATGTTGGTCAACCTCAGTTGATCCTAACCCTATGAAGGAGATGGTTATCTTTAAAGAATTCCCGTATTCTGTAAGCAATGTGGTTTTATTTTATTCCCCCAACACCATATTCAAATTTGCCAATCTCAGCAGTTATTCTCAAAGAAAGAAATTTTCTTACATATTTATTTCTCTGGGTTTTGAGTTTGATGTCATCTTGTGATCTTGTCAAATCTTCAATTATTTTAAAGAAATATTTTGTTAATATTATACATATGACTCATAGTTTTGAGTTGGTTGTGCTAATTTGGCTCATAAATATCAGACACAAGAAATCTTGCATTGAATTTTTATTCATATGTATATATTTACATTGCATTTAATATATATATAAATGTATGTTTATATGTTAGCTTATTTTTTAAACCTACCTTGATCTTTTTGATAATCTCTTTGTTTTCTCATATTTTGAATTCTATGTTTTGTTTCTCTAAGCATATTAAATATATAATTTTTATATTATGTATCTGATAATTTCAATAATTATAGACTTTTAAATCTTGATTATAAAATTTTTGTTTCAGTTAACTTTCACTCAGGATAACAATTATCTACTTAGCATTTTTGATAACCTTCTATTCTTAAAAATAAATCTTGGAGATTTTTTGAAGTCTTTACTTAAAGTTCTTTTTTCTGAGACTATTTGTGTTGCTTCTCTTAAGTAAGTAGGGGCAAGGACCTGCCTAGGACAACTTTAAATCTTCAGCTTATAGTTTGAGCACTACATGATAGTCAATTTTGATGTCAAGTGTATTTGACAGCAGACTATGTTTAGAAAAGCTCAGGAGAGATTTGGATTCTTTAGGCAAAAAAAAAGTGTCCCAAACATCTTCTGAATTTTAGTATTTTTTGAGTTTTACCCCACTGAAAATAATACTTTTTCCAGAGTTCCAACTTTATGAAGAGTTTTCTGATTTAACCTACTATTCAGGCTTTGCCCCATTTATGGTGCTCAGCCAGTTAAAACAAAATCTTCAGGCTACCTTAGACCAAGGTTCAACAGATGTTCCTAAGGCAATTTAGTGGGCTTTTTTTTTTTTTTTTATATCTCTTGGGTTGCATTTCTTGTATTTTTGGAGATTCTTATAATTCGCTTATTTCTTTAGCAGCACATTTTTTAGGGATAAATTTTTGAATTTTATCCAGCAAAATTTTTATCCCACATTGGAAAGTTTTGTCATGATGCGTAGTCTGTTTAAAGTAGAAACATGATTGTCTCAAGTATAGAGATCTTTTGAGATGGATGATTGAATTAGAGCATAAACTTAGTTGAAATTTTCAATTACAGAAATTTGAGACCTTTATTGGACTACATTTCTTCTTAATGAAACAATTTTCTTCCCCTTGGACCAAAACCGAACTAATTTTCCCTTCCTTGACATTGTAAAAAGCCATTTATCTTCTAATTGTCACTCTTGCCTTGTTTTTTAATTTAGATATTGTATTTCCAATTTTGTTATTTTGGAACAGTTTTCTGAATGAAATAACTTTCAAATGTGTATTAAATGTTAATGGAAAATGGACTCAATAAATAGAATTTTACTATTTTGGGTGGAATATATTTAATATACTAAAGAATACTTTTTCTCAAATAGAAAGTACAAATAAAAAGACAATGCTTGGTGAATTTACAATGCCTTTCATGGCTCTTTTGTTGCACAAAGTAAAAATAATTCAAGTTCTTCCATTGTGTTTGGACTTCCCAGTGAGTAAAACTATCTCTTTCATTTTGTCTTTGGACTCCAGTGTATCTTTTATGTTAATTTATCATGTTTAATAGGTGAGAGGTTTGTGTTTTGCCTTAGAAAAGAACTGGTAAAATTTGCATTGGACAATACCCAAGAGATGATGAAATATTTTTTCTTTGTTAATTTTTATATTACAGTGTCCTGAAATGTATTATCGATAAAACTCCACACAGAAAGACTGCCCAAGAGATCATACTGTTCTTCATAGAATAGTAATCTGTTAAATACTGAAAGCTTATGGTTGTTGAATGTCTTTAATTACTAAGAATATGCCTAAGTAAAATAGGTTTTAGCATACTGGTATTACATTTACGTTTAAAACACAGAGAAAATTAAGAATATAATTTAGTATAATTTAGTATCCAAACTCACTGAAATTCACTAAATTATGACATATTGAAATTCTATTGGAAAACTAACAAAAATATATGTAACAATCTTTACTGATAAGATATTTAAATAGATTAATATTTAAATATTTATTGACAAGATATTTATTTAAATAGATTCTTTTTGATATTTCTAACATTTCATTATTAGAGATGGCTTTTATGTGTTCAAATAGAACTATTTTTAATGCCTTTTTAGATAAATGATAGATTCTTTTTTTTTGGTGGACACGATAAAAGCAATAATGACAAAGTATGACTTGTGTGCTGATAATAGCTTACACTTTTTATAGCTCTGTATACTTTACAAAACACTTAACTTTTTGCATTATCCATCACAGTTAATATAGTCACATAATATCCTACATAATTTCAGACATTCAGTGAATTTCAGACATTCTGTCAGGCTGCTGGTGGTGGTGGGTATATGTAAAAGCAGGCAGGTCTGTTATTCCCCAGCTTCCTACTCCACGCTACAGAGGAGGTCAGGCACCCAAATATGACCTTTGCACAAAGCAAAGTACACAAGTTGACTGAATGTTGTTGAAAAATTGAGGCATCATATAAGCATAGATGCCTATCCACTTCTGCATACTAAATATCAATTAAAACTCTAAAACTGTACAGATAGGATATCTATATCTATATATAGATATAAAGGTTTTTATCTATACTTATCTACCTATCTATCTGGAGGCACTTAAAGTAAAATGACATATTTCTATATTTTAAATCCAGCTGGACTGTAGTCTAAAAATTCTTAATGCTGCTTAATTTTTAAGTATAATGAAAGAGCCTGCAGCCCACTTATGACCTAGAGTTCACTCAATCTTTGCCATTACTATTTTAATTCACTTTTGTACTAGCTATTCTAGTCAATTTCTTATCATTTTAAGGATAAAATAAATGTACTTAATTTTAAGATACTAGTTAAAAAAATAAAAGTACCAAAAGTTATTGCAATCACTCTGTTGTTTCAATGCCTAAGTTGTACTCTCAATCATGTGATTAAATGCACTTTAAGAATAAAATATTTTAATTTATAATTGATGGGAATGTCAATCATAGATTTTGGTGTAATATCCAAATATTAAAGTTTTCCAGTTTCGTTTTAGCCAACAGAAAACCTTTGGAATTATTTAAGATCTCCATAGATTTTTATTGAAGACACACTCAAGATTGTCTAACTGCATAATGTAATGTCCTTTAGAAAGGAAATACTTAAATTAGATTAAATAAGAGTTTTTCCAGAATGTTGTTAAATGAAAACAAAATAATGAATAACACTCAATGTTATCAGAGTAGAAGAGAAAAAATACATAATTTACCCACTATGCACAACTTAAATTTTTCTACCTGTCCATTTCTTTTTTTTTTTTAACATCTTTATTGGAGTATAATTGTTTTACAATGTTGTATTAGTTTCTGCCATGTAACAAAGTGAATCAGCTATACATATACATATATCCCCATATCCCCCCCCCCTTGCATCTCCCTCCCACCTTCCCTATCCCACCCCTCTAGGTGGTCACAAAGCACTGAGCTGCTCTCCTTGTGCTATATAGCTGCTTCCCACTAGCTATCTATTTTACATTTTTTACCTGTTCATTTCTTTAAATTATAGTTAGAAATAAATATTCATTAAGAATTGAAATATATTTTTATATATGAAGAGTAGTATATTTATAAATAAAGGAGACAAGATACTTTTGAACTTGCAAATATAATCTTATCTGGACTTATAGATAATTAAATTAGAATAATTCATTAATCAGAAATTAATCCAATTGTTATAATAGTCTGGTGAGATACTTTTTATTAGAAAAATTTTATTGGAATTTTCTGTTTAAGAATTGAACTAGTTTTTTTTTAAGTTCAATGTATTGGGATTTTGTATCCATCTTTATAAAGAAAGCAAGTTTGTTTACATAAATATTAAAAATATGCTGGTAATTAAAAATCATACTGTAAAACAATGATTATACTGTTTTCTGTCTTGGTGATTGTAAATGAAAAGCCTAGGCTGTACTGAAATCTTTAGTTGGAATTCAACCCAAGGGCAGAGGGTCAATTAAATAGGCTATTCCTGGTTCTTATTTAGTAAGGGCAGTATGTAAAAATCCAAGTTGTGCACATGCAAAATACTCAGATATCTCTTCTTCTCTCATTTAGTTTCATGATATATCTACTAAGAGAGGAACAGACTAAAGAACAATGACAGGATTGGAGTGGGAGTTCTTGTCTCTCCTCTGACCTGCAGTGTCTTACAGACTTCTTCCTTCAGGGAGAGAAGTCTGTAAGGCTCTGACACCAGTGCAAGGGCAACATGGAAAGAAGGAAAAGAGAAGTAGACTTCTTTTCTCCTTGTTAAGAGAGTTTAGCTGGAGCACCTAGACTAGACAGATCATGCCATTTTACAAAACCTTTGCCTTTCAAGCATTAAGGAACTGATAAAAGGCAAAGGTTAATAAACTCTCCTTGCTCACTTCATATGGCTGACAATTACTTCTCTCTCTCACTTGTAAAATCTGCTAATGTATTCTCTTAAGTATTTCTTCAATCTGTCTCATTCTCTCTACTCTATTACCATTGCCCTAATGCAGACTACTATCAACTTTTGCATGGATTATTACAACAGCCTTCCTGTCTGCAGTCCTAAACCCTTCAATTTATCTCTCCACTGAAATGCCAGAGTAATGCATCCTAAAGTCTAAGCCATCATAAAAGCTATTGTTCTCACTTATAGTACAAATTTCAAACTCTTTACTCTGAAGTGTCTTGCATGGTACCTGCATGGCATCTAATACGAGCTACTCAAATATTTGTTTAGGGAATAAATGGAAGATCGATGAACAAAGAAGTGAGAAGACAAAGCACTATCTAATGAGTCCTACCTGCTTTTTCTTCATCTCTTATACTTTTGTTTTATTTTTTGCCTCTCACATAGCCCCCTACATAGAATCACCCCCTCTTCCTTTGTCTTTCTAACATCTAGTCATCTTTTAAGATTCAGCTCAGAACCACCTCCTCCTTCTCCCCACAGCATTTCAACTATTGCAAACCTCCTCTGCTATGATTCCATATTAGCCTAGGTACATGTCTATTTTTGCCTGTATGACTCCATTGCAATTTAGTCCTTTATTTTCATGTCTGTCTCTTTACCTAAATGAATTTCCTTGAGGACAGGACTGTATCATTTACAAATATCTTTGCTTTCTAATATGAAAGTCACTCTTACCCTCATACATAGTCATTAATTTATATATGCTTATGAAAAGAGTGCATGATTGGATAACTTAACTGATATTGAATGGTAATTGTATTTTCCTAATCTGTGTGTGTGGGAGGAGGAGTTATTAATGAATATAATTTCCTCTATTTTTAAATTTGACACAGTTATATTAGTAAACATGTTTTACTGAAAAATATAGCAAACTGAAAAATTATTTTATGGTATATTTTATAAATATTACCACTTTGCTTCTGTTCAGAAAGTACCAAAGAGGCTGAACAATTTATAAATATATTTTAAGGGCAAATCCTGCTATGATCTTGTTATGCTTTATTTAAAAGTTTCTTTTCTGATTCAAACACTTGACTGGAATTATGATTTTGTATTGCATATCATATATATATTTGGTAAACAAAATTTCTTTAGATTGTGTTATAGAATTAAATGTATTAACATACTTTAGCATGCTGCTTAAAGTACCTTCTTGAGTCATTTTTGATATATTAAGGTGCTGTTGTACACATTGAGGATATAGCAACTCATAAGATAAATAATATTCATATCTTATTGGATATATTTTATAAAGTGAGACAGAAATAAGACATGCAAAGAAACAAAAAGTAATAATCACTCAGACAGTGATAAATTCCCAGAAGGAAATAAAGTATGACAAGTGTGGTATTGGGAGCTACCTTAGCGAGCATGGTCAGAAAAGGGCTCTTTGGGCAGCAGGACCATACACTGAGAAATGAATGACAAGATGAGATAGCCACAAGAAGGTATTAAAGAAGAGGCTTCCAGGCAAAGCAAGAGGGAGTACAGAGCCTTACTTGGGAATGGACTTTGTGATGCATGTAACAGAAATGTTAATGTGACTGAAGTGTGTAAATCAAGAGGGGAGTGGTAAGGGAACGGTTGGAGAGGTAAATATGGGTTAAAATGAGTAGTTTAGATTGCATTATTATTGCAGGACCAGCCATTGGAAGATTTTCATCAGGAAAACATAATAAAATTGTCCAAAGAACTTGCTGCTGGTTTAGATATGAGATATGGAGACCATAAATGAACAAAAGATGATTCCCAGCTTCTTGGATTGAGAAGCTGGTTGAGTGGGTGGTGTCTAATCAGCTCAGACTGCTAGAATAAAATGCCATAGATTGGATGGATTAAACAACAGAAATGTATTTTCTCAGGGTTCTAGAGGCTGAAAGTCTGAGGTCAGGGTACCAGCATGGGTTTGTTCTAGTGGGTGTCCTTTCCCTGGATTCCAACAGAAGCTTCCTTCTGTATACTCACAGTCGTGAGGGCTCTGTCCTCACATGGTAGAAAGAGGATGATTTGGTGTCTCTTCTTCTTCTTCTTATAAGGGCACTAATTCTATCATGGGGATGGGGTGGGGGGAGCCACCCTTATGACCTCATCTAAACCTAATTACCTCCCGAGCTCTCACTTCCTAATACAATCACATTGGGAATAAAGTCTTCAGTATATGATTTTAGGGGGAACACTCAGTCAATAACAGGTGGGGAGACTATGCAGATGGTGGAGATCAAGAATTGAGTTTGAATAATCTTGAGTTTGAGAAGCCTATTATTAAAAATGTAAGTGAATGTATCTTCTAAGTGCTTTGTCAACAGATCAATTATTAGAACTTTAGAATAATATAATACATGTTAAATTATTAATACATTCTGTGACTTACAGTGTTACCTTTCTCAAGTAATATATTTGCATTTTAATGAGTTTCAGTAAACACTCTGACCCAGATAAACTGCTCTAATACTTACCATATCAGCCACATGACAGACTGCAAGAGTTGAATGCTATGGTAGGCAATCATCATGCTGAAAAATACAGGTACCTCACCTAATATAGGTCTCATTGTTGTCTAGTGCAGTAGTCTATCTCCTCTCCTTTCTAAAGATTACTGCTTCTACATTTACATTTTCAGAAGGAAGCCTTGGGAAATAAGAAGTTCCCACATATGTTCATTAGAAGCATTTCTTGATATACTGATAATTTTTAAGATTTGTGAACCTATTCACTAGTTAATTTGGGGCCATCTGCTTTCACTCAATGAATAAAGTCAATAGGCTTCTATCTAATGATTAAGTAGATAACATATTATTAGGATGTTCTAAAATATCAATGAATAAAGTGCTGAGGATATATAATTAAGTTTTTTCATTGTTGTTGTTATTCTCAACAAAAGAAAACTTTTATTCTCCGAATATTCTGCTTGTTATATTTATAATGTCAGGCTAGTTTTTCAGGGTCAGAAAAATGAGTAAAATCATAGTTAAGACCTGGGACATATTCATCTCCTAGATTGAAATCATTAACTGGGGACTCAGAGTTTGTTGAAAGACCCTGTTGATCTGGGAAGAGTGAGAGTAGACACTAAGGGGAGGGAAGGAAAGGGGAAATGAAAGATAATGTCTGTGCTTTTCCTACACTCACCTAGCCAATATCCAGTTGACATTAGTAGGGAGATGGACAAATCCAGGGCTAAACCTTATTTGACTCGTTTCTGAAAAATGAAATATTGCCTACAGTTTATTACATTCCTCAAAGGCAAATATTCTTTATTTTTACTTTTCCTATATTTGTGATTATGTAGTTATTATAACTAAAAATGATTGTGTTATATAGGTCCAAATCATACTCTCAGGATCTAATACTAGGATATTTAAAATAGCTTATTAAAGGCTGGATCTGAGAACAGATTCTCAAAAGTTTATAGGAAATCTTATAATTGTAGTGAATTAAAATCAGAAAGATAATTAAATATGATAATTTAAAGAATTTAGAAACATGGGCTTTATTTAATACAACTATCAGATAGCTACTGCTCTATAAAAACCCACTTAAAACTTTAATAGCTTAAAACAAAAAAAATCCTTTATTATTTCTCATGAGTCTACAAGTTGTCTGGGCAACTCTATTGATCCAGGACATCCTCTGTTGATTTAAGCTGGGCCTGCTCAAGCATCTTGGTCAGCTAGCTGGCAGGATGGCTAGGGTCTGGCTACATAGAATTAGTCTTGCCTAGGGGTTGCATATAGCTTACAGGGATGAATCTGAAAACTGATTATATTTGGATGAATTAAATATTCAGATTATCCTTTAACTATTTGGTAGGGTGGACGGAAGTATTTATTTGATTGAATTAAAAAAACAGATATCCAAAATTTTAATTGGTCTCCATGTTTTGTAGATGTGCCAACAGTTTTATAAAGCTGATACAGTCAAGTCTCAATAAATTTCCTGCATATTAGCTTATGAATTATAAGAGAGTATTTCCAAATTACTTAATAATGATATAATCTTTATGGACTTTCACACAAAATACCTTTTCAGAGACAAATAGTTCATTTCTTAAAAACTGCACGTAGTTAGAGAAAGGATAAATTCACATAGTATCTAAAGAAAATAATCAGTTAATGGTATGTCAATAAAGTTATAGTATTACTTTAAAATCCTTTTCTCATTAGGAAAGTAATACATAAATTGTGGAGACTAGAAAATATAGAATTATATAAAGAATGTGAAAAGCATTAATAATTTGATTTTGCAGGAATTAACCAAATTAACCATGGGATCATATAGTATATACAGAGATAGAGAAAGTAAAAGTTGCTTTTTATTTCATTAATAGTATATAATGAGCACAATTCCTAGAATATTAGGCACAGAAAAAAGGTTAAATGAAATATTTCTCTAGGTATGCAAAATAATTTAAGTTTCATGGACATTTGTTCTTTTTAAACATTTATTTTGCTTTTAAAAACAAGGCTGTAATGAAGCTTAATATCTGTGTACATCACTGAATACTTCCTTCCTGATGCTGAATACTTCCTGATAAATTTCTAAAAGTGGGCTAGTAATCTGAATCTTTTCCCTGCACCTCTCCAACCCAGAGTATACCTCTATCCCTCTGTCTCTCTCTCTTCCATCTTCATTCCAGACCTCTAACTGTATTTGAATCTCTGTTAATTTGAGAAGTCAAATGACAGTCTTGAATTATTTTCCTTTGCATCTTATTGATTACTAATTTTTTGTCATTTGTATTTCTTTTGTGGCAGATGATATGTTTATATATGTTAGCATTTTTCTGTTGGACTTTCAAGCTTTGATTATAACTTTTTGTGTAATAAAAATTAATATTTTGCCTAAAATTGACTTCTCTTATTTATCATTCAATCTTTTTTCTTTTTGGACTTATGCTTAAAATTCCTTTCTTGCCCAGAGTTCAGAGAAGTCACAATATTTTCTTGATTTTCTTTATGACAAGATATTTTTTAAAATGTGATGCTGCATGAATTTTTATTAATATGTGTAGTAAAAACAAGGGCATGGTAGAAACCATAGAGTTGAAATATTAAATAAAAAATGAAATGATAATAAGGGAGACTTCAAAATATGAAATATGATGCTAGTGGGTCGCTGCACATAGGAATTCATCTTGATGGGAACTGTCTACCCTGGCACCTTTATTCTTCTAGTTGATTAACTGACATGTGTGGCAAGTTGGTAGACAGCACATTATCATAAAACTTTCAGAATCACACTCAAGGCCAAGTATGTCATAGCTCTTTCTTCTCCCTGAAGACCATTTGAAACCAATAGCTTTTCTTTAACTCTCTTCATCTCTCTAAATATTGCACACATTGCACAAGTTATAGAGTACCTTAAATTGGTTAACTATCTCATTTTACTTTATATTTCCACAGAAATGACCCAAGCACAGAGTTATGAAGACTTATGCTTGAATAAATTCTGCCAGAAGGCAGAATCAGGAAGGAAATAGATTTGGGGGTTCACATTTATATCAAGGTGAAAATTAGAAACAAGAAAGCAAATTGTTTTTTATATAGTAGAAAGAATCCCTTTAATAAAATATTTAAGTAGCAGAATCCTTTGTGACACAGGTTAGTTTATATTTCACATTCTTTGTAAGAAGTTAAAGAAAGGAAATATTCATCTGAAGAAATTTTGGTTTCATCATATAATAATAAAGCAAATTTTCACTTTCATAACTGATAATGGTTTGCTCATATTTTGTAATATACTGAAGAACAAAATGAAAGTGATGCAATGTGGGAGATATTTTAAGCTTCAATTGTTTATTTTTTCATATATTAGCAAAAATACATTATTTAACTAATTAGAAGAGGAGGATTATAAATACTTGAAAAAAAAAGACTAACAGTAACCTTAAAGTCAAATAATAAATGACTTTTGAAACCTCTTTATTTTCTCCTATAACACTGGTAAAGAAATGCAGACTTTGTTCATATAAAAATACTTCATTTTGTTATGTTCATGTATCTAAAAAATTGACATTGATGCATTTAATTCAAAGCAGAATGGATTAGGAATTGCTGCACTTATTTACATTTTCACAGTCAAACTCACAGATGGAAATTACAAAATACATAGGACTTTTCAATAAATAATGACTATTCATTCATAAGTAATAATTTTAATTGTATTTTTGGAAGATTATGGAAGAGTCAGCAAGATCTAAAGTCATTTTAGGCAAGAATGAATAGACTACAATTTCAATAAGAGACTGAATAATGATAACAGAACAAATCTCACTGAGTTTATTTAGCTTGAAAGTCAATCACACAGACACAGTGACAATTTATAGTTTGGGGTAGGCACACAAGTAACATCCAAGACAAAGTTCTATTTTTCAACTCATTATGAAATTTTGGATTAAAAAGTATTATTTTTAATGGGAACAAATAAGATGGGAAGAGAAAATATATAACTCAAAGCTAATACATTTCAAAAAGCAAAGATCTGTAAAAAATAATAAAGTCTTGGAGTTCTCCAGCCTGAAATGAGCTGACAAAAATTAATAATAATAATAACTATAAAGACAACTAAACCTGTGCTCTTAAAATACTTGGGGCAAGTGACAGAATTTCCTTGTGACACCACAAGAAGTCAGAGCAACAAGACAAAAAGAACAATATCTACAACTTAGACAGGATCATTGTTATGAAAAAGTTCTCAAAAGTGTGATCTAGCTCCTGAAAGGAAGTAATTTATATGTACACTTTATTAATACCAATATAAAATCTAGGATAATAGAATAAATTTTCCAGTGGCATTATGGCTGAGGCAGCCGAGTGTATCCATGGCTCACCATTTGAGATTTTTAAGTCTGAGTATCAGTTTCCTTATTATAAATATCAGGCTAATCTAATATTCATTATCATTTTAGTATTGCTTGGAAAATATAAACAAATATCTGAAAACAATTTTTTAATAGTGATATGTCATAGTAACATCAACTAATACATTAAGATTCACATTTACAGAGGGGAAATTGCAAAAGGGAGGTCTGCTTGCAAGAGGCTAACTTTTATTTAAAGCAGTGGAAATAAAAATCTATGATTAGAGTGACCATATAATTTATTGTTCAATCAGGATACATTTGAGAAAAAAGAGGTACTAAAGGTCACTGAAGAAATGAAAGAGGAAAACAAAATTACTGGAGACAAATTCAAAAACACAATAATCCAAAATCTATGGGACTCAAAAAAAAAAAAAGCAGTTCTAAGAGGGAAGTTTATAGTAAAACAAGCCTACTTCAGAAAACAAACAAACAAAAATCTCAAATAAACGACCTAACGTCACACCTAAAGGAACGAGAAAAAGATGAACAAACAAACCACAAAGTTAGTAGAAGGGAAGAAATAATAAAGACCAGAGCAGAAATGAATGAAATAGAGACTAGAAAAACAACAGAAAAGATCAACAAAACTAAGAGTTAGTTCTATGAAAAGATAAACAAAATCCATAAACCTAAAGCCAGACTCATCAAGAAGAAAAGAGAGAGGGCCAAAATAAAATCAGAAATGAAAAAGAAGTTACAACTGACACTACATAAATACAAAGGATCATAAAAATTTGCTACAATTATATGCTAATAAAATGGGAAACCTAGAAGAAATGAACAAACTCCAAGAAATGTACAATCTCCCAATTTTACATTGAATCTGGAAGAAACAGAAAATATGAACACACCACTTACCAGTAATGAAATTGAATCAGTAATTAAACAAACAAACAAGCAAACAAACAAACTCCCAACAAAAGTCCAGGGCCAGATGGCTTTGCACTTCAGAGGTGAATTCTATCAAACATTTAAAGAAGAGTTAATACCTATCCTTCACAAACTATTCTAAAATATTGCAGAGAAAGGGATGCTTCCAAACTCATTCCATGAGGCCACCATGACCTTGATACCAAAACCAGACAAAGGTATCAGAAAAACAAAGAGAAAATTATAGACCAATATCACTGATGAACATAGATAAATATTGATAATATTTATATTATCAATTTATATTTTTAATTGAATATTATTTATATTAATATTCATCTATTATTAATAGATGAATATTGATAATATTTTGATTAAAAAATGTCAAACCAAATTCAATAATACATTAAAAAGACATACATCATGAACAAATGGAGTTTATCACAGGGATGCAAGGATGGTTCAGTATTTCTAAATCAATTAATGTGATATACCACATTAAAAATTTGAAGAATAAAATCATATAATCATTTCAATTGATGCAGAAAAATCTTTTGACAAAATTTAACATTCATTTATGATAAAAGCTCTCAGTGAAGTGGGTATAGAGGAAACATACCACAGCATAATAACTGCCATATATGACAAGCCCACAGCTAACATGATACTCAATGGTGAAAAGCTGAAAGCACTTCCTTTAAGATCAGGAACAAGATAAGGAAGTTCACTCTCATCACTTTTATTCAACATTGTATTGAAAGTACTAGCCACAGCAATCAGACAAGAAAAATAAATAATGGGAATCCAAATTGGAAAGGAAGAAGTAAAACTGTCACTGTTTGCAGACATAGAAAATCCTAAAGATACCACCAAAAACCTACTAATGATGAACTCTATTCATTTGTAGGATACAAAATTAATAGACACAAATCTGCTGTGTTTCTATATTCTAGCAATGAACTATCAGTGAATTATCAGAAAGAGATATTAAGAAAACAGTCCTATTTACCATCACATCAAAAGGAATAAAATACTTAGCAATTAATCTAAGGTAGTAAAACACTTGTACTCTCAAAACGATAAGAACTGATGAAATGAGTTGAAGACAAGAGTAACAAATGGAAAGATATACTGCTCACAGATTACAAGAATTAATATTGTTAAAATGGCCATCCTACCTAAGGCAAACTACATATTCAATGCAACTGATGACAATACCAACGGCATCACTCACATAATGAGAACAAATAATTTTAAGATATGTATGGAAACACAAAAGACCCTGATTAGCCAAAATGATCTTGAGAAAGAAGAACAAAGATGGAGGAATCACACTCCCTGATTTCAAAGTATACTACAAAGCTACAGTATGGTACTGTAGAAAACAGTATGGTACTAGCCGAAAAGCAGACACATATAAGTAGAACAGAACAGAGAGCCCAGAAATGAACCCATACCTAGATGGTAAATTAATCTATGACAAAGGAGGCCAGAATATACAATGGGGAAAAGACAGCTTCTTCAATAAATTGCGATGGGAAAAGTAGACAGCTACATGCAAAAGATTCAAGTTGGACTACTGTTTGGCACTATATACAAAACTAAACTCAAAATGGATTAAAGACTTAATATAAGACCTGAAACTATAAAACTCATAGAAGAAAACATAGGCAGTACACTCTGACATCAATTTAGCAATATTTTTTTTGGATATGTCTCCTCAGGCAATGGAAACAGAAGCAAAAATTAGCAAATGGGACTACATCAAACTTTGCACAGAAAAAGAAACTATGAACAAAATGAAAAGGCCGCCTACTTAATGGGAGAAGATATTTGCAAGTGGTATACCTGATAAGCAGTTAATAGCAAAAATATACAAAAAACTCATACAATTCAATATTAAAAAACAAACAACCTAATTAAAAACTGGTCAGAGGGAATGAAATTTTATATATATAATGAATTTTTCTAAGCATTTTAAGTTGTAATTCTACTTTTTCAATCTTTTGAAATTCTGTTTCTTTTTCTTGACATTTCACTATCAAGTATTGCCTTTGTAGTGCTGAGTAGAAGTTGTAGTAATTTAAGTATTTACCTTGTTAGATTAGAGACCAATGTCTTTTAAAATTTCTTCCTTGGGGCTTCCCTGGTGGCGCAGTGGTTGGGAGTCCGCCTGCCAGTGCAGGGTACATGGGTTCGAGCCCTGGTCTGGGAGGATCCCACATGCCACGGAGCGGCTGGGCCCGTGAGCCACAATTACTGAGCCTGCGCGTCTGGAGCCTGTACTCCGCAACAAGAGAGGCGGCGATAGTGAGAGGCCCGCGCACCGCGATGAGGAGTGGCCCCCGCTTGCCACAACTAGAGAAAGCCCTCGCACAGAAACGAAGACCCAACACAGCCATAAATGAATAAATAAATAAATAAAAGAACGTGAATTTCTTAAAAAAAAAAAAAAAATTTCTTCCTTAAATTTGATATTTGCTATTGTTGTTTTGTAGATTCCCTTTACTTTTTTTTTAACATCTTTATTGGAGTATAATTGCTTTACAATGTTGTGTTAGTTTCTGCTGTATAACAAAGTGAATCAGCTATATGTATACATATATCCCCATATCCCCTCCTTCTTGCATCTCCCACTCACCCTCCATATCTCAACCCTCTAGGTGGTCACAAAGCACCAAACTGAACTCCCTGTGTTATGGAGCTGCTTCCCACTAGCAATCTATTTTACATTTGGTAGTGTATATATGTACATGCCACTCTCTCACTTTGTCCCAGCATACCCTTCCCCCTCCCCATATCCTCAAGTCCATTCTCTAGTAAGTCTGGCTCTTTATTCCCATCTTGTCCCTAGGTTCTTCATGAATTTCTTTCTTTTTTTTTCAGATTCCATACATATGTGTTAGCATATGGTATTTGTTTCTCTCTTTCTGACTTACTTCACTCTGTATGACAGACTCTAGGTCCATCCACCTCACTACAAATAACTCAATTTCGTTTCTTTTTATGGATGAGTAATATTACATTGTATATATGTGCCACATTCTTTATCCATTCATCTGGCAATGGACAATTAGGTTGTTTCCATGTCCTGGCTATTGTAAATAGTGCCACAATGAACATTGTGGTACGTGTATATTTTTGAATTATAGTTTTCTCAGGGTATATGCCCAGTAGTGGGATTGCTGGGTCATATGGTAGTTCTATATTTAGTGTTTTAAGGAACCTCATATTGTTCTCTATAGTGGCTGTATCAATTTACATTCCCACCAACAGTGCAAGAGGGTTCCCTTTTCTCCACACCCTCTCTAGCATTATTTGTTTGTAGATTTTTTGATGATGGCCTTTCTGACTGGTGTGAGGTGATACTTCATTATAGTTTTGATTTGCATTTCTCTAATGATTAGTGATGTTGAGCATCCTTTCATGTGTTTGTTGGCAATCTGTATATCTTCTTTGGAGAAATGTCTATTTAGGTCTTCTGCCCATTTTTGGATTGGGTTGTTTGATTTTTTTGATATTGAGCTGCATAAGCTGCTTGTATATTTTGGAGATTAATCCTTAGTCAGTTGCTTCATTTGCAAATATTTTCTCCCATTCTGAGTGTTGTCTTTTCATCTTTTTTATGGTTTCCTTTGCTGTGAAAAAGCTTTTAAGTTTCATTAGGTCACATTTGTTTAGTTTTGTTTTTATTTCCATTTCTCTAGGAGATGGGTCAAAAAGGATCTTTCTGTGATTCAGGTCATAGAGTGTTCTGCCTATGTTATCCTCTAAGAGTTATATACTGATTGGCCTTACATTTAGGTCTTTAATCCATTTTGAGTTTATTTTTGTGTATGGTGTTAGGGAGTATTCTAATTTCATTCTTTTACATGTAGCTGTCCAGTTTTCCCAGCCCCACTTATTGAAGAGGCTGTCTTTTCTCCATTGTATATTCTTGCCTCCTTTATCAAAGATAAGGTGACCATATGTGCGTGGGTTTATCTCTGGACTTTCTATCTTGTTCCATTGATCTATATTTTTCTTTTTGTGCCAGTACCATACTGTCTTCATTACTGTAGCTTTGTAGTATAGTCTGAAGTCAGGGAGCTTGATTCCTCCAGCTCCATTTTTCTTTCTCAAGATTGCTTTGGCTATTCGGGGTCTTTTGAGTTTCCAGACAAATTGTGAAAATTTTTGTTCTAGTTCTGTGAAAAATGCCAATGGTAGTTTGATAGGGATTGCACTGAATCTGTAGATTGCTTTGGGTAGTATAGTCATTTTCACAATGTGATTCTTCCAATCCAAGAACATGGTTTATCTCTCCATCTGCTTGTATCATCTTTAATTTCTTTCCTCAGTGCCTTATAGTTTTCTGCATACAGGTCTTTTGTCTCCTTAGGTAGGTTTATTCCTAGGTATTTTATTCTTTTTGTTGCAGTGGTAAATGGGAGTGTTTCCTTAATTTCTCTTTCAGATTTTTCATCATTAGTATATAGGAATGCAAGAGATTTCTGTGCATTAATTTTGTATCCTGCTACTTTACCAAATTCATTGATTAGCTCTAGTAGTTTTCTGGTAGCATCTTTAGGACTCTCTATGTGTAGTGACATGTCATCTGCAAACAGTGACAGCTTTACTTCTTCTTTTCCAATTTGGATTCCTGTTATTTCTTTTTCTTCTCTGATATCTGTGGCTAAAACTTCCAAAACTATGTGGAATAATAGTGATGAGAGTGGACAACCTTGTCTTGTTCCTGATCTCAGAGGAAACGGTTCCTGTTTTTCACCATTGAGAACGATGTTGGCTGTGGGTTAGTCATATATGGCCTTTATTATGGTGAGGTAGCTTCCCTCTATGCATAGTTTCTGGAGAGTTTTTATCATAAATGGGTGTTGAATTTTGTTGAAAGCTTTTTCTGCATCTATTGAGATTATTATATGGTTTTTATCATTCAATTTGTTAATATGGTGTATCATATTGATTGATTTACATATATTGAAGGATCCTTGCATTCCTGGGATAAACCCCACTTGATCATGGTGTGTGATCCTTTCAGTGTGCTGTTGGATTCTGTTTGCTAGTATTTTGTTGAGGATTTTTGCATCTATGTTCATCAGTGATATTGGCCTGTAGTTTTCTTTCTTTGTGACATCTTTGTCTGGTTTTGGTATCAGGGTGATGGTGGCATTGTAGAATGAGTTTGGGAGTGTTCCTCCTTCTGCTACATTTTGGAAGATTTTGAGAAGGACAGGTGTTAGTTCTTCTCTAAATGTTTTATAGAATTCGCCTCTGAAACAATCTGGTACTGGGCTTTTGTTTTTTGGAAGATTTTTAATCACAGTTTCAATTTCAGTGCTTGTGAGTAGTCTGTTTATATTATCTATTTTTTCCTAATTTAGTCTCAGATGGTTATGCTTTTCTAAGAATTTGTCTATTTCTTCCAGGTTGTCCATTTTCTTGTCATATAGCTGCTTGTAGTAATCTCTCATGATCCTTTGTATTTCTGCAGGGTCAGTTGTTACTTATTTTTCATTTCTAATTCTGTTGATTTGAGTCTCCCTTTTTTCTTGATGAGTCTGGTTAAAGGTTTATCAATTATTTTTATCTTTTCAAAGAAGCACCTCTTAGTTTTATTGCTCTTTGCTACTGTTCCCTTCATTTCTTTTTCATTTATTTCTGATCTGACCATTATGATTTCTTTCCTTCTGCTAACTGTTTTTTTTTTGTTGTTCTTCTTCTTTCTCTAATTGCTTTAGGTGTAAAATTAGATTGTTTATTTGAGGTGTTTCTTGTTTTTTGAAGTAGGATTATATAGCTATAAACTTCCCTCTTAGAACTGCTTTTGCTACATCCCATAGGTTTTGGGCCATTGTGTTTTCATTGCCATTTGTTTCTAGGCATTTTTTGATTTCCTCTTTGATTTCTTCAGTAATCTCTTGGTTATTTAGGAGTGTATTGTTTAGCCTCCATGTGTTTGTATTTTTTACAGGTTTTTTCCCTGTAATTGATATCTAGTCTCATTGCATTGTGTTCAGAAAAGATACTTGATATGATTTCAATTTTCTTAAATTTACCAAGGCTTGATTTGTGACCCAAGATATGATCTATCCTGGAGAATGTTCCATGAGCACTGGAGAAGAAAGTTTATTCTGATGTTTTTGGGTGGAATGTCCTATAAATATCAATTAAGTCCATCTTATTTAATGTGTCATTTAAAGCTTGTGTTTCCTTATTTATTTTCATTTTGGATGATCTGTCCATTGGTGAAAGTGGGGCATTAAAGTCCCCTACTATGACTGTGTTACTATCGATTTCCCCTTTTATGGCTGTTAGCATTTGCCTTACGTATTGAGGTGCTCCTATGTTGGGTGCATAAATATTTACAGTTGTTATATCTTCTTCTTAGATTGATCCCTTGATCATTATGTAGTGTCCTTCTTTGTCTCTTGTAATAGTCTTTATTTTATAGTCTATTTTTTCTGATATGAGGATTGCTACTCCAGCTTTCTTTTGATTTTCATTTGCATGGAATAACTTTTTCCTTCCCCTCACTTTCAGTCTGTATGTGTCCCTAGGTCTGAAGTGGGTCTCTTGTAGACAGCATCGATACGGGTCTTGTTTTTGTATACATTCAGCCAATCTGTGTCTTTGGGTTGGAGCATTTAATCCATTCACATTTAAAGTAATTATCGATATGTATGTTCCTATTACCATTTTCTTAATTGTTTTGGGTTTGTTATTGTAGGTCTTTTCCATCTCTTGTGTTTCCTGCCTAGAGAAGTTCCTTTAGCATTTGTTGTAAAGCTGGTTTGGTGGTGCTAAATTCTCTTAAGTTTTGCTTGTCTGTAAAGATTTTAATTTCTCAGTTGAACCTGAATGAGATCCTTTCTGGGTAGAGTAATCTTGGTTGTAGGTTTTTCCCTTTCATCACTTTAAATATGTCCTGCCTTTCCCTTCTGGCTTTCAGAGTTTCTGCTAAAAGATCAGCTGTTAACCTTATAGGGATTCCCTTGTATTTTATTTGTTGCTTTTCTCTTGCTGCTTTTAATATTTTTTCTCTCCGCTTAATTTTTGGTAGTTTGATTAATATGTGTCTTGGCATGTTTCTCCTTGGATTTATTCTGTATGGTACTCTCTGAGCTTCCTGGACTTGATTGACTATTTCATTTCCCATGTTAGGGAAGTTTTTAACTATAATCTCTTCAAATATTTTCTCAGCCCCTTTCTTTTCCTCTACTTCTTCTGCGACCCCTGTAATTCAAATGTTGGTGCATTTAATGTTGTCCCAGAGGACTCTGAGACTGTCCTCAATTCTTTTCATTCCTTTTTCTTTATTCCCCTCTGTGGTAGTTATTTCCTCTATTTTATTTTCCAGGTCACTTATCCATTCTTCTGCCTCTGTTATTCTGCTATTGTTTCATTCTAGAGAATTTTAAATTTCATTTATTGTGTTGTTCATCATTGTTTGTTTGCTCTTTAGTTCTTCTAGGTCCTTGTTAAATGTTTCTTGTATTTTCTACATTCTATGTCCAAGATTTTGCATCATATTTACTATCATTTCTCTGAATTATTTTTCAGGTAGACTGCCTAATTCTTCTTCATTTGTTTGGTCTGGTGGGTTTTTACCTTGCTCCTTCATCTGCTGCATATTTCTCTGTCTTCTTGTTTTTTTTAACTTACTGTGTTTGGGGTCTCCTTTTCAGAGGCTGCAGGTTCGTAGTTCCTGTTGTTTTTTATGTCTGCTCCCTGTGGGTGAGGTTGGTTCAGTGGCTTGTGTAGGCTTCCTGGTGGAGGGGACTGGTGCCTGTGTTCTGGTGGGTGGGGCTGGATCTTGTCTTTCTGGTGGGCAGGGCTGCATCCAGTGGTGTGTTTTGGGGTGTCTCTGAACTTGGTATGATTTTAGTCAGCTTCTCTGCTAATGGGTGTGGTTGTGTTCTTGTCTTGCTAGTTGATTGGCATAGGGCGTCCAGCACTGCAACTTGCTGGCCATTCGGTGGAGTTGGCTCTTAACGTTGAACCAGAGATCTCTGGGAGAGCTCTCCCCGATTGATATTACATGGGGCCGGGAGGTCTCTGGTGGTGCAATGTCCTGAACTTGGCTCTCCCACCTCAGAGGCTGAGGTCTGACACCAGGCCAGAGCACCGAGACCCTGTCGGCCACATGTCTCAGAAGAAAAGGGAGAAAAAAAGAAAGAAAAAAAAATTTATTAAAATAAATATTAAAAAATATTTTTAAAAATTGAAAAATATTAATAATAAAAAAAGACAGCAACCAAACCAATAAACAAATCCACCAATGATAACAAGCACTAAAAATTGTACTAAAAAAACATAAAAATCAGAAACAAATCAATCACAGACAGCAGACCCCAAGTCTACAGTTGCTCCCAATTCTACTGCCTCATTTTTTGGAGGATTCATTGTCTATTCAAGTATTCCACAGATCCAGGGTACATCAAGTTGTTTGTGGGGATTTAATCCACTGCTCCTGAGGCTGCTGGGAGAGATTTCCCTTTCTCATCTTTGTTCACCCGGCTCCTGGGGTTCAGTTTTGGTTTCAGCCCCACCTCTGTGTGTAGGTCGCCCTCAGGCATCTGTTCCCACCCAGACAGGATGGGGTTAAAGGAGCAGCTGGTTAGGGTGGTCTGGCTCACTCATGCTGGGGGGAGGGAGTCGTACAGTAGTTATAATTGGAATATGGGGCAAGCCTGAGGAGGCAGAGGCTGGTGTGACATTGCAACAGGCTGAGGCGCACCGTGTGTTCTCCTGGGGAAGTTGGCCCTGGATCATGGGACCCGGTTAGTGGTGGGGTGCACAGGCTCCTGGGAGGGGAGGTGTGGATAGTGACCTGTGCTTGCACACAGGATTCTTGGTGGCTGCAGCAGCAGCGTTAGCATTTTATGCCCGTCTCTGGGGTCCAAGATGATAGCCGCAGCTCACCCCTGTCTCTGGAGCTCGTTTAGGCAGTGCTCTGCCTTCTGTAGGCAGACAGGGAAGGAATCCCTTCTCCTCATGCACCCCAAAACAATAGCCTCTTGCCTCTTAGGCAGGTCCAGACTTTTTCCTGGACTCCCTCCCAGCTACCTGTGGTGCACTAGCCCCCTTCAGGCTATGCTTATGCAGCCAACCCCAGTCCTCTCCCTGGGATCTGAAGCCCAAGCCTCAGCTCCCAGCCTCCATCTGCCTCGGCAGATGAGCAGACAAGCTTCTCAGGCTGGTGAGTGCTGGTTGGCACCGATCCTCTGTGTGGGAATCTCTCCAGTTTGCCGTCCGCACCCCTGTAGCTGTGCTCTCCTCCATGGCTCCAAAGCTTCCCCACTGCCCACCACCTATCTCCACCAGTGAAGGGGCTTCCTAGTGTGTGGAAACTTTTCCTCCTTCACAGCTCCCTCCCAGAGGTTCAGGTCCTGTTCCTATTCTTTTGTCTCTGTTTTTTCTTTTTTTCTTTTGCCCTACCCACGTACGTGGGGATTTTCTTGCCTTTAGGGAAGACTGATGTCTTCTGCCAGCATTCAATAGGTGTTCTGTAAGAGTTGTTCCACATGTAGATTTTTTTTGATGTATTTGTGGGGAAGAAAGTGATCTCCACATCTTACTCCTCCGCCATCTTGAAGGTCCCCTCCTGTAGATTCCCTTTAAATGGTTAATAAAATCTCTCAGTTGTAGTGTGCTAGGATTTTTTGATAATAAATTGATATTGAATTGTTTAAAAAATAATTTTTCCATATGTGGAGATGATCACAATTTTCAAACATTAAAAACAATTCTATAGTTCTGGATATATTAACTTTGAATGTACTTCTAATTCAATTTATTTGATAATTTGTATTTTTGCATTTACTTTTAAGAGTGAGATTGGCCTGATATTTCTTTTCTTGTGATATCATTCTCAAATTTTAGTATCAAGAAAATTCTGGCTTAGTAAAATGAGCTAGGGGCTGGATTTAAGGAAAATTTGTTGTGAATTTGGTGTTATTTCATTTAAAATGTATGAGAAACACTACTTTGTTAGTCTCCAGTGATATCAAAGGGAAGACCTTTGTTCAGGTTTTCTGGTTGGTCACAGTGGGAGTTGGTTTCAAATATCCATTTCTCCATTCTCAGGAGCCAGACACTATATAGAAGGGTAATATGTATCAGTGTTGTTAAAAATATACAAAGTAACTTGACCCAGCAAATTAATTTATAGAAATTAATTTTAAGAAAAGACTATAAAATTCTTAAATTCTACAAATAGAATGATGTCCTCAAGGACATAAATTTATACACAAAATGACTTTCATTTCAGCATTATTTAGAAAAGTAAATGCAGCAAATGATGTGTATGTCCATTAGTAAAAATTTGATTAAATAATTATATTATCTTCCAGTGATAGAATATCATGCATCCAATAAAACTTAGATTTTATATATATATACACAGACACATATATGATAAGATATCACTGCATAACTGAACAAAGTAGGCATAAAATTATATGTAGGTTCAAAACAATTTTATCTAAGATGTGGCTATGTATATATGCACTAAAATGCTGACACCTTATATAAAAATATTAATAGTTTTTTTCTCTGGATTGTAAGATTATGAATGATTGTTACTTTATTTATTAAAGATACTTTATAGTATAATATATGTCATTTATAAAATTTATTATGCTCTGATCAGAAAAATCAATGAAGCTCTTTTAATGATTGGAACCTATAGTTGAAAATATATCATTTTGAAGACCAGCTATTATTTTTTACAGTATAATATTACCTTGTGGAAGTTACAGCCGAACAAAGTTTGGTTCAGTATAAAAAATTACTTTTTAATAATTATAGCCTAGCAAAATGGCATGCCTTGTGAATCTTTGGGAATTTTATTCAGGGTTTCTACAGAACACAGAAAGAATCATATCTTTATTTGCTGGAAAGATTATATTCCCTAGTTTCCTATTTTAACATTGATGACACACACACATATATAAACACACACATATACCTATACATACACATACACACATAAATATAATACTCTATATCACTTGAGCACATTTTCATGAACTGTACACAATAAGTGAAATAAAAATAGATTTTGTAAGAGATAGCAAAATATCCAACCAAATATCATTATCCCTATAGTTTCTCCTATAGAAGAAAACCATTCTAAGAAACCATCACAATCAATGAACAAATAAAACATAATCTTTAGTGTATTTGTTACAAACACATGACACCACAGAAAATTAACATTAAAGGTTCTTTGGCTTTGAAAGTTTGAAGATCATAAACTTTATAAACCATTATGTGATGCTTACTTCATAGCACATATACTAAAATTGAAAACAGGGAGAAAATGTACAGAATAACACCCAAATTCATTCTTATCCTCTTTTTCTTCTATATTCTCTTTGCATTGTTTTATATAAGCCTGTGATAAATTTTAATCGGAGAAAAATCCCATGAATATTTTTAAAACTACAATATATTTGTGAAAAAAATGAATGGAGGTTAATGGAGGATGAGACAACACATTTTCATCTGTATTTTTCTGTTATAGACATCCACCCACTTGACATAAATTTGCTAATCTCTAATATTGAATACTGTAAAATAAACTTACAAAAACTTCTCACAGACTGCTTAGAAATTGGAATGCAGGGTCAGGCAATGCATTTAGAACAAATTCAAGATAAGGCTTTAGAAAAATAGATAACTTTTCAGTGGCGTTGAGAAGATAAATAAACAGAGGAGATAGTGTTTTGATAACCTAAAGAACAATTCAGAAAGGAAAAAGAAAAAAGCATTAACACTGATTTTGAAAAATACTATAAAGTTGGTTTGACTTTCAGTTTTCCAACTTCAGATCACACTGATAAGATTTCATACACAGCTAATAGCAAGCCTAATTTTAACACACAGAAGTGGAACAGGAAAAACAAAAATTTAAACTCCTTGTCACAAAGGTAAAAGATTATACAATCGCTTCAATAACTTACTGTGTATATTTTTGTTTGCAATCAATTAAGCTGAATTATTATAATGGTACTATTAAAAAGCCTAGACCAAGTTCATAGATTGAAAGGGGAGCTCCATAGCCTTCATCCAGATACAAGAGGTAACACAGGACAGCCTGACACATTTTACTTGTCAATACCTTTATATACTGTTTAAGGAAGAACTTTAATTAGCAGACATCATCAATAAACATTAGATTTGCCATATGCTAACGGTGACTGAGAGTTTTAATATGTCCCTTTGTTATTTTGAGGATGAGATTATGCAGTCACTAAGGAGGGTGTGTGTAAGTGGATTCTGAGACATGCAGCAGACTCTTGTACTCAGGAAAGGGAAGACTTTGCTTTTGCTCCTTGCCTTGGTCTCCCTTCCTAGATTTCCTTCCAGCTTTGATCAGTTCCTCAGCCTTCCTCCTGAGATCCACTGTGGTGCTTTGCAGATTCACGTATCCCTGAGCACACTTCTTAGACTTTTGGCCTGAAAAGGGGAGGTTCTCTATCTTCAAACATTCCTGAACACCCTTTATAACCATCAGTACCAGATCCACTGAAAACAGAAAATAAACCTACCACTGAGATTCTCTATTTTCAAGACTCAAGGCACTCTTATTTTCTTTTAGCCCCGGTAAAAGATGTACAAGAGTAAAATGTTCAGTGCAACTTGTGTCAGCACTTGGGGGTGGCTTTCACCTCTCTAGAAAATGAGAGTGAAAACGACACCTCTATACCTACAAATCCTTTGCTGAAGAGTTGTGAAATGGATTTCAAACTGTTCATACACCATAAAATCAATTTGTGAGTCACCATTTTCACTAAACTATAGAATTGAAAAGCTCATATCAGACTGAATGTTGGTTAGTAAGTGTTATTTTGTAAAAATTTCATTTTGGCTATAGGCATACAGAAACAATCACACAATTACGGTATATGACATTGTGATGTAAAATATATTTCTTACTCTAGTCACAGTCATAAAGGACTGAAAGCCATTATTTTAGGACATTCTCTAGTGCTGAGCTGTTCAATATGGTAGCTACTAGCCACATGGGGTTCTTTTATTTAAATTTAAATTCATTAAAATTAAATAAAATTAAAAAATCAGTTCCCCAGTCATACTAGCCACATTCTAAGTGCTCAGTAGTCACAAGTGCCTACTGTATTGGACAACTCAGATATCAAAACTTTTCATCATTGCACAAAGTTCTATTAGACAGTGCTGCTCTAGAAAAAAATCCAATGCTGTATTTATAGTATTTTCTATAGCTGTGATCTATACATAATAAATAATGTCTAACAACTAATGAACTTCGCATTGGGTTTGTCTTTTGCTGCTATAAGTTTTAAGCAATAGAGCTTAATTGGTTGAATTAGGCAGTTCAAAAGATCCCATTGTTTTAATTTAAGTATAGTAAGACCCAAAACTATTTACTGAGGCAGTAACAAATAATGGTTAGAATCATGGACTCTGTGGCTGGGCTACTCAGATTTAAATCCACTATCTACCTACCTGGGTAAACTTGGATAACTTAAAGTTTACTTACCTCCCCCCAGCTTTCTTACCTGTAAACTGGGTATGAGGTGAATAAATAATATTATCTATCTCTTAGTACTTAAATGTATAAAGTAAACTTTATAGTACAAGTTTATATTTATTAAATGCCTAGGCATTAACAAGTACCTTAAGTAGTAATTATTATTATTTTAATTATTATTATTTTTTGTGTGTACTTTTGTTTGTATCATAGATAAATAAATGTATACCTGTCTTCACAGATTTCCAAAATAGGTCAAGCATATTGTGAAAATGCACAGAATCCACGATGCAAAGCTATGATAATTAAAATTTTAATTTGGTTATTGACACTAAGTTCTCCTTTCTATGGGTAAGATTCTAGGAACATATTTATATATTACAAGTAAAAGAAAACTGCTGAGTATCTGTGTTTGAACATTGTTTACTTTTAGCATTATTTTGTTTGTAACACAAACTTAAATGAAAGCTTACCCATAATGATAAGATGGAGAAGTTGGAAATTGAAAAAATGTAGAACTAAGATGAAAATTGGTAATCATTTATACTTTAAGAGACAGATTAGCTTCAGAGTAAAGTGTTAACTTCATATTTTTCAGGCCTGGTTTCACATCCTTGCTGCCGCATTTACTCACCATACAAGGAGGGGGCAAATTACCTTCCTAAGTCTCACTTTCATCATCTAGAACATGAGTATAATAATATGTATATCCTGTAGATTTGTGATATGAAATGAGACAATGTATGTAAAATGCTAAGAACAGTGTTCAGCATATATTAATTGTTCAACAAATGTAAGTTTTTATATTATTTAAATAATAGTAAATGCCTCTTTGGGTAAGTACTTAAACATCTGAAGAGTTTGATCTTTTTCCTAAAACTGAATTGAATTGTGTCTCTGTTCTGGTAAGCTGTGTGATTTTGAAGAAATAATTCAATGTCTCCAGTCCTTGGTTTCTACAGGAAAATAAGGCAAGTGCATTAGGTACTCCCTAAGATTGTGTCTGAGCCTGTGATTTGTAATCTCTAAATAAAGAAAGACCGTTACAGAAATGATGTGATATAATAGTCGTGAGGGAAACTGAATATATTTAGGCATATTTGAAACTTTGAATGCTTTAAAATACAAACTTTCAGTCAGCATCAGCCTGGTGATCAATTTATATGGCTTGATAAAACATACCAGATTTCACATTTTTCAACAATTTTCTCTTAAGTAGGTCTTCTAATTGTTTTTACACTTACATCTCCTATGACTCTGGTAGAGATGGATTTGATATTAATTATGTCTTAATTTATATAGAAGGAGCAATCGAGCACATATAATTCAATAAGAAACCATAGAAAATGTATATGGTTTTATTGGTATCTCTGGGGTGACCTCTCATAAATAGCAATTTTTAAAGAAATAAAACAAAAGTTATAGATGGAAACCAAAATATAATCTTTATTTCTGATAGAAGTTAGATCGAAAAACATAACTTAATTTGAGAGACAGGTTGGCTTGTTAGATAAATCCTAGAATTTAACCTATCAGGTTTCAGAAAGGTAACAAGTGGTGCCAAGATAAAATTGAAGAGAAGGAATGGAGCAGAATTGTGAACTCAAGCTTGTGATGTCTAGAAACTCTTTCAAGAAGAAGAGGAGAAAGCTGCCCATGTTATTCTTGTCCAGGTTATTCTTTGTAAATTTATAGATAGAACCATTCAATATTCATCTAGGGACAAGGAGGTTAAAAGGGCTGAGAGAAGGCCAAGTATATTTAGGAAAACAATTCTTCCTCATGTCAACCAGGTCCAACAACAGTTTTGCAAATGTTTCATCATTCAATTTAATGGAAGTGGACAATTTACTCTTCTTTTTTCATTATTAAATCGAATAGAGAGGCTTAGCAAAACATGCTTCATGTGATTAGATTAGTTTCAAAATGGCATTAAGAGTGAGAGTTTGTTTTCATATTTCTATTCCTCAATTGGTCCACTATTTTGCTCTGCAGATAGCAATTATTTTGGACAAACTTGTAAAATATTATTGAAGTGTGTTTATATATGCCATATTTCCAAAATGATATTCCCTCACTGACTCTGACTAGTTCATTACATTTCAATAATATATATGGAAATGTCTTCCTTTATTGTGCTGTAAATATCCAAATGAACTACACACCACGTGTCTTTGTTTTGTCAAAGTGGCCACATCTTTTGGGATAAACTTCAAAAAAAATCTAATCATTTGAGTTTGTTTTGTGTTTCCTTGTTTCCCTTCACAAAGCTACTAGCTACTAGTTCTGGTGGTTGGATACCTACCAACAAAAGCTGGGCCAGATCTTCACAATTCAAAGAAAGCCTGTAATTAGTCTTAGAGTTTATTCTGCATTCTGATTGGAAGAGCTAGACCCAGCAATAAAATAAAAGACCACTTTAAAAATTCCCTACATTATTTAGCTCAACCTCTTCTTTGAGAAATAGAATAACTCCGGACATGTTTAACCAGTGAGGACAAGTAGATGTAACTTCTACTTCACCTCGTCCAGGCTTCCGTAGAGGGAACAGGTTAAAGCATAATAAAAATTGCTGCAGTTCAGAAAATATAATTGAAAGGAAGTTTTTGGAATTACATTAGCAAGATGTAGAGAACAGTTCTCCCAGTTCAAAACACCAAATATATTAAATAATACGTGAAGATAAGACCTGATTTTGTTTTAAATGAATGAGCTGGAGGGAAAGTTAGGAAAACAAATGGAGGAGACAAATAGAGTTCCGAAGGATGAAGGGATATTGAATAACATTTACCTAGATGGCATCTGCCAAACCCTAGGGCCTTATAATATGGCATTAGCAGGATGTGCACATATATGGGAACTATGACAAAATCCTGGGTCTAAGGGAGAATGAAAGGTCAGGTTAGAAACCTCTCCTTACTGTCAACACACACACACACAGAGGATTCTTTGACTCCACGGTGAGTAAACCTAGAAAAAAACTAGAAATCAATAAGGTGCTTAATTTCCTGTCTTGGTCTTGTCTCTAGGTGGAACAGAAAAAAATATTAATTTTCTTTTTTATCAATCATTGTCTGGTTGGTTTCCAAATATTATGTTGGATCTCAAGTTTGTAAAAATCTGTCTACAGATTTTGTCCTGTGGCAGAATTTTAAGTAAATTAGAGATGAACACAATTATTATATATAAAACATTAGACTAATTTATAAAAAATTAAATGTATAAAACATTTTGGGGAATATTTGGTTTGATTAAAATACTGGCTTTGATAGAAATGCTATTAATATGTTGCTCCAAATTATAGTTAATTAGAAAATATATTAGGAAATTTGGAAATAATAAACATATTCATATTGCTTTTGTGGGTTAGAAAGTTTTAGCTAGAATGAAAGTCTACTTGATGTCATTAGTTTGGAAGATACTAATGTATTGAGAACTGTAACTGTTGATTAATAGAGTAATTCATTCTGTTTTTTGCATTTTGAGATTATGATTTATGCATGTCCTTGTGCTAGATAGCACTGATCATTGCTCCTTCATTAGTCGTTCCCACTGAAAGTTATGTTTATATCCAAAAATTCTGCCCTGGGATGGATCATATTGTGTGAGAAATAATTACAGGGCAAAAGTGGAGAGCCACTGCTTAAAATGTATTAGAAATTATATGCTTGATGTGCCTTCCAGTTTCCATAGTGTGATTCTGTCTAATTATCCCTAGGGATCTGCTAGAGTCTCTGACTATTAAGCAGATAATCTTTTAACATTGAGAAATATTTATTTTAAGTCAGGTAGTTATGTTGAGCCAGATGCTGTAAGAAGAGTGTTTCTTAATAAAATTATTTAACTATTTGAGGACACCTGAGGACTAACTATTAATTTGGTCAGTCAATTGATGTCACTGAAACACCCCTATTACCCTGAAATGTGGTTGGAAACGATAAAGTTAAATTTCTGTTCTCCCCAAAGTTAAGGTTGCTACCTCTAATAGACCATGCTTTGGAGACTAGTTATTATTTTAGATATATAATTTACTGTAACAAAGCTTTACAAAATTCCCAGTTAACCTCATTGAGGACAGGTTGATGGATGCAAACAAAGTTCAACTCAATTTACACGTCTGAAATCTCTGTGCACATAATAGCTCTCTTTGGTGTATTCAGTTAGCTTCTAAAAACATTTCTTAAAAGCTCTGCTATTTAGTTTTCTGCTAATGAAGTACAAGGGCACTAGTGGCTGCCTTTATTATCCAATTACTCTGTCCAGTTGTTAAGATTTTGGAAGCATTTTGAATTTAGAGTTTTTGCACCAAACTGGGAACCTAGGAGGTATTTGAATTAAAAGTAGAAGACAAATGTTTCTACCTAAATTATTTTTGAAGTAAAAGGACTGTTCACAATTAATTGTTTATGAGCACATCAAATATTTGAAAACTTGTTAGTACGTTATTTATAGTGTGTGTGAAAAAACAGATTAGGACTAAGTGGATTTATGGAAGACAAGTATTGAGAAGAGAGAAAGAAAGCTTCAGAAGGTGCCGTATTAAATGTACATACCCAAGACTTCGTATGGATGAGGAAAAAGAGATAATACATTTTAAAATTATTCTAACAAATTTATATCCTGTTTGTTCAAAAACAAAGACCCTCAAACATGAATTTCAGGCAGCACTCAAAAATACAAATACTGTAATCAGATTCTTTTTTTTTTTTTTGGTTGAGAAACAAAACAGGTTAAAGATAAACTCAAAGTCTAAAACCAACCCCCAAGTAAACATACAAAAACACAATCAGAGCACACAAAATCAAAGACTAACACACAAAATATGGCCAGAGGTCACTGTACACTTGTTAGATTTTAGCCACAAATTTGTCCGTCAGCTTATAAGTAACCAATGAATATTAGGAACATATTACATGTGTCCTGGTGTTCCAAAGATGAACACAAACTGACTTCACATGAGTATAATTATTCCTAGCTATGATATGTGAAATAAAGTTTTCCTGTGAGTAAAGAGGAATTGTATGATATTATGGCAAATATGTCAACATCGTAATTATAATAGATGCTATGATGAGTTTCAAAGGACCGTTTCTTTCATACACCATCCATGGCCTATGTCACACAACACATTCAATTCAATGAGGTAAATCCTGTGGTGGGGATTGGAACAGCATGGCCTTGGTGCACATCCTTTGGGGGAATGTCTTAATACATCAAACCAGATTAACACAGTCAGAGTGAGGCTTCCCATACACTGCTCTCTAGATCTAAGGAAATCCAGGTTCTTGGTGGCTCTGATGAAGGCTGTCTACTTACACTCCAACTAAGACCATCCCAACTTCATCTCAATTACACAGTGACTGTTTGCTCAAGGCCTTGTTAGAATAGAGTATTCCAGAGCTTAATTTTTCTGAAATCACTAATGTAAATTGATTGATAAATGAGCAGAATGTTTAAATATCATTCATTCAATATTCCATAGATGTTATCCATTTCAGCCCAGTTTTGATAATTACTAAATAGCAGTGAATTGGATTTATGCTCTTTGACACTATATGAATGCAGATCTGTGTTATACTGGAAAAGAATGGAGGCATATAATTCAACAATCAGCTAAGCTAAACATGGACTTCAATTCCCCTTATGAAAGTTGCTAAGACTCAAATGGAAAGACCATCCATGAATAGGACAAGATTTTCCTGCAAAGAAAAATAAGTTTGATTACATGCCAACTCTAAGGGTCAAACTTCTGGGCAATATGTCATACCTATATTGGTTTTATCCAAATAATACTGGATTTTATTCAATGTCCATCTTGCCAATTAAACAACATTGGTACAGTGTGATATCCTTTGTTATTTCAGCTGGACGCTAAAAGATACATTTTTCAAATGTATCTACATGTTATTAAACAAGTCAATTATCTGAAGAATCTGTTTATCTATTAACCTAGCTCAAATAATTACTCTCTATGGTAACAAGCATATATTGGGGTCACTGTTAAGATTACTTCCAGTTCAAGGAAATAAGTACATTTTATTTGCGTATGAAGTGCAGAGGAACTTTCTGTCCACCATGCAGAGATATATGCACTTTATGTATTCAAAGATATTAGCGAAGTATCAAGACAAATTTTAAATTACAGGATTCCAGAACACTTTCATATTTTATCCCATATTATAAATCCAGCAAGAGAAAATTCTTCTGATCCTGAGTGTATGTTGGCATAGTGAGACATATGTTCTTTATGATCATCTCAACACAAAGATTTATTTTGAGCCAAACCCTGAAACAAACCTTTCCTCTTAAAGAATTACGAAGAAGCTCAGATTTGTGGCCTAAACAAGAGGAAACTGGCAGACATTTTCAGGGGAGCACCCAATTAGCTAGAAAAGTTCTACTTTGAGGGCAAAGGGACTGAGGTGGAACCATGATCCATCAAGAGGAATCAGAGTCACAAAAGTCACTAAACTGGTGAAGTTAGAAGGTCACGATACAAAAAGGTCTTGAAGAGTTTGGTGACAGAAACCATTATTTGGAATATTATTGAGTAGATTTTTAAAAATCAATTCTGTTTTTTGAGGAAACATTGCTAGAAATCAGTCAGAAAGATAGCTTGTGGAGCTTAGGCTTTTATATGTCAAACTAGGAAAGTAGTCTCCATAGGCAGCAATCAGAATCTGACCTGCCATGACCTCACTCACCAAATTCATGCCTTAAGTAACGAACACTTAGTATCTCACTTCATTACCAGATCTGAAGAATAAATATTTTCACATAGATTTGCCATCCTTGAGATTTTTGAGGCATTAATAATATACAGTCAGAGTTAAATTTAAGATCCTTGGTGGCTGCTTCTGAGTTTTGATGTATATGGCAATTGTATCTATCAGGGTTCTTAGCTGTAGGCAACAGAATCTGACTCTATTATTTAAGCAAAAAATAAATTTTTAAAAATAGAATGAGTAGATCACAGAATACCAGGAGTCTTGAGAAGCAGGTACAGAAAAAGAGTGAGAAAAAGGATGCTGGGCTGCAGTCAGGACCTTACCCAAAATCATGCCACCGAATGGGAACAAGCCTCTAGCACTGCGTACTACAAGAAGAGGCTTCCATGGTTACAGGCTTCTCCTAGAAACGTGGCTACTGCCGCCCCAGAAATCAGCATTTGTCTGTTCCACAGCCACCATAGACCAGCAGACTTCATTCTCTGCTTTTCCTGTTTCTTTAACATTCTTCTCTCTGTATATTTCAATTCAGAAACGACAGAGGTTTCTTCTGATGTAAAAAAATCGAGGTTATGTGTCTTACACTAAATGCAAAGGGAGATTAAAATGTAATCACAGGGCATTTTCAGTTTCAAGTAAAAGAGAAGCTCTGCCTCTCACCAAAAGTACCTAATACTTAATGAGTGCGTCTTCTGTGTTAGGCACTGTTGTGTGAGTTTAGTTTCATATTATGGAGAAATCATTAAGCAAGGAGAGATTCAGGCAGCTACAACAAATATGCAGAGAAGGGTGAAATAGTCACTTTACTCATGTTCCAGAATACATTCCAAGTAGTGTTGTAAATAAAGAGGAAAGAGTTTTGGAATGGTGTTTCCCTAGGGTAAAAATAAAAGTAAAATTTTCCCTAAGTTGGTCCAATATGTCAAAATTCAGCATCGGGAAGTTTATTCTATAAATACTTCGGTGAAGAATTTTCCATTTGGTCAATGTCTTTAGAAAAATGTCCCATGAAGAATCAGATTTTTCTTTCTTTAATCACTTCAGAGAGAGTCCAATGGACCAGCTGCATCCTGGCATTCAAGACCCCAGAGAGCAGTGACATTTACCAAACTGCAGTGTCAGCTGACAATTGGAGGCAAAGCAAACCCCCTTTAACACCCTCTGCATGTGGAAGCCAGCACTACAGAAGTAAAATCTAACTTTTATAAGGGATTATATGATTTCAACCTTTTTTCCTCTCAGCCAAGTTCTTATTCCAGTGTCAGAAAAAGTAGGTGAGTAGTCTCAGGGCACCAAAGACAGAATTTGAGGGAGGTTGAGAGAGACTGGTGGGGTGGGGGGAGTTGGTATAAGGGGAAGGAGAAAGGAGGGGAGGGGAGGAGATTAGATAAAACAAGAGAACACAAGAGAAGATTTGATTTTAGAAGTGTGAATACAAAAAATAAAACAACAAAAAGAAGCTCTTAACACCCTTAATCATACAGTCTCCATCTACCCTGGCTGTCTTCACTTCCTTAACCACATTCACTCTTGAAACACAAATATCCATTCCAGCTCTCTATACCTACTTGTCAAATGTAGGTTTCATCATCATTCATATCTTATTTGCAGAATCTGCTTTGAAATTTTCAGTCTTGTATCTTAATCATGTTTGACTACACTCTCTTTTTGGAAGCTCTCTTACTATGCAGGATCTCCTAGTTTCTCACCCATCTTCCACTGGCCCTATAAGTCTCCCAGGCAAGCTTCTCTGACCAACCTATCCTTAGATGTAAGACCTTAGAATCCTTTCTCCTGTTCTCATCGCATTTACCTTTCTTCCTGGGTGGTTTCATCCACGGCCTCATCCGCCAATAGTATATCTCGTGAATCCCCAATCTTTAGCCCACTTCTCATTCCTGACTTCCAGTCTACTAAGGTCAACTGTCTACACACTGGATATTTATAACTAAATGCGCCATAGCAAATGTAGCATGCTTAAAACTGAAATAGCCTCCCTATCCATTCCCTCCCTGAAAGTGATATATCTATGTTCACACCTGGTTAAATGATAGATATTATTGTTCAAGCAGCTAACTTAATAAAACCAGAAACATTTTAAATTATGAGATAGGAAGTCAAAAGAAAGCTAAATACACGGTACAACTGAATGTATTTTTAAATTGTAATCTACTGTGTAAATCTTTACTATTATTCCACCAGACTGCAAGTGTGGGACCAGAGGTGCTTTTGTTAGCATTGTATTCTAATTCCTACAATAGTTGTATTTTAATAAATGTTTGTGGAGTGATGATGAGAAGATAATGATGATGATAATGATGATAATGATTATGATGATGATGATAATGATGATGATGATGATGATGATGATGATGATGATATTGAAGGTATTTTGAGGTAAAATATGCTACCATTTTTTTTCTGGCACATCTTAAGTGCTCAATAAATTTCATTAGATGAGAGACAAATGAGTACTTTTTTTTACAAATGTATTAATCCCAAGTTAGTTATAACTAGCTCACAATTTTTGGTAGAGACTTTAAATTCTGGAGATAGCTTTGCCAGGAATGGGAGTACAGGGAAGGAAGGAAAAATAGTTGATAATATTGTAGAGGCATGGCTCTCAGAGAGTGGAGGGGGAAGGTAGGGAAGTTGGGAGATTGGAGATCTAGGCTCCTTTTTCATCCCTATCCTGGCTTCTCAAGCCTCCCTTGGGAATGGAAGAGAAACAGAAGAATCATGATTGTTCTTAATTCCTTGGTGCCAATCCCAAACTACTCAGAAACACCAAGAATGATTTCAAGGAAATAATGAGAGAGAGTGTAAGTTTGTGAATGTATGTGTAGGTACAGTAGGGACAGTGTCTTAGTCAGTTAGTAAATAGAGAGGTGATAAGTGTCATTCAGTTTCTGGGTACATTGGTGGCCAGCTTCTCTCTGGTTGTGAAGAAAGAACATGCATGAGAAGAAGAACCCCAAGTGTTTCTATTAGATGCAGCCTAGACTGGTGGCATTACTTAATACATTATATATATATATATGTATGTGTGTGTGTATATATATATATATATATATATACACACACACATACATATATATATATATATATATATACACACACATATATATTTCTTTATAAAATAACCGTTATATTTCTTCAATCTATTCTGCTAAGTAGGAGGACAAAGCATTTAGCAAGAATTAACGGTGTAGAGTTAGGTTTGTTACTAAAATACAGTTGATCTTTCAACAACATGGGTTTGAACTGAGCGGGTCCACTTATATGTGGATTTTTTTCTATAGTAAATACTACAGTACTACAACATCCTCTAAGTTGGTTGAACCTGCGGATGCAGAAGCATGGATACAGAGGAACTGCTTATACAGAAGGCTGACTATAAGTTACATATGGATTTTTGACTGCTTGGAAAATCAGTGCCACTGTGGTTTGAAAGTTATTTCAGAAAAGTCCATGCGGAAGGCACTAGGAAGTCAGTGAAATGCAGAGAAGTAGTGAAAGTCAAGAGAGATTAGCCCTAAGTTTTAGTGGAAAGCAATATTGTGAGTTAACAAGGTTGCCCTGACTGTGAAACTCTCGCCTTTGTTACTTCAGCATTACTAACCTTCGTGTCATACAAGAAATCACTGAGGATATTTAACAGATTGTTTAAATGTGTGATAGAGTTTTGTTAGTTCATCCAGTTATCCCTTTGCAAAATGGCTGGTTAAAAACCAAACCTCAGCAGGAACTCTCATTCATTGCTGGGGGAATATGAAATGGTACAGCCACACTGGAAGACAGTCTGGCAGTTTCTTACAAAGCTAAACATAGTTTTACCATATGATCCTGCTATTGTGTTCATAGATTTGTACCCAAATGTTTGGAAAGCGTATGTTCACATGAAAACATTCATGCAAATGTTATGGAAGCTTTATTCATAATTGCCCCAAACTGAAAGCAACCAAGATGCCCTTGAACAGGTAAATAGAAAAACAAACTGTGAGTTATCATTTTAATTAATGGTAGAAATGGATGAGCTATCAAACCATGCCAAGACATAGATTAATCTTAAATGCATATTGCTAAGTGAAACAAACTAGTCTACCAATCTGAACAGCCTACATACAGTATATACTACTCATGTGACATTCTAAAAAAGGCAAAACTATAGAAATGGTACACAGATGATTGGTTGCCAGTAGCTCAGGGAGAGAGGGGGATGTTGAGGAGATAAAGTATAAGGGACATTTTAGGGAGAGAATCCATTCTGTACAATATGGTAATGTTGGATACATAACATTATGCATTTGTCCAAATATATAGAACTTTGCAGTACAAAAATGAAACCTTTAAGTATACAAATTAAAACAAAAATATTTTTGAAGGCTGCGGACCCCAGGACAAAATCCAGAATGTAATAAAAGGATCTACCTAAGCCTATTGCAGATGTGTACAACCTCCCTGAAGGAACGTAAAGATGTTAACCTCAGCATCTTTGGAAATGAGCAGAGTGTACAAGATTAAAGGCAAAAGGAACTTTATAGATGCCCTGTACTCTATTGATAAATTTGTTTCCCATGAAGGTACTGGTCAACTGTTCTGAAACCACTGTACATGGATATTAGAATTGAATAAACAAGCTAATAAATGTATATGTTGGGAGTCAGACTTCTCACTGTTGTTTAATTCAATTAGGAATAGAATTACCATACGATCTAGCAATTCCACTTCTGGATATTATATATACCTTAAACAATTGAAAGCAGGGACTTAAACAGATATTTGCACCTCCACATTCATAGGATCATTATTTACAATAGGCAAAACATGGAAGCAACCCAATGGAATAGTACTCATCCTTAAAAAGGAAGGAAATTCTGATACATGCTACGACACGGGTAGACCTCAAAGACAATATACTACACGAAATAAGCCAGTCGCAAAAGGACAAATACTGTACGATTATACTGGTATACAAGGTATCGAGAGCACTCGGATTCATGGAGACAGAAAGTAGATTGGTGGTTGCCAGGACCTGCCAGGACCTGGAAGGGAGTGTGAAGTTATTGTTTAACGAGTACAGAGTTTCAGTTTGTGACTTTGTGGAGATGGATGGTGGTGAAGGTGGCTCAACAATGTGAATGTACTTAATGCCACGGAACTGTACACTTAAAAATAGTTAAAATGGTAAATTTCATTTTATGTATATTTTGCCACCATAAAATAAATAATTAAATAAATCAATCCTTAGCTCCTGGCATGAAATGGTTGAGTAATCTGATATCTACATTTAGTCTATTGTTCTTATATCAGTCATTCAGAAAGGTTAATGTACTTAAGTACCTAGAAAGAAAACAAATATACTGCCCTCTTTGCTACCTGCACCTGCCCCTTAACCCATATTATTACTTGCATCAATCTTGAGTCACACAGTCACTTAAGACTCTCAGAGCTATGCTCTCTGACTTTTAACATTGTACACTTCCCTCACACAACATATTTGCTGCTCCATAAGTAATTTAGATAGAAAACTCTTCTAGCAAAAGGCCTATTAAATTTCACTATTGCTTTTCCTCATTAAGCTGGAACAGTAAAAGAATAAAAAAAACCCAAAACAGTAACAAAACTGAATAGCTTATACTTTGTAAAAGCCACAGTTCATTGCATATTGGAAATTTTATATTGAAATCTTAGAAAAATTCTAGTTTATGCTATTATAGGATAATTTTGTATTGTAAAATACAGACTTATAGCTGCATATGTGTGGATATGTGTACCATTTCTTTCTCCTCAAACTCGCATAGGACTTTCCAATCTCCAATGGCCATAGTACTGGTCATACGTTTATCACACAGAGATGGGAGCCAGCCCAGTCTTCCATGTGATGTGTGTTAAACAGTGGTAACTCTCATTTCATGAAATAAATTAATGCAGAGGTGAGTACATCCTAAAATAACACTGAGTCAGGAAAAAAGACTGCATAAAAACATAACCTTAATGAATAACTGTTCAATAAATACTTCTCATGGAATCAGATAAATTCAGGATTTCTTTTGCATTCTTGTTAGGTAGTTGGAAGAGATGAATATAATTATGGAGAATGGGCCAGATGGCATATTTGAAACCCAGTGGGATAAACCAGATGGAATGCTGTTATTTTGCCCTTTTATCTATGAATAGAAAATAGGTAGGGGGATGGTCTAGAGCCTGTTGATAATAATGATTTTCTGAAGATTTCCTGTTGTTTCTGTGGTTGGTATGTGTAGAAGTGTGTGAGTTTGATGTAGCTATAGTAATTCAAAATAGAAAAAGTGAGTGAAAGGCAGTTTGTATCATTTTACAGGTTCCTTCTGAAAAACTGTGAAAAAAAGATGTACCAATTTTAAATAATTATGAGAAAAAAGAAAGCAAACTGTTAAAAATTTTAAGCTAATTAGCATTTGTCAGTGTAATATTCTGTAGGATATTCTTTGTGTGAGCTGTGACTCTGTATGTGATGTTTATGTATGTGAGAGAAAATAAAATTAGGTTCAGAGAGGAGGACTTTTACAAAGGGAAAATGAGGTGGTTTTGAGAAGTAAAGATTTGGTGGGTTACTGTGACTTTACCTCCTATAGGATTATTTGTACATTCAAGGGCATTAGTCCTTTTCAGTTTGCACCTTGGAGAAGGGGTAGTGATTTTCAATGTTTTGTTTTTGTTTTGTTTTTTGGGGGGTAGAGTTTTGCTGGGTTTTCTTTGACTCAAATAATAAACACATCGGTAGCATAGAGAGCCAGAACACACACACGTACACCCACCCACACACACACACACACACACACACACACACACACGTAAAACAAAACAGAGACAAAAATTTCATCAAATGATACTTATGCTTACTATAAATCATGCACTATTATAGTTTCTATTATATTTTTGTTCTCTTCTAGTTATTATTTAAATGCTGGTTGTGTATCCTTAAAATGATTTTATAACTAACTTATTGGTTACAATTACAAAAGCATTGTCATAAAGAGTCTGATAAATTAAAATAATCTTGCTAAAACGCTCATCTTTAATCTTCAATATCTTTCTTTGCCTTTTTTTTGACATTTCTGATTATCAAAGTCAAAATCTCCTAAAATAATCTTTCCTCTCAATGAAAGCCCTAAGGGTTATGCATCAATTGTACTATTATAGTTTATGTTGCTGCTTCTGATTTATTTAAGATGAACTTTTCCTTAAACCAGGGACACTTGCTAAAAAGCAGGCAAGTTAGTTCAGTGGCAGTAAACAAACTGCAAGAAATGATGTTTCTTCTAATATAGTAACATTGCCTTGCCTCATGTAAAAATTAGCAAGAGTAATGGGAAGCAAGTTGTAGGCAGTGGTCTTCCTCTAACTTGTCAACTGCTGTTTTCCTGAAGTTTTAACCTTAAGGCTATCAAAGAGTGAGACAGGCAGAGCATGCATTTCGGCACTAATCTCCAACCCCTAAAGACCCAGCGAGCCAGGCAAGTGTGATTCACACTGGTTCAACCTCCCTCTCCCTTAGCTGCCTCTTTGTGCTCCAGCATTTTTCAAGTTCAATTCCTTGTTCCTGCCCTGCTTATCATTGTACTTTTACTTTAACCTTGAGCTCAGCAGTCCCAGTTGGTATATAGCTCTGTTACTTGAAGCAATAAGCAACTTTTCAACTTTGGAACTTTTTGTACTACTCTTTTGATGAAAATATTTTACTGCTGGAAACTGCTCTAATTCCCTCATAAGACTTAGTTTACAATCCTGGATTTCCAGAGGCCTTTCCCACCCCCAGGGTGCTTTTGAATAGACTGCTTTATTCACTTATCTATAGGATACCTTCAAAGTGCTCTTGTGAAGGTGTGTGCCTTTGTGCTTCATGAAATCTTTCCAGGCAGAGTTTGACCAAACACAGCTAATGGTAAACTAGAATCAGGGATAACTAATGACCTAGGACATAAAAAATTACAGAGATAAAACAATACCGTTGCCCATTTAAAAGACTAATTGTGCTCATTTATGATCTTTGCTTACTATTTATACCCAATTACCTTGTGGCAGGTTGTGGATTGTGTATCCATTAAGCATGAGCTAAATACACTTTGTTGTAAGTTTTGTTTGATTATCACTCTAAACTTTATTCATGTTTATACAGCTTTCAGAGTTCATTGATCATTTGACATCTGCTCATAATTTAAAAATTACTGGGAAATTGCTGTATACTTAGGAATTAAGGGCAACTTGGCACCAGAGAGGAGTGTAGATCCCTGAGTTCTAGACGTGATTCACCCAAGAGTGAGTTGTATGCCTTTTGGGGAGGTTATTTAACATCGTGGATCTTTAGTTTCTCTAAATGGACACTAAATTAGGTAGCATATATGATCTTTATAGTGCCTTTCTAGCAAGAAAAGAGAGAGGGAGGTGGGGGGGAGAGGGAGAGAGAGAAGAGATTTGCTTTCATCATGGCTTAGAAAGTATGAATAAAAGGGAGGATTAGCCAGCAAGCCAACAAACCATTATTAGATACTGACTGTCTGAATAAGTACTTGTTAAATAATTTGGTTGAAAAATTCCCCTTAATTGATCAAAGTTTAGCTCTTACAAATCGAATTTAAATTTTACACAATCAGAATGAATGTAAAATGGATGAGAGAATTGAACACTTTAGGTTCTTGTTTTTGATTTATCTTTGTTTTGTGGCTGTAGCTTTTCTTTAGGATTATTCTTATGGCTTTAGTGTGGAAAGTTAACAGATTATTCAAAACATCTCGTTTTGAATTCTTTGGAACAACATAGTAGTCTATCCTATTTATTCCAACTCTATAGTTTTCTCCATAGACTAAAGGAAATATTCAAAGTGTATATTACATAGCAAGATAATTAAATTATTGCACTGTATAAAAATGGAATGTTAAATATGTAAAACAATGTAAGAAGATGGTTTTAAACATCTAGATAAATAGATTTTAAGGTTTCCTGGGAACATTAGCTTGAATCAAGGAGGAAAGCAAACAAATATAAAGAACACTTTATAATTTTTCTATATTGTATTTTAGATAGTAATTTAGATAATTTGTCCATACGCTTGTAATATTTTTCAAAATGAGTGGAAATATTTAGACAAATAACATTATTTTCTAAATGTCATTAATACAAACTACCCAATTTATTTAGGGTTATGTTTAAAATTTCAATTTCAATTTTCATGCCTCAGATCCCTTAAAAAGCTTTGCCACTGATGTCAAGAGAGGTTAATTGCATCCTCATATGGTAATGTTATTACAGAATTTAATATTCAAAGATGTGGAATCATTTAATTTTCAAAATATTTTATTCTTGGCAACCTATACATGTTTCTTTTTTCATTATAAATTGGACTTTTCTATAGATCAAAATTTCATTAATAGCTTGTGTTCAACTTATTTTTTAGCCTCGTATCTAATAGTTTGGGTTCCTTGTATTTTTACCCCTTAAATTTTACTTTTTTCCTATCAATAGTTTTTGTGCTTTATTCCTAAAAATAGTTTGATTATTCCCTCTAATTATGGTATATTTTAGTTTCGGTTTCACAGAATTTGAAACACTTCCCTTGCTATACTTTACTAGTTTCCATGACGATACTAGCATCTTCCTCTTTGCCTTCCTTAGCTTTAAAAAAATTAATTGACAGATATCTCTTGTTCTTAATATCATTAACTTAATTAAATAAATCATAACATGTCATTGCAAAATATGTCAGGTCAACCGCCCAACTAAACTAATCAGTCTGAAATTTAAGTTGATGTACAATAGCTCATGTTTGATATTAAATTTCTCTTATGAAGAAGGAAAACATCACAAACTGAGTTTCCAAATTGCAAACAGAGGTAGTCTGGGATGAAAGATAACAAAGAAGGATTTCATACACATAATGAAAATAAAACAAGTCTTCTTAAAGGCAGGGAAATGACTGAGAGAAAAGAAACAGACACTGTAAAAATATACACAACATGAATGACACTTAGAAAGCTTAAGTAACCTTTGTAAGTACTTTCCATTTCATAGTGAGTTCATTTGTGTTGTCCTTGCCTAACCCTTGGCATTGGTTGGGTATAAGGACAAACTCCTCAACCCTTTTCAGTGGCATTAGTGTTATTAATTCCCTGTCAATAACAGTGGTAATGGTGCATCACATCTTACTTGCTAATTATCATGGTCAGTATTGGTCTTGGTCATTGAAGTACGGTAATACTTGGGGTATTGCCGGAAAAATAGGCTTAGGACCATGCTGTAGAACAGTCCAGGAAAGCTCTGACATGTGCGTAGGTTACTGTATATTATAAACCATGCTGAGGCAGGACAAGAAGGATATGAATGTCAAGAGTAATCACATCTCATGAGCAGCTCGTCTCATTTCTGCATAAAATGTTTTATTGAGTTTCTCCTATTTCTTTTCAACAGCTATCAGTTTTGTCCTTTCCTCAATCCACACTTACTACAAAATCTTTCCTTTGCACCTAGAAATATTTTACTTTGCATTTAAAGTTTTGGAGCCTCTAGCTAAAGGACACTTCCTGGCATTTGGGTTTATAAAGTGAACACAGGCATGCTAATTATTTTTGCAATTTTATTCTCTTTAATAAGGTCCCCTAAGCATTGCCCTGATTTCAAAAGGATAGAGATGTATCCAGGATCAGAATTTGGTAAAAATCTTGCTGGTAAATGCTTGATTCAAATGACTACATGTAAATCATATTAAAGTGTGGCAGCTATGCACATTAATTAATATCTTTAATATAAAAATATTTTAATTCCTGATTATATGTACAAACCTCTCCCTATTGGTCATTTCTCCATATTGTTTTTGATTAGTTTATATTCAACTAGTTGATAATATCAATTAGTTGATATTACTGATAATTAACTATGTATTTAATAATCCTATCCATAAATTTAAATATTTATTCTTTAATATGCTAACTATTGAATTTTGATTATTTTCTTCACCATATACGGTAGTTAGGTTGGCAGTTACTATTCTAAACATCATGTCCTTGCATGCCTTACACTCAATTTTCGTAACAGTATGGCATTGTTCTTTCATTTTTAAAATAAAGGTGTTTATAAGATTGTTAGATGAACACTGTAATTGTCCTGTTTGTGTATGTTGTTGTTATTATTTTCAGTTTAAAAAAATTGATAATCTTATGGAGATTCCCTTGCATGTTATTTGTTGCTTTTCCCTTGTTGCTTTTAATGTTTTTTCTTTGTATTTAATTTCTGTCAGTTTGATTAATATGTGTCTCAGCATGTTCCTCCTTGGGTTTATCCTGTATGGGGCTCTCTGTGCTTCCTGGACCTGGGTGACTGTTTCCTTCTCCATTTTAGGGAAGTTTACAGCTATAATCTCTTCAGATATTTTCTCAGGCCCTTTCCCTTTCTCTTCTTTTTCTGGGACCCCTATAATGCGAATGTTGGTGTGTTTAATGTTGTCCCAGAGGTCTCTGAGACTGCACTCATTTCTTTTCATTCTTATTTCTTTATTCTGTTCTGTGGCAGTGATTTCCACCACTCTGTCTTCCAGCTCAAGTCACAGATGTAGAAAACAAACTTATGGTTACCAGGGAGGAAAGGGAGGGAATAAATTTGGAGGTTGGGATTGATATATACACACTCCTATACATAAAACAGATAACTAATAAGGACCTACTGTATAGCACAGTAGTACTGTATAGCACTACTCAATATTCTGTAATGACGTACATAGGAAAAGAATCTAAAAAAGAGTGGATATATGTATATGTAGAACTGATTCACTTTGCTGTACAACTGAAACTAACACAACATTGTAAATCAACCATACCCCAATAAAAATTATAAAAAATTTTAAATTATTCCTTCAAAAATTTTCAGGAAGTTTCTTTTTTTTAAATTACTGAGTAAATAATAGAAATAAAATCATAGTTTCATTTGTTTGTGTAATTCAGGCAGTGTCTAACCTAAAAAAATCTAAGGAGGATGATTCAATGGAAATAACAGAACACATTTCAGAAAATAATAAGACACATGAAAAAGAATCGGTTGGAGATGGATAAGTGTTATTTAGATAATTAGCCCCATTTTATACTTTACTTGGTTGATTTTTTAAAATTTAATTAATTAATTTTTTTTAAATTTTGGCTGCGTTGGGTCTTCGTTGCTGCACGCGGGCTTTCTCTAGTTGTGGCGAGCGAGGGCTACTCTTCGTTGTGGTGTGCGGGCTTCTTATTGTGGTGGCTTCTCTTGTTGCAGAGCACGAGCTCTAGGTGCGCGGGCTTCAGTAGGTGTGGCACATGGGCTCAGTAGTTGTGGCTTGCGGGCTCTAGAGTGCAGGCTCTGTAGTCGTGGCGCACGGACTTATTTGCTCCGTGGCATGTGGGATATTCCCGGACCAGGGCTTGAACCTGTGTTCCCTGCATTGGCAAGCAGATTCTTAACCACCGCACCACCAGGGAAGCCCTACCTGGTTGATTTTTATATTTGTTTTGAAATTTAAATTGACTAAAATTAGTGGAAGGTTTTATATATTGTATAAACATATATTGAGATTTGATGAAAGATTAATAAAATGTTCTATATGAAAATAATATTAAACCTATTATTTCTGTTCTGGAAAATAATTTTTTTATATGAAATAAAGAAAAATACACTGATATGTTACTTTGATTGGTGAATTATATGATCTTTTTAAAATATGCCTTTTTAAGTAAAACTCTTACGCTTACACATGGAATTAATATTATTCTAATCAATTCTATAATTTCACAGATCATCCTTATGTTGATGTGCAATGTAACTAATTTACACACTTTAGTACATATGTTTTATGTTTTCTAAAGTGAATGAATTAAAAGGGGCACATTTAGGTTCCTTTTCCTTTTTTTGTGTGTGTCCGCGCTGCGCAGCATGCAGGATCCTAGTTCCCCGACCACTAGACGCCCAGGGAAGTCCCTCCTTTTCCTATAACAGTTATTTCTGCTCGACAAAATCTAATGATTATAAACACTTGCCCTTCACAATTTCTGAATAAGACCTATTTCTTTACTTCTGTGTAGAATCTTATAGTTAAATTTTAGTTGAGCAAATAAAGTGTATGTTTTAAGAAAATATATAGAAGTAAGTCAGTTGAGGCTTTATCAACACTTTCTTATGAATGTTTAACTAGAGAAACATTTATGCTTCAGTATATTAATGCAAATAACTTTCTAGTGCATTGCTTAATATTTAGAGTTACCTATAAATTTTGCAGTTTCTCAAGAAACCTAAAGCAAGTTTACTAAATCTGTACATATCTGAAAGCAAATGTTTTGATCAGAAACACTATTTTAATAGTTATGTACATAAGTGTACTAAACATTTCAAATGCTTTCTGGGCTAAAACGCATTTATGACCAGCTTGCTGATATTGTTTTATTCAGTGATTCTGTCTCTGTTTTCTGAATGAATTGTGGGATTTAGGGATGGATAAAACGGAAATAGAACAGGACAAATTTTGACAGAAGTTTGAGGAACATATTATATACAGATCCCAGAAATCTGTTTATATTCTGCCTTACAAAGGACTTTTTCTGTAGGATAATCATATTTGCCAATCATGTAATAAAACCCCAACGTTCTTTCTGGATTTTGTCTCTTCTTTTCCACATGATATTATTTAATACCAATCTGTAGACTGCTCCTCAGCCCTAGACTCTATGAGCATTCTAGGAAGAAAGCTAGTCATGTCAGCCTTTTCATTAATTGTGTAGCCTGGTTCTCAGTGCCTAAATCTGGTATTTTCTCTGCTGAATAAACCCTGGTTTGATTCTCTTTTTGAGTGTGATTTCTTCTGGACTGATAGCCCATTTGGCACATAATTCTATCTTTCAAGAAATTAGAAACGTTTTACCAAACTCCAGCACCTGTTGTCAGATCTCCCTAATTCAACCTTCCTATAAGTCTGGACCTTAGTCTTATGTGTTGAGAAACTTAATTTCAATGTTCAGACTTTCTGAAATTCCTTATATTGTCTGTTGCTGAGCCCTGGTCCAATTTCTTGAAACTCGATACACCATTACAATTCTTATCACCAAATAAAGCTGTAATTATAAGACCAGAATAACAAGATAATTTGAGCAATTTGACCAGTGTGGTGGGTCTGGAAATGTCATTTTTATTCAAAATATTTAAAATGTCTCATCATCATAAAATCATTGATTCCTTTGAAAGCATTATGGTCCTTAAATATAAAAAGCCATATTGCAATATTCCACTTTATAACTAAATTGATGATTCTTCTAGTTACATATAATATCTTCTAGATTTATTATACCTGTTATGCAAATCTGACAAACAAGTAAAGATCTTTCAACACACACTGCATGCCTACTGGGAGTGCTGATCATATTAGACACTGAGCAAATAAAAAAATCAAAATACTAAAAATAGATGGTCCCTTCAGGAGTTTTAAAACTTAGTGTTAAGGCACAGCATAAATGTTTATTGGTACATTGCACAATCTCAGTGTAAATACGTGGAAAATAGAGACTTAGATATTCTGATTAAATGTAAATATCACCTCAGATTAAAAGAGTTGAAAACTAATGAAGGCTCAGAATTCAAAGAACTAAGAAATGGTTTATGTGAGATTGTATCAGGCAACCATTTTAGAAGGGTGATACTGTCGGGGCTAAGGGAGCTGTTACTCATCAAAATTCAGCATGGGTTAAAAAAGATTTTTAAAAACATTGTTGCAAAAGTTCTTCCCCTGGAAAGTTCACAGGAACAATTTTATGTTGAGAGTTACCTTGCCCTAGTCTGAGTGGTATCAAAAATACATGAGGAGCTTTATGCTGAGTGACATGACACATCTGAACCTATTACTGGCTTTGAGAGTGATTTAGGATTAGGAAGGATATTGTAAAACAAGAAGTTATACAAGTAGTCATTAGTCAAACATAGCTTTCGTGTGACGGAAACCAGATAGCAGGATGCACTGGATATTTTAACTACATTTGTAACTGGAAACCAAAATATTTATAGAGAATAAACTAGAATAAACGATTGGGGAAGAGTGTTTCATAATGACATAAGTAGTTTCCTTTGAAGAAATGTTATAGGAAATTGTATTTGTCACATAGCTGTATTTTGTTTCATCTAATAATAGGACTCATTTTCATATGCATGCTCAACAATTTTTTTTTGAGACCATCAAACTCAGTCTGAGAAACTTAAGAGCTCTTTTAGGGATATTATGATCTTAAAATGAGACCCTCTCACACAAAGGGGAAGTAAGAAATTCAGCTGGACTGTACTATTATTTAGTTTAGTGAGATGGAAACTAGAGTAATTCTAAGGCTTTCAGTGTACCCTAGGTTTTAGACTCTCCTCAAGTAGTTCCTATTTGATTTGTAAATCTCTTCACAATTGTTGAAATTGTTTAAATGTGAAAAATTTATGAGATAGAATAAAAGTCAAATTGAAGATAATTAAGTAACACAGGGAATCATATGACTATCATCTTACAATATGCAGCATTGGTTGGTAACTCAGTTACTAATTAATTAATTAATGCCCTGATTTGTAGTGTTTGCCAATTTCTGTGTTATAAATACTTCCTCCATGGTCATTTTCATACTATCAGCAGAGTAACAACTGGCTTACAAAATTTTGGAATATTTAACAATTGGTGCTCATGAGCCAGAGTACAAGCTCCAGCATATATTTTAACCTATTAGATATGGGAGAAGACATCTTTTTTGCATAGGATTTTGAAATTGTAACAAGTGCCATGAAGATCAAATATGCTGTCATTACTTCCTGAGTTTAGTAAGCAAATGTATAAGGGAATAGTTTTCCATCTGAAAGTTCTCAGTAAAATGACCAGACTGTAGCTAATCAGTACCTGTGTTCTCTCCACAGCCCCATCCGCAGTCTCAGTGATTTCTAAGAGACAATGTCCCAGTCCTGCCTCAGTCTTTGTAAGATGGCCTTCTTCTTGGGTTTATAAATGGACTTTTAACTGGCTATGTTCTCAGGCAGTAGAATGCAAATATGACATTCTTATTGAATCCTCCCACAGCCCTTCTAAACAGAAAATTTCAAATTTACAGATGAGGAAACTGGAGCTCAGAGAGGTCAAATAATTTTCCTAATATCGTTCATGAGAGAGCCATTTCAGTAGAATAATGGTGAACCAAATGGATTCCTGAGAGAATGGGAAGTCAGGAACTGGAAACAATGAGTATAGAAAACATTGTTGAGGAATTCTGCTGTATAAGTAGAGCTGAGAAATGAGATGGAGATGACTGCTTAAGTGAGAAGTCAGAGCAACTTTTTTAAAAAACTGGATTACAGCATGTTTGTCTGTTGATGGGACTGAGACAATACAAGGAACAATTGATGCTATTTGGGAAGAAACAACTTCAGAACTGATTTCCTTGAGTGAAGAGTGAACGTGATCCACTGCAAGTGAAGACGTTGCCTTAGATGGGAGCACAGACCTTATTATACAAGGAGGGAAGGCAGAGTGTACAGGTTAGTAGCTTGGTGGAGCACATGTAGAACTTCTCTTCCGATTGCTGTTTTATCAGAGACATAAAAAAGCAAACTTGTGCTATTGCTTCTTTTTGTCAGTGATGTAAAACAGAAAGCACATTAGTTGAGAATAAGGAATTGAGAGGAGCTTTTGAATTTAAAATAATGCTAGTCAGCATCATTGTGTTAAATATGGGATGTCGGGAATATCAAGTTTCCTGTGGTGACCAAACCAAAGAGATTAAGGGCTTGAGGGCATTAATCCTGATAACCAATTAGGCAGGTTCTGTGGATGTGGTTGTGAATATCTGTGGAGAGTCTTATCGGGATGACTCAGAGCTTTAAGAGATTCCACCTCAGGAATTCTGAGGGGCAGTGTCACTGTGACTGCTCCTGTTGGAGCTGGTAGGGGAATAGAAATATGCAAAAATCACCCCCAAATCAATCTCAATCTCTCTTCCTCTCTCTCCCCCTCCCTGCCCCCTTACGCTTGTGACCTAGGAACACTATCAAACTCAAATCTAAGTATGAGGCGCGCAGGAGTAACCCCTATCCTAATAAAGAAACTATGCCTTTTAAAGTATTGTCAGACAACTCAGAAAATTATATTAGCATTTGCTAATATAATGGAAAATGTGTTCACCACCTCTATCCTAAGATTCTGTAAAATTCTTTGTTTATCCCCTTTTACCTATGTTTCCAGCACCAAAATTCACAATTGCAAAGAAAAAAAAAAAAAAGTATTAAACCACCATTAAGAATTCAGTTTAGGGTTTTACATTAGTATTAGTTAATTTCTAGTGTTGCAATAGCAACCCACAGTTCTTGTTGTAAATATAAAATATAGCTAAACTATGGTTTAAATAGACTTTAGATTTAAGAAAAGAGGACAGGGAATTTAACTACCACATTTCCAAAAAGTTATCTACAACTAAACTTTTAACAATGCTCATCTATATATAGTGTGCTCCTGACTGTCTGTGTCTGTATTATTTGTTCATATGCTTATATGTATATTTGAGTATTTATATATATAATGGACTGAATCATGTCTCCCCTAACCCTCAATATGACATATTTGGAGATAGAGTCCCTAGGGAAGTAACTAAGTTAAATGAGGTCATAAAGTTGTGGCCCTAATCTGATAGGGCTGATGTCCTTATAAGAAGAGGAAGAGACATCAAAAATCTCTCTCTCTCCATGTGTGTACTGAATAAAGGCCATTTGAGGAGACAGCAAGAGACAGCCATCTATAAGCCAGGAAGATATGCCTCCCCACAAACTAATCCCAATGGCACCTTGATAGCCTCCAGAGCTGTGAGAAAATAAATTCTGTTGTTTAAGCCACCCAGTTTGTGGTATTGTGTGTTGGTATGGCAGCTCTCACATATATATACACACACACACATACTAATACATAATAATAATTATATATAATGCATAATAATTCATAGCTACATACTAATACATACTAGCATATATATGTATATATATGTACATGTATATATGTGTTTCTGTATGTAAACACAAGAGAACCTTTTTTTGTGCATATGATTTAGAGCTAGAACTCTACGAAATAAAAGTTCAGGTTGTCTAAATTGCTCTAATTTGGTCCAGTATAAATGGAACTTCACTATTCATTTCAGAGTAGGTAATATCATGCCTTACCTTTTGAGTGATGAAAGGTGGATGTTACAACAACTCTAACTGATATCTTATATTTATAAAATCTATGATAAATTATGCTTCATTATAAGAAATGGGATCTTCTCTAAAGACACATTAAGTTGTATTCCTAGAAAGCACTCACTAGTTTTTGTCTTTACTCAATCTTATCACAAAAAGTAAATATCCATGCATAGATTTTTAGTAACTGCTAGAAATGTAGAGGAAATTTGACCAGCAGCCATTACCCTAACATATGAAGAGGAAAACAGTATTTGTTCTGGAGTTTGACTGGTAATGAATTGATAACTAATAATATAATTACACTACCTCCTCCAGAATAATCTGGGGTTTCAGAAAAATTTATCAAAGTGAATCTAGAAACATGGAGGGAATTCTATGTGTAGAGCCTCGTGGATCAAAGGACATATCCTGGTTACAGAGCAATTTCCTAGTTTTGCTAGAGAATTATTCAGTGAGAAAAAATTCACCTTTTTCCTTAAGATAACATAGAAACTCATTCAATTTTATATTCTAATGGCCTTAGTCCTTCTCAAAGTATATTATTTCCTGTGCATAAGAAGCTGTTATATATTTGTCTAGTCTACAGATATATGTGTGCTTTTTGCATTACATTCAATATAAAGCTGACATTAAAAGGGGACACTGCAAATTAAGTTATTCATCTTATTGAGTTTTTCTGATAAAAATAGGATTATATAAAGGGAAAGTAGTTTTTTTCCCAAAAGCTACAATTTAAAATGACATTGAGCTCCACACTACTTTTCATCATTTTTCATTAGAAATATATATAATGTGAGACATAGCTATAAAATATTAAGCTTGGTTTTAATATACCAGACATATGTTAGTGATCTCCTTTCAAAGATGGCCATTATTATGTTACCCTTTCTCAAATGGTATTCAGAAAACTCTTTGAAATTGTCTTCAGAATTTTTTGGAAAATAGCAAATGGTGGGAGCATATTTTTGGGGTCTTGCCAAATCTCCAAATATAAACAGAGTGACTAGATAACAAGATTAAGCACACATATTCAAAATTTACAGCAAAGCTAGATGCCAAGGTATTTCCCCAAACTGCAAATTGTAAGTAGATAGAATGAAACCGGCAATACACAGCAACTGTGTGTTATATCCCTCTGGTGAGAGAGAAGCAGTGGGGTGACTGATGGAAGTGAGAACAGGGACCCACAGAATAGACAACACATACACATGGAAGGCATGGAAAACCAGTTAGAAGCTGGCCGCTGAAACTGGGAGGAGTTTTGCTCACTCCGTTAAGGTGTGTATGTATGCAGTTAGTGGGAAGTGCTGAAGCTGCCTAGATATTCTATACCCTGTGAACACTTAAAACTGACCAGTCAAGACTCTCTTCTAAGAGAGGGCCACACTCTAAGCAGAAACTGCTTAGAGCAGTAATAACTGGAGAAGGATAGGAATAACAGATATGAAGGAATGAGAAGATCTATTTGGAAGTGGGCTTGGGAACACGGCCAGGAAATCTCATAAAATAAGTTATCATTTTTTTTTAACAGTACCCAAAATTTATGTGAAGTTAGAAAAGCTATCTAATCCAAGCTCCTGTCTTAGAATTCAGGAAAACTAAAATCACGTACATGTGAGTAACTGAAAGATATCAGTGTCAAATCCCACACAAAGTTACTCTAAGGAAAAAAGGAATAAGGAAGAGAATAACTTCCTTACAGGAGACGAAAGCCCACCAGAAAGTCAGGCTCAAAATGTAACAGATTAAAACTGTATTGTACTATTTCAAAATGAGCTAAAATGCATTAAGAGAAATTATACGATATATGAAAGAAAAACAGTTTTTCAAATGACAAAACCCTTAGAAATGAGCTAGCAGACTCAAGATTAGAAGTAAAAGAAAATGTATTTTAAACAAGAAATCTAAACTAGAATGAACAACAAAAGGAAATAAACATAAAAAATACAGTCCTACTAGAAATATAAGCTAAAAAGGAAAAAATATAAAAATAAAAATCATAAAGAGAGAATAAGGATTTGAGAGAAAGTGACAAATATTGACAATAAGCAAATAAGATCAAGAGGAGTGCATATCAGGAACTTCATCCACACCTGGATCTCTTCTAAACTAATAAATCTTCAACAATGAGCCTGAGCCCGATGCCTTATGAGATAAGACTGTTAGGCAATTTTATCAATAAAGGCGTGTATAAATGACAGAAGACCGGATGTAATGTTTTAGATAGAGGGTAGATTGGTAACTTTTAAAACATGGCTGTAAATTCTTTGATATTTCTCCTGCTATAGACTTAACATTTATGCCTTCCCAAAATCCTTATGTTGAAACTTAACCCCCAATGTGATGGGATTTGGAAGTAGAGCCCTTTGGGAGGTGATTAGGTCATGAAGGCAGAACCCTCATGAATGGGATTAGGCCTTGAAGAGCTCCCTCATTCCTTCCACCAGGTGAGGGCATGAGTACAAAATGGCTCTATGAATTAGGAAGCAGGCCCTACCTGTGACTTGATCTTGGACATCATAGGCTCAGAACTGTGAGAAATGTACTTCCATTGTTTAAAAGCTACCCACTCTATGGTTATGTGTTATAGCAGCCCAAGCTGACTAAGACAGCAACTATCAAGTTGGGGGACTACATCCCTTCTTCTTTAATTTGGGCAGACTTGTGAATGCTTTGACCATAGAGTATGAAGAAATTCATAAAAGATCTTGAAGGTTCCCCTTTATTCACTGGGAATAAAGGAGCCCTCAATATCCACGTAGGGTATCAATAACACTGAGACCACCATCTCTAGGAACGACATATATGTGCTCCAGCTAATGGTTGTAGCCAATCCTGGCCTTCAGTCACCCAATGCCAGCCACCAGATGAAACTGAAGAAACTATCTTAGTTATCTGTTTTCCAGCCCAGACATCATGGAATAGAGAAGCGGTGTCCCCTCTGTGTCCTTTTCAAATTTCTTTCCCACAAAACCTGTGAGCCTTATAACATGGCTGTTGTTTTGGTTATTAAGTTCTGGGGTTGTCTGATATGCAGCAATATGGATCTGGGGCATCATCACATAACCCAGCACATTTCCTGGAATTTAAACTAAAGGAAACACAAATCTTTTGGATATCTAGGGGAAAAAAATGTGACGTTTGTGGCAAAGAAAATTAGATTATCATCAGGCTTTCCAACAGCAATGTTTTATTTCAGAAGAAAATAGAGTAAATATGTAAGATTCTCATAGAAAGAAAATGTGATAAGCTATTTATATCCAGTAAAACTGACCTTCAGTTATGAAAGTCACAAGCTGTTACCAATACACAAAACACAAGGAAGAGAGTTCCCTTGTTTTTATCCTAATACGCCGGGTAAAGCTTATAGGGAATTAGCTTCAGAGAGTTAAAATGACTAGAGAAACACTGATGTAATGACCTGTGGTATGCATTAAATATATAGATAGATGTAAAATTGAGATTAAGTGAGGGTTAAATGGGAGTGAGTATAATATTTAATGACTTAGAAATCTGATGACGTAGATATAATCAAACATTAAAATCTGCAAGGAGAATTTGGGGACTGCATGTTAAAAACACTTAATATTTTTTAGTAATCACAATTGATAATACGAGTATTATTATTGTTTTTCTGAGACTTTGTGTGGATACTGTGAAATAAAGCAAATGAGAAACTACCATCCCCTGTGTTCTTCAAGAATAGGTTTTTTAATGTGGAAGAAGAAGATCTAGGTATATTGGGAAAAAGGTTAGGTAGGAAGCCTATAGTCTAATTTGAATCGGAAATATCAGTATGAACTCAGAACATTTTATCCTTAAATATATTGCGTCAGGTATCTACTGCAGTGTAAAACAACACCTGAAAACTGAATGGCTTAAAACAACCTTTCTATTTGCTCATAATTCTTTGGGTTTGCAATTTGGGCTCAGCTGGGTGCTTTCTTACTACTGTTCTTTTGGGAACATTAATACAGTGGAAGTCAGCTGGCAGTTGGGCGGGGAGGGGTAGGCGGTGGGTTGTGATCCAAGATGTCCTCACTCACATGTCTGATAGTTGGCTCAGCTCTCACCTAGCCCCTCTCTCCATGTGGTTTCTCATCCTCTAAGAGGCTAGCCCAGCTCTTTTTCTTGAGGTTTTGGGCAGCAAGAGGCAGCAAGAGGCTATAAGAAGCATTCATAAGATCTCTGGGTAAATCAGAGTAAAGAATCAAATATTTATCCTGCCTTTTCTACTGTTGTACAACCAAATAATAGATGAGGGAAAGTGTTTCCTTATAAAATTCTTTCAACGAATAAATGAGACAAAATGGTAAACTATCATCATTTAGCAACCTCCAATCTGATGAAAGATCTAGGTGTTAGTCAGAAACTGAAGCTAACATCAGAAAGAATCCAGAATCCAAACCAGATAAGATGTGCTTCCTGAAAACACATACACACACACACACGCACAAACACCCCATCACACATGGTCTTGCCAAAGGGATCATATTTAAGTCTGATCAAGTCTCTGGATCCAGTGGCCAGTTTACAAGAATACAGAGGTCAAAGTAGCACTTTGCCTTACACCTTATGCATGCAATCTATAACATCCAGGCTATGAGAAACTCTACAGGTCAAATGGCCTAATAATTAACGTCTAAAAATTTAAAGAAAATAAGGGATAGAAAATGACCCTGTAGCCTACAAGAGATTTAAATTACATATCAAGCTTAAAACACTGGACTATACAGTAATGTCTAAGAATGCACACTTGAATGATAAAAGTTGTAAAGAAAAGCAAGGATGTTTCTGATGATAAAAATCAGGATAGTGTTACTCTGGAAGGAGAGAGAAGATTGTTATCAGGATGGAGAACATCAGGACCCTCTGGGGTGCCAGGCTCAAAGTTTTATTTTTGACAAGGAAGAATATTTGATGAGGTTGTGGAGCAGTGATGACATGAATATATTCTTTATGGGTAGAGAATTCCAGAAATTTAATGAATCTATCACAGACATTCAAGTTAATTCTCCAAGAAAAATTCAAAATCCTTTTTTGCGAGGTGATAGTTACTTCTGAATAAACACACAACCTACAAAAGTGACTACTTTGAAGGTATTAACAATATTTGGATGTATATATTCTACTGTTTATTTACAAATTCACAACACTTATAGCCACATATGTTTATTTTCATAATGACTTATATAGTGGAGAAAACATAATCATGTTGGTATGAAGGATTGGAAAATTTTATATAGAAATGCATAGTAAAATATTTTACTTACAAAAAATGTTGCTAGAGTTCATTCTGATGTATATACGTATTCTCTATCTAAAATGGGGCCTATATTTTAAGGAGTGTTTCCAAGAATAAAATAAGAAAATGTATGAGGTCTAGACATTTTGAGCAGTGGTGGTTAAGAGAGTGGAACCGTCTAACAGAGAGGACATTTGATTGACAGGTTGGGGATGACTCAACTTGTGAAGAGAAGGGTAACAACAGTGCTTCAAGCAAACTTTCTATTTCTGCTTGGATTATTTGAGAAATTCAGGCAAAATTCAAGCACTTGCTTCCGCTGTTCACATCGCTTCTGCAGTAGCATAAGGCTACGCTGGGAAAATGAAGCACACTGATTTAATAACAGACAAGGCTGCAGCATATGCAGAAAGTACTGGTGACTGGCATCACTGTGCAAGTGCTCTGACTTTGATTTTCTGTAACTTAAGAGCAAAGTATAAATGTAAGCTAATCAATTTTGACATGCTAAAAAATATGTTTTTCAATTCTCTTAGTAGTTCAACTAATTGTGGATGTAAATAACCCATCAAAATGCTTTGAGTGTTAATATTTCACTGTAATTGGCACCATGTATTTCAGAAACTTTGTAGTAATTTATTGTGTAAGATCATATTATAAAGACAACCTATTTCAAAGCAGCAGAGTATAAAGCAAAAGGGATGTTGTCTCTCGAAATATGTTCAGATGCGGCAGAAGAAAAAAAATCTTAAATTAAGAAAAAATGGAAGAGAGAGACAAAGAGGCATAATAGCAAGAATCTCTTTAATAGAATTGAAATTGGTTTTCCCTGGACTAAAATGCTAAGGAAGGTAATGAACTAGAAAGTCTCTAGGCCAAAATCATCCAGGAGGTTATCGCCATGTATCTGAGTTGTCCATTCCTTCCAGGGGAAATTCAAGGATATGAGAGTAGATCACACTCATTTGACTCTAATCTTAATGTGTTTGGACCTAAATTGCAACCAAATTGCTGCTTTTGAGTAGCAGTCCCTTATTGCTTCTGCATCTGGGCTTGAAAATCGTATGGCTTCTACTTCTCATCTGTATTACTACTCCTGCTAACCCTGGTTACAAAAATTCCTTTTGGGTTAAATTTGCATTATCTTCATGCATCTATGCATTTCTCTTTCCACAGGAATAAATGCAGATTTACACAAAAATGAGCTCTTCATTGCAGAAGGAAAAAAAAGTTATCTTCGGAGTGTCTTTAGCGAGCCTTACTATCCATGACTTTTATACCAGAGTGACACTTTTGTTAGCCATCTCTCCATTATCTGATAATTTAAATGACAAATTTTATTGTAGGTTTTATGGTTTGCTTATTTGTGGTTATAAATTTTACTACATTCTTCCAAACTGTATATAATCAGATCATCTGAAACAGTAACAAATTAATTAACACATATTTCAGTATTTGGACTCACATAAGTTATACTGAACAATATATCAGTCTATTAGTCTATTTTGTATTTATACATACATATATTGTGTGTATGTATGCTCAGGTTTGGTCTAGATGCTAAATAATATAAATTAATAAAATATATATCTGATAAAGATATTAATTTTTTCTATCCTGTTTTATTTGTATTATGTTGAACAAATTTGTTTTCAGTTTTATCATATGCAGAATGGGCATGATTATAATAATGCTTATTTCACTGGGTTTCACATGCCAAAAAATACACACATATGTGAAAAAATAATTAACATTTCAAATAAGTATCTATGTGTTAAATATGTGCTATAGACAACAATTTCTTCAGGGATATGATAACTCTCAAGATTATCTTGGTAGGAATTAGAATGATTTTTGTATTTTTGTAGGCACAAAAATCTTCTTTATAAATATATACTTATGTTTGAGAACAGTTATTGCCACATTTGCCCAGTCTGCTTTTCTTTAGTAATTCATATAATTTCAAATACATGGAACAATTCTTTAAGTAACAGAAACTATTTCAAGTGGCTAAGATAGAAATTAGCCAGTTAAATTCAGTAAGTCAGAACTCAACCCTTAGAGTAATGATAATACTTTCTGGGAGAGTTTAAACAAAGAGGTATAACCACACTCGCGAAATGATTGTTGGAAGCAGTTTTGATTTGCTCTCCATTAATGAAGATACTTTCAAACAGGAATATATGAAATGTTTCACCACTACTCAAGGATAATTCTGAACAGTTGGCTACTTCTACATCTCAGACTCCAAACTCTCCTTTGAGACCAGACTGCCTTTGGAACACACTTTTAACCCCGTGATAAGACAGCAACAAACCTGCCCCAACACAAAAGCACATTTAAGTCTAAACACGTTTAAAACTTTACCACTCGGGGGCTTCCCTGTGGCGCAGTGGTTGAGAATCTGCCTGCCAATGCAGGGGACACGGGTTCGAGCCCTGGTCTGGGAAGATCCCACATGCCGCGGAGCAACTAAGCCCATGCGCCACAACTACTGAGCCTGCGCGTCTGGAGCCTGTGCTCCGCAACAAGAGAGGCCCGCGCACCGCAATGAAGAGTGGCCCCCGCTCGCCGCAACTAGGGAAAGCCCTCGTACAGAAACGAAGACCCAACACAGCCAAAATAAATAAATAAATAAATAAATAAATTAAAAAACAAAAAAACAAAGAAAAAACTTTACAACTCAATAGAAGAGTGGTTTGTCAGGGGTTGAGGGGTAGGGAAAATGGGAGATGTTGGTCAAAGGATACAAACTTTCAGTCATCAGATGATTAAGTTACTGGGATCTAATATACAGCATGGGGACTTCCCCGGTGGTGCAATGGTTAAGAATCTGCCTGCCAATGCAGGGGACATGGGTTCGAGCCCTCGTCTGGGAAGATCCCACATGCTGCGGAGCAACTAAGCCCGTGCACCACAACCACTGAGCCTGCACTCGAGAGCTCACGAGCCACAACTACTGAAGCCCTTGTGCCTAGAGCCCATGCTCCGCAATGAGAAGCCCGCGTGCCACAACGATGACCCAACGCAGCCAAAAATAAATAAAATTAATTAATTGAAAAATACATACAGCATGCTGACCACAGTCAACAATATTGTATTGTATACATACATCAGAGTAGAGCTTTAACTTCTCACCCTAACACCACTACCAATAAGACAGTAATTATGTTAGACAAAGAATGTGTTTACAAATCTTACTGTGGTAAACATTTTACAATATATGCATGTGTTAACTCATCACATTGTACACCTTAAACTCACACAATGTTACATGGGAAAAAAAACCTTTACCACTCAAGATATTCTGTAAGACTGACTTAAAAAGAAAAAAAAAGAATACACCTCACCAGCAGATTTAAATGAGTGCTTTGTATAGAATTTCCCCAGCTTGTTCCTCTGAGTTGATTTTCATCTCCCTAATTATACCAGTACAGGAGGCAATAAAGTCACACAAATCAATGTAATAACTAAACAAATGAGAAATGATAAAGCAGAAACATATATGTACATGTTATTTTAACTTTAACTATTTTAACTATAACCAATAAAAAACCTACAGTGTTCTCTGCTAAAATTGTCTTACTTGGAAAAACCTCATTTTAGTGGCTGTTCTGCTATGAGAAATGATCTTTTAAAAATACTTTATTACACACAAAAAACATGCAACTAATGAAGACACCCATAGATATTGTAGCAGGAAAAGAAAAATCTTTTCTGGTATAGGGTTCTAATGAGGTTTCTAGGTCACTGCAGTACCTCTTAAGAGAAAGAATTTGACAAATAGACTACTTGGGAAGCAACCAATCTATTTTGCAAAGTAATGGAAAAGCTTCTATGATTTAGTTATATATTGAAATACTTCTTCAGTTTTTCATTTGTTGATGCTTAAAGAAGCAAAGAAGGAAAAAAAAAAAAAACTAGGTTGATGGGAATCCTGACTAAGTAAAATGTTTTCTTCATTTTTTTTATTATTGCATTTTTATTAAAGGGGAAAATATCAGGATGTGTCTTCATAGGTCCACTGAATCAAAGATTTTGATTGAAATTGTTTTTAAAAACTTTTTATGCAAAAATAATTTTAAAAGGGATAAAATGGTATCTTTATGTCATTCTATATTCAGAAATTAATGATTTCTGGGCTCTCATTGTAGAAGTTAAGAAGATATGAAGTGTGAGTGAGTGTGTGTGTGTGTATCTATATGTTAGTGTTAAGGTGGGGTAAGAAAATAGAGAAATGTTATTTATACACAATATTTCTTATAAGCACTATTCCAAATTTCCCCTGGCTGGTTCTGAATTCCTAATCGAACCTCATAGCTCTTAAAGTTGAAGTAACTTCCAATTTCCTTCCTATCTTTCGTGAGACTGATTAAATTTAGCACTCATGATATACAGACTTTTAAAACAGAAGAGCATATGTGACATGAAGAAACTAGACTAGGAAGCACAGTGCAGATTTCTTTCCTGCAACCTCTTCCCACACCTCTGTTGTAAGTTTCTAGAGATGGTATCTTGCCTTGAAGGGCTCCATTGGCCTTATTCTTTTATTACAGAAACAGTGAAAGTGATGACATTGACTTCTGCTCAGGTTGACCTTGGATGACTGTTTGGCTGCTTTTTCCTCCTGGGAAAATGTCCAGATCAGGACCCAGAGTCCTGAGACAATTTAGATTTCCACTGAAATGCCAGTAGAGAGAAGAAAAACTATAGAAGCCTGAGCCACACTAACTGATATTTATAGAATATTACATCTCCAAACAGCAGAAAATACATTCTCAATTGCACATAGAATATGCACTAAGAATGGGCAATAAATCAAGTCTCAGTAAGTTTCAAAGAATCAAAGTCATACAGAATATGTTCTCTGACCATGTTGATATTAAATTAGAAATCAGTGACAGAAAGATATCTGGAAAATCTTCAAGTATCAGAAATTAAGTACTCACTTCCAAATAAATCATAAGTTTATAGAATAAATCACAACAAATATTTAAATAATATTATTAAATAATAATTGAATAATATTAAATAATAATATTTAAATAATCAACAGCTAAAATTGATTCTTTGATAAGGTTAATAAAATAGTTAAATCTTTAGGAAGATTAATAATGCAAAAACAAAAAAAGTGAGAGGTGAAAAAGCACAAAGTATCAGTATCCTGATAAGAGAGGGAACGTCGTTACAGACAATACTGATGTTTAAAAGATTATAACAACATTATGCCAATAATGCCAAATTGACAGCTTAGGTGAGATGAACATATTCCTTGGAAATCACAACTTGCCAGATCTGAATCAAGAAATAGAATATCTGATTAGCCCTATACCTGTTATTGAAATTTTTTAATAAAGAAATCTCACAAAGAAAATTTCAGACACAGATAGCTTCACTGATGAATTCTATGAAGCATTTAAGGAAGATTAATACCACGCCATGCAAAGCTTTTGAGAAACTAGAGGAGGAGGAAACACTTACCAACTTTCACTTTTCAAGTCCATATAACCCTGATACAAAAATCAAAGGTATTACTAGCAAAGAAAATTACAGACTGATATCCCTTATGAACATAAGAAAATATTAGTAAATCCCATCCAACAATACAGAAAAAGGATAATACACCATGACCAAATAGGCTTTATCCAGGATTATAAAATGTTTCACACACAAAAAATCAATCAATGTAATCTGTTACCTATTTAAAAAAATCATATAATGCCATCAATAGATACAGAAAGTACCGTATGACAAAAGTCAACACTGATTCATGATAAAAGTTATCAGCAAACTAAGGAGAGAATATTCCAATATAAAAGCAGGCAGCTGTAACAACCTATTGTTCACATCATACTTAATGAGGAAGTATTGAACACTCTGTCCACCTTAATATTGAGAATAAGAACGTCTTCTTTCAATATTTCTATTCAACTTTGTACCGCAGCAGTGGAAGTGGGATTACATCTGTCCAAACACTTCTGAAAGGAGTGGTATTCACCAGACAGCCACTGTTATGATTACTTGTAGCCATAATTTTCTATAGGGAATATAGTAATTTTGTTTAGAGAGTTTCTAAGAAAACTTAACCTGGATTTATTTCACACAGTTGAATCATGGTGTCTGGTGATGAAAAAAGTGTACTTTCTCTGGAATCCATTTAATGGTAAATGAACCACAAGTTTAATACTTCCCATTATTACACGGCTGGATCAATAAGCCTTTGCAAATGACATCAAGATTATTAACTATAACAGCACACAAAGGGAGCAGCATAAAACTTTATAATCTCAATTAATTTGATTTGAAATTTCTAACCGGTGGATGCAAGATGATAATTCAAAACATGTGCTTAGTGTATAAAAATTGGGGGAGATATAACAGGATATTTTATGATATCAGTGGAGTTTTATTCATCATAATTTTGCAAAATATTGTAGAAAGTTATATAGAAATCTAAGAATCAGTGGGGCAATTATTTATTTTGCAATAGCTGAAAATTTCCCAGTGATACTCTAGTAGAGATCTAAATAGATAGAAGGCATTTTCATAGTGTCATTTCTCAGTCAAAAGAAGGGGTAAACACTATACACCAAAAATAGCCCATAAATACTCATTGTAGTGCATTTAAATAAAATTTGAAGTATAATTTGAGCTGCAAAATATTGTGCTAATGAATTGAAAAGGGTTGAACCGCTTAATTTTGTGAATGTACTTGCCCAGTCTGACTAGGTTCATTCATTCATTTTCCCTTGAGCAATTTGAGAAACAACCATATGCTTGGTACTGTGTTTGGTAATGAAAACTGGAAATAGAAAAGTAGATAAAACATGGACTCTCTCTTATCCAGCATAAGAAATAGATGAGAAAATTGGGAAATTTGTATAATACCATCATGTGGTGACTATTGCAGACACATGCCCAGATGTTTCAGGGTATACAACATTGATTAAATTATGACTTGAAGAGGCAGGAGCAGTGATACCAAGGGATTCTTTCTTACTAGCTTGCTTTAAAGTCAGGGTTGCACAGAAAACCAGGAGTTTGCTATGTGAGAAAGGGACAGAGAGCATTCCAGGTTGAGGGAAAAAAAGCATCCGGAGGTATATTAGATGATGCCTTGCTTGTCTGGGAAATGTTGGAAGGCTGAGTATCGCGAGCCCAAGTTATACTTTGTAGAAAGCAGATGGAGGGTTGGAGCAATGGCAAAGGAGACACAAAGCTTGAAACAGAGCTACAGCAAGGTTGCAAATGACATTAAAGCCGAGGCCTAAATGGGAGTTTATCCCAGAGACAAGCAACAGGGAAGAGCTATTTTAAAACTAGGAAGTTATGTGATGAATTATGTTTTTAGGGCAACCCTTTTGTGGCAATTTGTCAGATGGATTTGACTAGTGAGAGACTTGTAGGGATGTAGCCAGTCAGGAAGCCGAAGCAGTATTTCAAGTGAGAATGAGGACCTGGACTTACACAGAGATAATGGCAGCATCTAAAATGAAATTCTATCCTATCACTTTGTATGGGCACTGTTGACTTTTTACGTATATTTTGTTTCTTTGTAGGTGCGTTACATAAGAATGTTTTTAACATCCACAATCCTTCTACACTGTTTCTGTGTCTTCGTTATTTTCTTTATTAATTCCTCTCTTTCCCTTCCCCTCCAAGCTAAGCACTCATCCTTTATGCGATGGAAGTGTTAAAATGATTGCACTTGATTCTCCATGTGTGCACCTTAATGGTTTAAAACAATAAAATTTTAATGGGAGATACTGGAATTTCTTCAGCATGTGCTAAAGCACTTTTTAGAGATTACAATCCCTAATAATGCCAATCTTCCTCCCATCCTCTTTCTATTTCACTTTGGTGAAGGGAGAAAATGATATAATATGAGGTTTATTATTTTTCTCAGTCAGAAATATAATTTTATGCTCTTGCAAAAACAGTAGGATGCATGTATATATTTGAGTGGGGAGCTGATGCTTGCCAATGATCATTTTACCAACAGGGTAAAGGAATGAGATCAAAGGTCTAAAAATTAGATTTTTTTAATTTGCAGATTTTAAAAATAACATGCACATCTTAAATTGCTAAGGTCACTTTTTTAAATTTTGCAAACCTTCATGTTTGGTAAAATAAAAGGTATAAGATGATGGTGGTGTTTGATAAAACAGGCTGGTTTATGATGAAATTTCAACAACACAATACCGTGCTCAGAATTTCAATATTTCCCTAGTCTGTTCCTTTCAAATTCAAGAAGATTCTCAAGTTGGTAAGATCTGCTGTTTTCCAGGGAACCGCATTTAAGTCAGGTAGATCTGTTTATACGCTCAGAGGATGTATGATTCCTAGGGGTGTGTGCAGCCCTCTAGGTATAGGTGTGAAGGATCACGGAGAGAGAGGTGCATATTCCCACTGAGGCTATGACAGGCTACTGTAACTTCCTACCGGAGAGAACTGGTCCGTTTGTGCAGCCTGGTGACAACCCTTAGCCTTCGCATATATATCATCTCAGTGAGAAAAGAGGGGACATCTTTCTCATCTATGTATCTTACCACTTAACAAAGTCCTGAGTATGGTAGACATTTAACAACAACTTCTTCAAACAAATTAGTCTAAACATGCAGGGTGCCTGATGCCTGAGCATTTTCCCTCTCTTCCCAGTCTCAAAGTTATGTTAAGAGGGATGCTTGGAAGGAAGAATGAAATCCATAAATTTTTAAAAGGCAGTCTTTGAGGTGAGTGTAGAAGAATGCTGCTGGGCCTTGATGAACCTTTGCTTTGACTATTAGTCCTGCTGCAAACTCACTTTAAACTGGGGGCAAGTTTCCCAGCCTCTCTGAACCCCACTTTCCATTATCTGTAATCAAAGTGGCTGATTCTTCCATCTCTTCAAGGACATGACATTGATCCCCTGAGACTGTGAATTGTGATAATGGACAAAAGACAGGGAGACAGAGAATATTAGTTTTGTGCACGCACAGACATACACACGCACACACAACGCAGAGGTGTCTACAACCTCAGGACACTGTAGGCAATGGAATCACTAACTTTCTCCTAGTTCTCTTCCTCTACTTCTCCCCCACGTGAGACATGATTCTCTAGGAGGGGTGTGCATGGGTTGAGGTCATCACCCAAATAACAAGTGACACAAAACCAGCTCTAGCCAGAAGCATAAACTTCCATTTTCTTTGCTAGTTCTACATCATGATTTTTACTCTTCTGTCTGTTCATTTTATATCATAATAAAGGTGAGACTGCTTGGGATACTGAAGATATAATCTGGCCAAGTATAAACAGAGCTCCGAAAATTGCTGAACATGAGGATGATTACCCTGCCAGCTGAAGTATGAGTGCAGGTTTGGGGACAACACGTAATCATGGTATTCTAGCAGCTGAATCTGCTCTTCTGTTCACAAGGAGCAGCTAGTGGTGTTTAACTCCTTGCCAGCTTTGTTACATCAAAGTTTATATGCAGGGGTTTTTTCAATGATGTTATGAAGTTTCTTAATGCTACCAATATATTTTCACTTCATATTCTATCACGACTATAAAAGCTGCTCATGTGACAGTGACTATCTAAATCGAAAAGTTTTACAGATAGAGAAGAAAAAAAGTACACAAAGATATATGGCTAACAGTCTTAGATACATTTCTAATAATTTTTTTTTTTACTGAAAAAGATAGGACAACTAGAAAATAACTCTTCGGTGATTTCAGAATTAAACCCAGCATATGTAAAACTGCGTAAGTATTCTGTGTCACACCTTCAAGTCATGATTTATAGTAGAATTCCTAGGCATTGACAGGCCATCTAAGAACTAGAAAGCTTTCTTGCAGTTTTCCAAAACTACCCAGGTTCAAAGTCACAGATATTTATTAAAACTAGAGATAGTAGAAGTCTAGTGTTCCCCTGTGTCACAGGAAATCTCTGTAAAGAGGTGGTGTGTTCTGTGCTTCTCAAAATGTAATGTGTATTCGAAGTACCTGGGGATCTTATTAAAATGCAGATTTTGGTTCAGTAGCTCTGGGATGGGGCCTGAGAGTAGAGTTGTAATAAGCTCCCAGAGGAGGCCAGAGCTACTAGATACTGGAACATACTTCGAGTGGCAAAGGTGTAGAATCCTCTCTTGCTGGGTAACAGTAACTTGGCTTTCTTACCATACAAACCACATCAAAGATGAAGTTGTGGATCCTTGTTTTGGCCTGTGCTATATCAACAGATTATCTAATTTTTCATCTCATATTATGCACAGTGCCTGGCATATGCTAGTATATATTTGCTGAATCTAGACCCTAAGATTTGGTATAAACAAGGGCTATTTTTATGTAGCTATCACAACTGTGATAAAGTAAGAACTGTATTAAATAATAAGTAAGAACTGTGAAGAAGTATGGGATCATTTGTAATCTCTAATGAAATACTACTTAAAAGTAAATAGTCACAAGACCTTTTTCTTTGATTAATACAGGTGTTAGTTCATATATCATCACAAGAAGCAAACTGAGCTTTTGGAGTATGAGTGTGGAGACTTTTAATTATAAACTTATTTTAAGTTTGTGTTAATCCGTACTATACAAAATTACGGGGGTCATTTTAGGCATCTTCATGTATAATTATTTTTAAGTATCTTTTAAATAAATATATAAGCTTTAAATACCGCACGAATGTTATGAATGTGTCAACATATGGGCAAATACAGATTCCTAATTCCATTTTATTTTTTAAGAAACAAACACTAGTTTATAAAATACATTATACTCATCAAAAATTTTTTTTCCAATATACTCTCATAGTTACTAATAAGAAAATCCATAAGTCTTTTAGAAGTTAGGACATATTTTTTATATGTATAGATAATATGAGAATAGAGGCTATGTAGTTTGAATTTTTTGGTAAAAATGAGGCTAAACAGATATAGCAATAATATGAAAAGAAGAAAATACTGATATAATAGCTATTTATACATTTCCTGTAGTATTATTGACATTTAATACGTTGAGACAAGATTTTTAAAAGTAGGCAAATTATTAACATGTTCATTTCTTCATTGCATCAAAAGGAATTAAAATAAAATTCATTTTAAATTTGTTTTTAAATGAAAAATGCTAAACCCATTTAGATGGTTTATTTATTTATTTATTTTTTTAAATTTAAAAAGGGCTTGATAAATTGAATTTATGGTTCTGTGACTGCTTCTTTCACGAGCAGAGAACACTATTTTCAAATTTTAGACTATGTAGATAATGGCTCCCTCTACTGGTCAAACTCTGTTGGTGCTGTGTATGTAAAGTTATTTGAATGAACGAAATTCCAAAACACTGAACAAAAACATCTGGCACTCATTAGAATAGTTGTTGATTAAATTAGCACTGCATCGTCATGTTCTGAAAACAAAAAGAACTGGAAATGTAGTGATACTTTGATTCCTTGATTTATATGAAAATCTAATTCTCTTCCCTATTGCTTACAAACTAACTAGAAGAGTAAAGGTATTTCTAAAAATAATAAAGATATAGTGATCATTTAAAACGTTTATTAAATCACAATAAAGTATTTTGTTTTTGCAGCAATTATACCCCTTTTGTAAGGTAAATGATATCATAGATTATCAGCTTTCTTTTCTCTGAAATTCCAGATGTTATCTAGATTGCCTCCAGCTGAATAACATTTATTTTGGACCCAATGGAGTTTATCTTTCCAGCAAGATTATACATTTTCTGAATGGAAGGGATGTCTCATATTCCTAATTTAATGCTCAAAATTTTAGTCAATTCAATGACTTTTCTAATTTTTATAAAATTTAATACTACTGACTGAGGTTTTTTGTTTTTGTTTTTTCTTTCCAAATTCCCCACAAATTAACTTCAAACCAGAGAAAAGAGATACTGTTTCTTATCTCAGTGCTAATACGTAACCACATTTTAGATCATATATGGAGCATACTAAGGGAAATTTTAAAAATTTACTCTCATAGTACATCATCTTTTTCTTCTTTATTTAATACAGTTGTATTTATAGTTTTCTCCCTTTTTTAAAATCTGGTTTGTCATAAAAAGCAGGAATTTTAAATGATTTTCAAAAATTAATAACTTGACAAATCTCAAGCTGTTGTTCTACAGCAGTAACAGTAATCAGATTCTTCTATGTTGGAGGAAGAAAAGCACAAACATGCGAAGTTATTGTCCCAGCAAAATTCACATAGTCATTACTTGGTAGATTGCCTCTTGACTGTCGAATCAGAGCTCATTCAACTAGAACCATTTCAGTGATGCCTTTTAAGGTTTATATGACCAAATTTTGCTGGCGTCCTTAAACATCCCTCCACAAAAGATATTTCTATACTCAAATTCAGATTTTGAATTCTGCCTATCTTTGTGGAACCAATAATTTTCTTTTTGAATTACATTAATTTTTATTCTTTTTACTCTGTTATTTCTTAATCCATCAACAGTGGAACTCTCAGAAGATTAATACACATAATTTACAACTGAATTACATCCTCAATACAATCTTATTGGGACCTTGTAGATTCAGAGTTCTTCCTTCTGCCTCAAATCTCTTAAAAATATTATTACAGAAATTTTCATAATCTTCTCTTGCAAATAAAACATTGGTAACTATTTAGGTGATCATATTACATTAACTACAAAGGATACATCATTGGTGTGAAAACAAGTCAAGCATATAAAAATTTATAAAAATTGCAAATTCCTTCATTCATAATAAAGATTTGCTGTTTTGAATATCACCTTAACAAGAGGATGTGAAAAAACTGTGTTTCTATGTATAGATTACAAATCTATTTACAATTGTAATAGCCTTTGTGCTTATCAAAATATAAATGTATTACCATAAACTATTCTCAAAGCAAAAAAAAGTATTATGCAAGTGAAATAGGTCTCTAGAATTAGAATATTTGGGGCAGGTAGCTAGTGGTATGAAAAAGTTTAACTGATGCTGAACATTTAACAAGAAAAGTGAATAATCCTACTTTTTCCTAAGATTTTTCTGATGGAATAGCAGGTTCAATAGCCAAAAATAGCCTTTAATTTAATGTGAGCCTAAAAGACATGTGATTTAAAGACACCATAGGGCATGATTTAATAGCCCATTAATACTTGTCTGAATCTTGTTTCAGTTTACCGCACATTAATGGAACTCAAAAAATATTTTTAGACTATATATCTATATATAATTTAATTGATCCAATCTTAGCATTGTTGAAGTCCCTTAGAAGTTATCTAATGTAAACTTTAATTGGTGAATCAATTCTACACCATTTATAAGAAATGGTTATCTAGGTTATGCTTGAACATTTTTAGTGATGGCTAGTTTACAATTTTTTAAGATATTACTGAAGAGATAAAAATTTAAGTAAGTTTATCTATATGTTACATGAAAAAAAAAGTCTCCTTTTAACTTCTACCCACTGGTCCTCTTTCTGCCCCTTGGGAAGAGTTGGTGGTTTTATTCCGTATTCATTCAACAATTTTTCATAGATGTATTCTCAAAATATTTTATTGTTCTCATTGCCTTTCTCTGAAAGTTTCTTAGTTTTTAATGTTTTCCTGGAAGTCCACAGTCAGGAACTGGGCAATTCTTCACTTCAGTTCATACAAATATAGAATACATGGAAAAATGGATTCTTCATCATTACAAATACACTGTTAAATTTGATGTGTATATTTTGCATCATATCTATATGCTCACATATGTTTATAACACTTCTATAAATAAAAAATAAATAATACCAGTAATTAGAACAGCTTATTGGTCATGCTTATAACATTTCACAAAAATTATGTGAAATGTGGGCTATAGAAACAAAGCTGCAGAAATTGTTAATTAATTATAAAATATATTGTTGTGGAATTATTAAAGAGGTTCATAGTTTCTTTTAATTAAAGATGAGGCTCCAGATACAGTCTCTCTCCAAGAAGAGTCATTTTGACTAGTCTATGTGCTTCATGCCATAGATACTGTAGAAAATATTGCTATGTGAAAATGTTTTCTCCCATAAAAATAAGTTTTATATAGTTCTGTATGTAAATAAAGTAAGAGACAGGTGTATGATGATGATGAAGAAAGAAGAAATGGAATTATCTTTGAGATGTGAATTGCTTTTGCTTTGACATTTAGTAATTCCATGTACGTAAGAAATAAGATATTTACCCTTTAGCTTTTTTAGTTTCAAAGACGGTAAGGATAAATCTGTTTCCTTCTGGGAAAATTTTCAAAGTAGTTATAGAGTTTTCAAAATAGTTATAGCCAACAATTCTAAAGATTTCTTCTCAAATAGTATGAGGTGGTTGATAAACGAATCATTTGATAGAGATTACAGTTTTTTCTATACAAAATGGGTTTTTAGATCTAAATTGTCACGGCTGTACTGTCTTTACTTATTACTCTGATTGTTTATAGATATTACTACTGACCCTGGATGCAGAAATTTCAGGAAGACTGATAATAGCTTTACAATGAGTGGAAGGGCTTACAACTAAATCTTCTAGAAGATTACATGTACTGTGGAATGCACTTTGCTCAATTGATTTTATCCTTAAACAATTGTTGTTGAACACAGCTTCTTGAGTAAACAAGTGCCACAATCTACTCATATTTTTTTGTTCTATACTTACTCATTTTCATATCTAAAAAGAAGCTAAAGTTAATTGCTACCACATGAAATATCAAATTACAACTTTGCATGTGCCACTGAATGTGTAAATTGAAAAAGTTTTCCTGATATTTGGACATTAGTAGTAAAAATTAATTTTCAAGCTAAGTTTCACAATTTTACTAGGTATTTCATCTCTCTAATATAAGTGAATCCTGTTAGAGCTCCCTTTTTGGAAACACATACAATATCTACTTATATGATATTGGTGATTATCAGTATCACTGTGATTTAAAAGTAATGCTCACAATTTTCAGCTTCTTATAATTACTTTTGAAAACATGTTATTGATTATGTGAAGCTTGCTTTACACATGTATGAAAAGTAAATGCTTCTCAAAATGGATCATAGACCTAAACGTAAAATGCAAAACTATAAAATTCTAAGAGGATAATGTGGGAGAAAATCGAGATGACCTTGGATTTGACAATGACTTTTTAGCTACAACAACACAGGCATGACCTGTGAAAAAAATAATTAAGTTTGACTTCATTAAAATTAAAACATTCTGTTCTGTGAAAGTTATCACCAAGAGAAGGAGAAAACAAGCCATAGTCAGGGATGAAATATTTGCAAAAGACACATCTGATAAAGAACTGTCATCCAAAATATACAAAGAACTCTTAAGATGCAACAATAAAAAAAAAAAAATTGATGAAAAATAGACCAAACACCTTAACAGACATTTCACCAAAGAAGATGAACAGATGGCAAGTAAACATATAAAAAGATGCTTCAAATCTTAAGTCATCAGGGAAATGTAAAATAAAACAAAATGAGGTACTGTTATACACCTATTAGAATGTCCAAAATCCACAACATTGACAACACCAAATGCTAGTGAAGTTGAGGAGTAACAGGAACTCTCATTTCTGGTGGGAATGGAAAATGTTACAAACAATTTGGAAAACAGTTTGGTGGTTTGTTACAAACCAGTCATACTCTCCATATAATTTAGCAATTGCACTTCTTGGTGTTTACCCAAAGGAGTTGAAAATGTATGTCCACACAAAACCTGCACATGGATATTTATAGCAGATATATTCATAATTGCCAAAACGTGGAAGCAACCAAGATGTCCAAAAGCAGGTGAATGGATAAACAACCTAAAGTACATGCAGACAATAGAATATTATTCAGTGCTGAAAATAATGAACTATCAAACCATGAAAAGACAGGAAGGAAGCTTAAATGCATATTACTAAGTTAAAGAAGCCAATCAGAAAAGGTTAAAACCTGTATGATTCCAACTATATGACATTCTGGAAAAGGCTATGGAAATAGCAAAAGATCATTGGTCGCCTAGGAATAGAAGGGAAAAAGGGAGGAATGCGTAGATGGAGCACAAGAGAATTTTTAGGGCATTGTAACTACTCTGTATGATATCATCTTGATGGATACATTTCATTATACATTTGTCAAAACCCATAGAATACACAACACCAAGAGTGAGGCCTAATGTGAACTATGGGCTTTGGGTGATTATGAGTGTCAGTATAGGTTCATTGATTATAACAAATGTACTACTATGGGGAAAGATGCAAATAATGTGGGAGGCTGAGTGTGTTTGTGGAAGGGCAAGGTGTATATGGGAACTCTGCACTTACTGCTCATTTATGCCATGACTCTAAAACTGCTCTAAAAATAAAGTCTATTTAAAAGCAAAAATAATATATAAATTTACAAATAAATAAATAAATAATATTAAAAATTAAGATAATACTCAAATAATAAAAAATAAATGTTTTACTTTGATATCTCCATGAAGCTAATAAAACATACAGCTATTTTACCATTTGGCAACTATGGTAAATATATTGTGTGAAAGACATAATGTGAAGCTATGTTGTTACTATAGACGCCAAGGGTTCCCTTAGACTTCTGCTTTGATTGTGAATTTTCAGCACATACTGTTTTATTTATTGTTTCAAGATGACTTTAGAATTCAAATATATAAGCCAAACTGTATTTAAAGGAAAAAGGTAATATTATAAACATTTTCATTAGGAAGAAATAAATTTGCTGATTTTTAATGTGCCGGCCAGTTAAAAAATTATGAGGTGTTTTACATGAAAAAGTATGAAAAGTCACAGCTGTACACACATATATTCTCTCAAATTTTTTCAGTTGTTCAAGATATATTCCACATCTCTTGATTATTCTTTTATCCATTAAAATGTAATATATTTTAAGATAGAAAATTTGGAAAATATAAAAAAAAAAATAGTGACAGAAAAATCAAAACAAAACAAAACAAAATTCCCAGAACTGAAATCTATTTTTAAATATATTTATTTCTGAAGCACTTTTTCTTGACTAAGAATTTTATGTAGGTATTATACTTTTTATTAAAAGATCACATTTCTTTAATTTCTCTTTTTGATCTTTCATTGTGAGTGCATAGAAATGCAACATATTTCCATGTATTAATTTTGTATCCTGCAACTTTACAAAATTCATTGATGAGCTCTAGTAGTTTTCTAGTAGCACCTTTAGGATTTTCTATGTATAGTGTCATGTCATCTGCAAACAGTGACAGTTTTACTTCTTCTTTTCTGATTTGGATTCCTTTTATTTATTTGTCTTCTCTGATACAATCTCATTTACCATCACATCAAAAAGGATAAAATACTTAGGTATAAGCCCATCTAAGGAGGCAAAAGACCTGTACTCCAAAAACTATAAGATGTTGATGAAAGAAATCTAAGATGACACAAACAGATGGAAAAATATACCATGTTCTTGGATTGGAAGAATCAATATTGTGAAAATGACTATACTACCCAAGGCAATCTACAGATTCAATGTAATCCCTATCAAATTATCAATGGCATTTTTCACAGAACTAGAACCAAAAAATTTTAAATTTGTATGGAGACACAAACAACCCTGAATTGCCAAGGTAATCTTAAAAACAAAACGGAGCTGGAGGAATCAGGCTCCCTGACTTCAGATTATATTACAAAGCTTCAGTCATCAAAACAGTATGGTACTAGCACAAAAACAAAAATATAGATCAATGGAACAGGATAGAAAACTCAGAAATAAACCCACACACCTATGGTCACCTAACCTATAACAAAGGAGGCAAGAATATACAGTGGAGAAAAGACAGTCTCTTCAATAAATGGTGCTGGGAAAACTGGACAGCTACATGTAAAAGAATGAAATTAGAACATTCTCTAACACCATACACAAAAATAAACTCAAAATGGATTAAAGGGCTTCCCTGGTGACACAGTGGTTGAGAGTCTGCCTGCCAATGCAGGGGACACGGGTTCGAGCCCTGGTCTGGGAAGATCCCACATGCCGCGGAGCAACTGGGACCGTGAGCCACAATTACTGAGCCTTCACGTCTGGAGCCTGTGCTCCACAACAAGAGAGGCTGCGATAGTGAGAGGCCCGTGCACCGTGATGAAGAGCGGCTCCCACTTGCCACAACTAGAGAAAGCCCTCGCACAGAAACGAAGACCCAACACAGCCATAAATAAATAAATAAATAAATAAATAAATAAATTTAAAAGTAGTATTAAAAAAAAAATGGATTAAAGACCTAAATGTCAGACCAGATACTGTAAAACTCTTAGCAGAAAATATAGGCCGAACACTCTTTGACATAAATTGCAGCAATATCTTTTTCAATCCACCTCCTAGAATAATGGAAATAAAAACAAAAATAAACAAATGGGACCTAATTAAACTCAAAAGCTTTTGCACAGCAAAGAAAATCATGAACAAAATGAAAAGACAACCCACAGAATGGGGGAAAATATTTGCAAATGATGTGACCAACAAGGGATTAATCTCCAAAATTTACAAACAGCTCATGCAGCTCAATATCAAAAAAACTAACAACACCATGAAAAAATGAGCAGAAGACCTAAATAGACATTTCTCCAAAGAAGATATACAGATGGCCAAGAGACACATGAAAAGATGCTCAGCATTGCTAATTATTAGCGAAATGCAAATCAAAGCTACAATATGATATCATCTCACACCAGTCAGCATGGCCATCATCAAAAAGTCTACAAACAATAAATGCTGGAGAGGGTGTGGAGAAAAAGAAACCCTCCTACACTGTTGGTGGGAATGTAAATTGGTACAGCCACTATGGAGAACAGTATGGAGGTTCCTTGAAAAACTAAAAATAAAGCTACCATATGATCCAGCAATCCCACTCCTGGGCATATACCCAGAGGAAGCCATAGTTCAAAAGGATATATGCACCCCAGTGTTCATTGCAGTGCTGTTTACAATAGCCAAGACATGGAAGCAACCTAAATGTCCATCAACAGAGGAATGGATAAAGCTATATACAATGGAATATTACTCAGCCATTAAAAAGAATGAAATAATGCCATTTGCAGCAACATGTATGGTCCTGGAGATTATCATCCTGAATGAAATAAGTCAGAGAAAGACAAATATCATATGATATCTCTTATATGAGGTATCTAAAAAAAACGATACAAATGAAATTATTTACAAAACAGAAACATACTAGACCCACAGACTTAGAAAACAAACTTATGATTACCAAAGGGGAAAGGTGGGGGGGGAGGGAAAATTGGGATTGCAATATACACACTACTATATTTAAAATAGATAACCAACAAGGACTGATTGTATAGCACAGGGAACTTGGCTCAGTATTCTGTAATAACCTAAAGGGGAAAAGAATTTGAAAAAGAATAGATATATGTATAACTGAATCGCCTTGTTGTATACCTGAAACTAACACAACATCGTAAATCAACTACAGTTTAATATAAAATAAAACTTTAAAAAAATTAAAATTAATTTCTTATATTTTCAAATCAGAGCAAGAAGCAAGTCTTGGGCTAGATTGGGTCTGGAATTGGTGTAATTGTATTAGTCTTTCAAAAAGAGCAACAGAGAAGGAAGAAAGAGAAAACTGGGGAAGTTATGATATTGGATGAACAGGCTGGTGAAGTTTCTCTCCATGAATATTGTGATAGGCCTTGCAAGGAGTTTTTATCAATTACAAGTAAGTTTCTATGCTCAGTAGAACATACTATTGGTAGTAAACCTGAGTAATCACCAGAAAAATATTAACAAAGCAGATTTTTTTTAAAGTCACAGTTTAATCATGGTAAATCTATTGTGTTGACAAATCACAGGAAACGGATACTTTAATACCAATGAGCAGAACAAAATAGGCATAGGTACAAGCTTTCCATAGCAGCTCTATGATGGGGATTTTTGGAATGACCATATCCTTTATTTTCTAAATTCTGCTGTACTATAGTTTCATGGTTGACTATATTGTTTATGGAAGAAGCTATTTATGTGAAAATCATTTATCTGCTTATGGGAAAGTTCTAAAGTTTTCTGGAGGATTTTGTGCCCATTATACTCTAAGAAGGAACATTTACTTCGAGGGTAAAATAAAATATAGCATTGATGATGTTAGGTTACTTAAATAATTAAAATAAAAAAGAAAATATATATAATTCCTATAGAGCAAATATGTATAATTTTTGCAATGTCATAGGGTGAAATTAACTATGGGCTCAATATGACCCAGGATCATGTCACTCCTGCTTTAACTCTGGGAAATCGTAGGTTTTTCCATGTAGGGTGATGGCTAGAACCCACAAAGCTAAATGGAGATTGGAAGAACAGAACCAAAGAAGGCTTAACATGGGCCAGAATTGGAGAGATGCCCAGGTAAGGGGCCACAAGAGAGCGAGAGGAGCAGTCTGAGGTTAGCTACACAGGTACCCGATGTATAAACTCTGGTCCAGAAATGAGATGGCACTGAATAAGAAACAGAAAGCCACAGATTTTAAAAGATTGACTAATGAAGAGCTCCAAGGAAAAGTTTTTATGGTTATCTTTTCATTAATCCAGGAACCAATCATCCCTAAGTAGGCATTGCATGCAAACTCCAATAACCAAGATATTATCAGTTAAGTCAGTGAATGTTGCTTACCCTGTACTTCAGTATTTCAGTGATAGACTGGCAAGTGGCTAGATAACTGCACTGGGCATTTTTCAGTGTGTAGAACTTGTTCATCCCTGGGGAACTCACATAAACAAAGAAGTTTTACATGTATTATATCATTTAGTTCGCTAACCCAGACTATGGAATCAGTTGCTTAGATTAATACTTTTAAAAGGATAGACTTTCTATTAAGGATTTATGGTAAGATCCTATTGTTATTTAGTTACAAAGCTTTAGCACATTTAAACTTCAAAACAAGAAAATTATATGAGAAGGAGCTGTATCTTATTATTTTTTAAATTAATTTTTTTCCAGTTTAAAAAATCTCCCCAAGACTCAAAAATTTTCTTTTCAATAGTGTCTCCTAACAACTAACAAATGGTTACTTATAAAATTCAGAAACTATATTATATTAAACTTCTAAAATGATGAAACATTATAATTCTAATTCCTGCAGTATCTGCTTCTATGTTGCTCTGGGGATATGTATGAACACCATTATCCCTTTCCTAAAACTGATGGTAATTTTAAGGAAGATAACAGATATCTACTTAATAGGAAATTTTTTAAAATGTGATTTTGCAATATCTGATAATTATCAATGAATTATTAATGAAATGATCGTTATTATCCATGGTGAGAGACCCAAGCTTAGAACAGGAAGGTGCAGTAGCCTTATACATTGCTTATCTTTGAATGATTTATCTCGCTCACAGTACTAATAACTCGGTTTCTGGATATTACTTTCCTTGCATGAGCAGAGTTCTAAGGAACATCAAAGGCTATTGCAGTGCTAAATTGAGGAAAAGTTTTCATGTACCGGTCTTTCATTTTTTATCTGATTTCCTCATGAAACCTAATGTTACTCCGCAGCCTCTCCAGAAATTAATTCCACATGATTGGAAACTCATCAGCATGTTGCATTAGCTGGGGCATGCCTGAGAATTTTAATTATGGAAATACGTATTACTTGTTAAATAACTAGCCCTCTCCATTGAAGTGAATACCGACTTAGCAGAATTCTCTTCTATAGGGCATTATAGATATATAGGGAACCCAGAATATTGTAAACTGAAGAAAAGATCCTCATACCTCTAGCGATGTGTGTAAGGTGATGGCTGAATTAGATATTTTTTCACAGGAATAACTGATCTTATATGATATCATATTTACCACGGATCACAAGTCTTTGATTTCAAAAAATGTGTTTAAGTGTCTGCTTTGTTTGTTTTGGTTTTGTTTTTAAATCATTCCTTTTGGAAACATTACAAACATGATTTTAGAAAAGCATTAGTGTGTGATTTTTAATAACTTTACATAATATAGAATATATTGGCCTAAGTTTAGAAGTTTCTTAAGTATTTGAAGATAAAGGGGCATATTATGGTCTATATCATTTACAAGCATAGAAAAAAACAAATTAAGATGCTTGAATTCTGCATGAATTCTGCAAAATGGAGAAGGAAATTTTCAAAAGACTACAATACAGCAATGCTAAATTTAGAGTGATAGTATACAAATTAATTTTGCTTGCAAAATAGGAAGGAAACATCTCTACCTCAGACTTTCCTTTAAAATGAGAAAGCATCAGCCATTTATGAGAAATAATTTATGAAGATGATCCTTCTTTGATAATGATGAACAACACTAATATTTTCCTTAAGACGGTGTTTTAGCTAACTGTGCCATGACAATTTTTTTTGTTAATCTATTGTATTCTGGAATACATGATTTGCTTTTCATGATTTTATGATTTTTATTAATCTATTGTATTCTGGAATACATGATTTGCTTTTCATGATTTATGATTATTTAAAGGAATAAGCCATATTTTAAGAAACATTAATTATATTGCAAAAATAAACTTTGAATATCATGTCAAGATAGAGACTGATTTAGGACTGGCTGAATAACAGTGCAGCACAGACAAAATACTTATTTTGGCTCTATCTGAGACTTTAAAAGTCTTTGAAATAAAATTTGAAGTTAGCTAATTCATAGGCTTAAAATATTTCAGACATGTTTTTCAGAAAAGGCAAGTGTTTTTACATTTATGCTTTCACATATAATTTAGATATTCAATAGGATGTTAAGATATTAAGTACTTGTTTATATGGAAGGATTCACTAAGAATTTTTAAAGCAATTTAATAGATTGAAATTCTTTCGGTTAATTTTAGCAATATGTAAAGACTGATGGTGTGAGACAAGTCAGAGTATTTCAATTTATACAGAGCTGAGCTGATTACAGAACATTGTAAAGATATTTTTATTTGTACAAAAACCCCCTATTTTCCAACATTTAAAGCACATTTTTGAGTCTTTGCTTTAACCAAGTTTATGGCACAAGGAATTATACCTACTATACTGATATGTAAAACTGAAACTGAAACACAGCAAAGATTCTCCATCAAATCCTGTTATGATAAACCTTCACCCCACAGAATGGCACAAATTCCTTTCTCTCTCTCTCTCTCTCTCTTTCTATTTCCCCCTCCTCTCTCTATCTCTTTTTTTGCAGGAGCTGAGGTATTGATTTTCTTCAGTAAAGCCCACACATACATCAAGACAATCTTTTATCTGTTATGTGTTTAGATTACAGTAATCAATCAGGTTATTCCAAAAAATATGTATTTGCCAGAATTTTTCCTTATTCGAAGGCTATCAGTTCACTTCAAAATGGTTTTAACTAAGTGTGATTACAATCTCTTAAATGAGATGATACTTGTTTTATGCTAACTTAGTTTAGTTTAATGTATTTCAATTGTTTACCAAGAAAGGCACATAGAACAATTAGGCTAGTTGACTCCCTTTCCTCATCTACCTTATTCAAAAATTATTTTTAAATAAATATTTAAATGTAAACATAAACTTAACTAAATTAAATGTAAATATAAAACTATGTTTAAAAAAATTTGAGCAGTTCAGCTTTACAGCACATTTCTTTCAAAATAGCATGAGAGAATATTACTTAATTTGTATTACCGACAAACCACACAGTTGTCAGCAATGTTATTTGCTTCAGAGACTCTTGCTCACAAATCACAGATTATACTTTCTTCGAGAGAAATGATAAAAATCCCATAATTTTCAAGGATGTCAGTTTTAGGGATAGTTACCCAAATAGAGCTTTACGTAGCTCTGTCCATACAAGCATGGTAGAAAAAAGTCCTCTTATCAATAGTTTCCATTGGAACAGAAAATGATACAAAAAAGAGTGGTATTGACTTGGAAGGATAGTACAAATACTTACAGGGTACTCCAGGTACACTGAAAATAGCAGTATGGTTAAGAAACAGACTCTGAAACGAGAGTCAGAATTATAATATATTTTAGAGTTATATGCCAACTTTGACTTGCCTTGATTCTAATCTCAGTCACTTCTTAGCTCTATGAACTTGGGCAGTCATTTTAACTATCTGGACCTCAGTTTTCTCACTGATAAATAGGGATAATAACAATAGTACCTAAATTATATACATTGGTGTTGGTGTTAAGTCTATACCAACTATTGGAGACTTTCTGCAGAAACACTAGTAATGCTTTAATTCTCCAGAATCTGTTATTATGTTTTAAGCTTTATAAAACACAGATTGCTACCAAACTAAATACCACAATATCTAAAATGGTGATTTTTTTTTTTTTTTTTTTTGCCTTCAGATATACTGTTATCCAAAAGGATTGCAGTGTACATGATATTGTCATGGAACATGTAGAAACAAGGAATTGGGAATCTTATTATGTATCAAGACTGCAGAATAACTGATGAGATTCCTGGCTGAAAATTAACAGTACTAAAAATAATGTGTTTTTATAAGTTGTATCCTGTTGAAGGAACAATTTATTATACAATAAAACAGAGTTAACTAATTCATATGTCAGCCAAAGAGAAAATTACCAAAAATATTTTTGCTAGCAAAGGAGTTTTTATTCTATTAGCCGTTCATTTTTGTTTTCCTCAATATACAATGGGAATACGAATTAAATTTGCTATTTTAAGTGACAGGAAAACAATGAAGCCTTGATAGCATTTAGTAAAAATGCAAATAATAAATTAAATTATATTTGCCTTTGTTCATTTGATCATTGATGTGATATTTTCCCTAAGTGATTACATTATTTTTATTGCTATCCATATAATGCCATCCATCCTTCGCTTATTACTATTACGTCACAGGTGATGTTAACAACATGGTATCTATTTACTAACTCTTAAAATCTTTACTCCTATTATATGTAGGAACTAAATTTTTCCTTCATAAGAGAAAAGGTCTCTGAAGTTAGAATTATAGTAAATTTTAGAATTATATGTCAACTTTGACCTATCTCCTATTAGATTAATAGAGTGAATGTTCATTTTAATTAAGATATGAAAAGTTAAATGTGTTTTTTTTTTTTTTTTTTTACAATCACTCTTTACCTGTTTCACTTGTGGTAAATAAGAGAGATCTGAGACATGGTTACTTAAAGGCAGAGGTGGGATCTGGATTGTGTGACCAAGTTAGAGTAGAGGCACACACTGAAACTGAAATATTAGCAGGGGTCTTTTTGCACAAAAATTAAATTGTTTGCCAAGTAATTAGCTTTGAATGGATGAAATATTTTCAATTTGTATATAGTTTTTTCTTTTTTACTCAACTGTCTTCCTTCTTCAATTTATCTTCTTAGAAGAAAATGTCCATATTCAGAAAAACTCCACTTAAACCTTGCCTAACACGTTTTAGGGAGGGCGGGAGGGAGGAGTACCCTATCTTTTCACCCTTGGCCAGGCCATTATGTGGAAGCTCTGATTGTCAGTACCCACGTGCACAGATTTCCTGAGTTGTGATTGCCGTCCCCACCCTTAAACGTGCAGAATCAGAACATGTCTGCATTGGTACCATTTGATATCTTTAAATGTTCTTAAATAGCAGTGACCTGCCCTCACTTGTTATCCATAGCCCCCTAGGAATAAGAGAAGCAAGTAGTAAAACAAAGCCTCAAGAAACATTCATTGAAGTAGAGGACAAAGGGCAATAAATAATAGCAAATAGGTAGTGGGTACTACAGATCTCTTACCAAACACCCATTCCTCCTGCTCCCTTCTAAACAGAACCTTTATTTTCATCTTCTCCTCCATTAAGTCAGGGCTCTTTTTTTTTTTTTAATTAATTAATTAATTTTAATTTTTGGCTGCATCGGGTCTTCGTTGCTGCGCGCGGGCTTTCTCTACTTGCGGGGAGCAGGGGCTACTCTTCTTTGTGTGCAGGCTTCTCACTGCAGTGGCTTCTCTTGTTGCAGAGCATGGGCTCTAGGCACGCGGGCTTCAGTAGTTGTGGCTCGAGGGCTCTAGAGCTCAGGCTCAGTAGTTGTGGCTCATGGGCTTAGTTGCTCCACGGCATGTGGGATCTTCCCCGACCAGGGCTTGAACCCGTGTCCCCTGAATTAGCAGGCGGATTCTTAACCACCGCACCACCAGGGAAGTCCCATAAATCAGGGCTCTTAATATTCTGATTAGTCTAATCCAGTGTTTCTCAAGTAGGAGAGACTTGTCCCCAGGAAACATTTGATAATATCTGGAGACATTGTTGATTGCCATGATTCATGGGGTGGCATCTCGTGAGTATAGAACAAGGATGTTGCTAAACATCCTACAAGGCACAGGAAATTTCCCTACAACAAAAAGTTATTTGATCCAAAATATCAGTAGAGGTGAGGTTGAGAAACCCTAGTGTAATGGCAGAGTGTGATCTGTCTGGTCTGGAACACAGATCTACAGATCCTGGCTGAGTGACCTAGACAAATTTCTTTTCTTTTTTAAACAGCTTAAAGAAGGTATGTCATATACAAAGAACTGCACATATTTAATCTGTACAATTTGAACATTGGCAAGCATCTGTGATACCATCACCCCAATCAACATTATAGTCATATCCAACACCTCCCAGAGTTTCCTGACGTCCCTCTGTTTTTCTTTTTGTTTTGTTTTCTGTTTTTTTGGTAAGGGCACTTAACATAAACTGTACCCTTTGAGCAAAGTTTGAAATGCATGATACTGCATTGTTAAATATAGGCACAATGTTTTATAGCAGATCTGTAGAACTTATTCATCTAGCCTAACTGGAATTTTATACCCATTAAATTTCTTAACAATTTAGTGTCTTAGTTTCCTCATTTGTAAAATGATTAATAGTTTGTATTTCACAGAATTGTTCTATGGGTTAAATATGTTCAGACATATAAATCACCAACAGTAGTGACTGGCATACAAAGCACTCATTAAATGTCATCTATTATTAAGTTTTTCAAACATCAGGGGATAAGACTGTCAAAAAAAAAAAATAAACACTTGAAGGTTGATTAAAAATATATGTAAGCATTGACATAATTCAGCTTTCTCATTTACTTTTTTTAGGGGTCTGGCCAATATACATGCTTATATTTGAAGTTTACATTTTGTTGTTATTCCAAGTACTTATTTTTTTCCCAAGAATGTATTGGATTTAGAGGAAGCTACAATTTTCACTCTTATAGTAGCTTAAGTTTGCAAACGTACTTGAACCTATAATAAATTTGGACATTGAAAAGTTTGAATCACTAGGGCTTGGCCAAAATGTGTGTTTCATAGACTGGAAAAAAAAAAATTTGCTAATCGTTCAAGATACCACAGAAGAATAATTATATTTTTTAGGAGTTGAGAAATTGTTCAACCTCTTAAAAAATTCTTTATATAAAATAATATGCCAATTACAATGCTATATACTTTATTCTATTAAAGCAAAATATCAAAGGACTTCCAGAAAATATAAAACTGCTTTCCCATTCTTCAATAATTCATCATATTAAAAAGGTATTATCTTGTATTTTATGTGAAATAGTGAATCTGTGTTTCACTTAAATAAAACTTTATCTAGGAAAAAAAATATGTATATATATATTCTTTATTACTACATTGTAAAACAAAATTATTTTAAAAGTTACCAAATGCAGACAGATACTAAACAGTAATACTGATGATATACTTGTAGGTATTTAATATTTAAACATTGAAAATAGTATATTTTAATTTTAAATTATGCTTTAGAAACTATCACAATTAGAAAATGTTGAGTTGATGTATAAATATTTATCTAAATATAGTATTGTTTTCTGTGGAGTATTATAATATTGTCCAGAAAATTTATTTTTGGAAATAATCTCAAATTACATTTAAATTTCCAATTTGAGTGTCAACACTATAGGGTAGATGAAAGCAATTGAATGGATATATTTTTGTAATGTGGCTCCAAATTTCAAGAACCAAAAAAGGATCTGTATGAAGTGCCACTTAATATTTCCATCACTCATGAATCACAATCTTTTTTTAATTTTAGTTAAAGCTCTTCATGAACATAGACACATCAATAGTGATGCACCAATCTATAAACAATGTTGTAATATATAACTGCTTTTTTTAAAGAACCATTTTTCTATTCTTTTGCCTTTTTTTGTTTGTTTGTTTGACTTTGCTTTTTCTTTCTCTTTTCTTTTATCTTCAAAAAAATAGCACCATCAGATGGACCTTGAGGGTATTATACTTAGGGAAACACCCCAGACAGAGAAAGACAGGTACTGTATGAGCTCACTTATATGTGAAATCTAAACCAAAAATAAAACCAAAAACTAAAAACCAAGCTCATAGATACAGAGAAGAGATTGTTATCAGAGATTAGGGGGGTAGGGGGGTGGAGGGGCAGGCAGGGAGGGGAGAAATGGGTGAAGATAGTCAAAAGGTAAAAACTTCCAGTTACAATATAAACATGTTATGGGGATATAATGTACAGCATGGTGACTATAGTTAATAATACAGTATTGCCTATTTGAAAGTTGCTAAGAAAGTAGATCCTAAAAGTACTCATCATAAGAAAATAAAATTCTTTAACTATGAAAGCTGAGGGATATTAACTAGACTTACTGTGGTGACCATTTCACAATGTATGCAAATATCAAATCATTATGTCATACACCTGTAACTAATACAATGTTATATGTCAATCATACCTCAAATTAAAAAATTAAAAATAAAGGAATAATAATAATAATAAGCACCATCAGAATGTCCCTACCTTTTCTTAGGAACCTGTTAACCACCTAGTATGGACACTTCTCTATTTTCTTCATTCTTATATAATTTTATGCAGATATTTTACAAACGTGTGCATATATGCACATACACATAAAAAGGGTTTTAGGTGCATTGGGCATTTCACAAAAATGTAAATAATGCAAAGATGTGAAAAATTTCACTCTCCTGCACCTTGTTTTTCCACGTGTGAGTACTTCCTAAGTAACTCTTCTAGGCTGCTGTTACTTCAGTTTGTCCTACTTTATGGATGCATAATAGTCATGCAATAGTTGTAGCTAATTCATTTAACGTTTCCTTGTAGATGGTCCTTAAGTCTGTTTGTGCAGGTTTGTTTGTTTGACACAACCTATATGCACATATGCATGTAATTGTACCTATCTGATGCTGTTTTCTTTTCTATAACACAGAATCCCAGATAACAGTGAAAACTAATTTGGAGCTACTTAAAAGAGGTGTTTTAAATATAATAAAAATATTTATGAAAATGATTGAAATGCCTTATGGAGTAAAATTACTATGCAGTTTAATAAGATCATGAGTAACATAAACATAATTGTATTCAGAAAATAAATTACAATGTTGAAGTTAATTTCAACTGTCCCCACTAAGGAACTAGAGAAAACCATTTATTTGCTTTGAGGGTCTAGGAAAGTTTCTCTAAATTACCCGAGTTCTGCTGATATGTTTTTGTGACACCCCCTTGCCATTCTTCTCCCAGGATAATCTTCACTGACGCTTTCTTTTATTATTTGCAGAAAATCCTCAGCCTGTGTGTATACAAGTGTTCAACATTCGTATAAAGGACAGACTACTATTACCTCTATGCTAATGTTTCGCCTCCCTTTAATATGTTCACAAAACATACAGCACTAGTTACCTCCACTGAAGAAAAGCTTGTCTTTCTACTTTCATCTTGCTACTGCTCTGCTCTCTGTGTCTCTCTTACTCACTGCCTCTATGATCTGTGTTTGCTACTGTAAAGGAAGGGAGTCTCTCCTGCCAACTTTTTACACAAAGGGTACTTTTTTGCAGACTGAGTCTAGAGTGAAATCTTCCTTCGCCGAGAACAAACATGGACTCATGCTTCCTGTGTGCCCCATTACACAGGCTCCTTGGATGTTTAGTGAGTTCATGCTCACAAATTACGTCAGCTTCACTTTCACACACTTCTGTAACCCTTTCACATAACCTCTACCTGGATTCTATATTAAATAAAATAAATTTGTGATATAGTAAATCAAAGGTCAAAATCTGAACCTAAATTCTCTACTATTATAATTCAAAATTAGACACAAATTTTCTTACATTTTGTGAACACTCAAAAAATGCATTTCAAAGTTCCACTAAATGCTGTCATTTCTCCCCCAGCACGGTTAAAAAAAAATATTCTTTTATCTAAGGATATAGAACATTTAGTGTTTATTTTCATTCATAGATTTCAGGCTTCACAAATCTTGAACCAAGGCCTTTTTAGAATACTAAATGAGAAAGCAAAGTAGTTAAGTAATTCCTAAAAAATACTAAAATTGATTCATGGGTGCAATGATTTTGAGGTGCTTGGGCTATTGTACTTTAAGCCTGGCTGTTTTTATTCACCATTTTATCCTCTTTGCATAGGCCGGTGTTTGGCACGTAGTAGGCATTAAATGAATATTGACTAGAAAATAAATAAATGAATATTTTGGTTTCTGAAGGCTTGTTTTTGAAACCAGTTAGAATACACTTTCAAAGACTGAGACAGAAGTTGCCATCTTCTCTATGCTAATCAAAATGAAACATACTCGCTGAATTTCTCTTCCTGCCAAGATCAATTTCTTTCTTTAAACATTCAAGTAGTCTGTCATTACTTGTTCCTGTGGGCACACACAGAGGGGTGTTCTGGCACCCATCTAACACAAGTCAGAGATAGCTTAAAAGAGGGCATGCCCTCATATCTTCTGCTAATTTTTCTGGGGCATAAGTGATGAGCACTAGTAAAATCCGATTATAATTCTGTTATCGCTTTTGAAGCAGGTTCAGTAGGCAGATTTTCTCCGTCAGACACGTGAACTTTCAGACTAGTACAAATTGGGACAAAAACATTCCACCAGAATTTTGCAAGCCTAAACAATCTCTCTTTTTGCAATATTTATCATCTGTCATTTTGCTAGTTGTATTTATAAATACTAATGTTTTCCCCCAAAAGATATAAAACAAACAAAAATTATTAATTGTTCTGTAAGAATCAGAGGTTTATATGATTACAAATGAGAACTAGACCAGGAACATGACAGACAAGTAGTTTTCTATTCATTTGTAAATTATATTTATAAGATAGATTATTTCTAAAAATTAAATACATGAAAAAATGTTCTAAATTGAATCATATTTTAATGTGCTTAAGGTTCATATTTTTCTAAGTAAGGAATGTTTTGTGGTGCTGATTATTACTTAATTTATTTTCGTTAATAAATGAATGCATTACTGTACTGTTTCATTAAAAGAGGCAAAACATACCTACCCACTATATAATTGTTTTATATATATTATTTTTAGAAAATATAATCTCAATATAATCAGACTAATTATTTGTTGTTATATCTCTCATGATGTCATTATCATAATAACCTCCTTAGGAATGCATAGTGTGAAACTGACCACCATGTCAGATCTCGAAAGTTGATGGTCTGTCATAAATCTAAATGTCATATTGTGCAGAGTAACAGTCAAGCTATTCTTGAATGTGCTCCTCTGATTTTTAGGTCAATTTTAATTTTCTCTTCAGCAGTATGTCTGGTTCTTTACCCTGGCTTGGAGAGTACAATGACTCAACTTTCAGACTGAGGAGAGGAAGCAATCATACTCTAACACCTCCGAAGGGGAAGATGATCTGCTTGCAACCATATCAAGATCAAGAGAAAACATTCCTACCTGACTTTTTGATAATCTTGTTTGAAACAATGGTACAAAACTGGCCAAATATGTACTTTTTTGAATCTATCTACATTTATGATGAATTAATATGACTTTAGGAGATAAAGTCATTTGATATGTTCCATGTTCCAAAAAAAATAAATTAAAATAGAACATTAGGGCTTCCCTTCCCTGGTGGCGCAGTGGTTGAGAATGTGCCTGCCAATGCAGGGGACATGGGTTCAAGCCCTGGTCTGGGAAGATCCCACATGCCGCGGAGCAACTAGGCCCGTGAGCCACAATTACTGAGCCTGCGCGTCTGGAGCCTGTGTCCTGCAACAAGAGAGGCCGCGATAGTGAGAGGCCCGCGCACCGTGATGAAGAGTGGCCCCCGCTTGCCACCACTAGAGAAAGCTGTCGCACAGAAACGAAGACCCAACACAGCCATAAATAAGTAAATAAATAAATAAAAATTAAAAAAAAAAGAACATGATTGGAAAACTTAAAAGAAAAAAATAGAACATTAATATAATGCTTAAAAGTAATCACAATTATGAGAACAGAAAAGACAGGAAGATTAGGAGAATAAACAGATCCTGCATCCTTGAGAAAACTTAAATTCTCTGTGATTTTTATAGTGAAGTATGCTGTCATGTTTTGGAATTCATAGCTCCTGCTTCAAAGCTGATTAACCCCATGATATTATTTACCTCTTTGGCTTAACTCTAGGAATAGAGCTAGGAGAGAATTCCATATTCCATATAAAAATTGTCTCTGAGGGATTACTGAAGCATTCATTTTCCTGCTGTTAATGACAGGCAACTGAGAGCTCAGATTTTCAGAAACATCCTCTATGATATAAAATTTTAAGACAGGGACCTGGAGTCAAGTTAGGTATTTTTTAGAATATTGAAGTTGACCCAGGCCAGAATACACTGTAAAGAATGAAAGTGCAAACTTGAGTTACAAGAGTTGGTCTAATAATTATTCAAGGAAGTTATTGAAGAAAGTAATTGAGTGAAAGTTCAGAGAGAAGATATAGTCTCTTTGATTGAAGCTAACAAGACACATTATGCTAGTTTTGAATGAATGGATATATAAAAGTGAATGGACAAATGAATTAATATTTAGGATCAGGTGTTTGAGAAACTCCATAAGTAATTTGTGCTATAATTTGGACAAAAAGTCTTTATAAAATTTATGAGGTTTCCTATTATAAATTTAAAAAAATCAGATGACAAAAAATAAATGTTACATGTATCTTGAAAGAGAAAGAAGGAATATAATATTAAATTCAACGTAAGGGTGGGGTATTGAAGGATAATGAGTTAGAGTTTGTTAGTTTCTTTGGTATCCTCAAGAAAGCTTGTCCTTCTAATGATTGATCTCTTTCCTTTAAACTAAACTTTCTCTGAAGTGGATGCAAGTTGTTTTCAGTTAGGATACAGAAATCATTTCAAAGTAGTCTACTCCTTTTCTATAACACAGTATTCACCAGGCAACCTCCTGATCTTTATATATTTATCTGAATAAACCTACTTATTTGGAAGGCACTGTGGTGAGCAGATGCCAAGTTCTCCCAGCTAGTTGTAAATGATTAGCATTCTGGCTTATAAATCAATCTGTTTTAAACATGATCACTGAGAATCAGAGGATGGTCACACGTGGGTATACTGACAAAAGTGAGCATCTGAACCAGCTAAGCTGGGCCATGGTGAGTCCATGAAGGTGTAACTTCTCACTAAGCCCTGGCCTGATCAATCAGCTGGCTTTACCCATTACATTATTATCTGGAGTTCCAGGGAGCTTTCAAATTTCAAAGCCACTCTCTTGGATTGCAGAATGGTACCGAAAGTTATCACACGCTCAGTGGGTTTACGAAGCCAGAATACTACAGAATTAAAAAGCCAACAGCTTAGTGATTGAACTGGAGCTTGGAGTGAAAGGATGGATTAATAAAAATAAACATCTATGGACTGTTTCAACTGACAGATTATTAAAAGCTTTTGGATGTCTCTGGGACAGATAATTTGTACAAAGATAGAAAAGCAGGGCCTTGAGTACTGAATAACAAGGAAAGCTGGCTTGGTTATTAACAAAATTTGGAATTACCTAGAGTTGACATTTTTTTCCTCAGTTCCCTGATTAGGACAACTTACAAAGCTATACTGAATACCCTACAATATTCAGTTAGATTTTAACAAGCAAAGTGCTTTATTTCATTTTAAGAGATTCTGTACGCATACATTCTATTGAATACTTGGATCATTGAAAACAAGCGATTCTTTTTAACTTTAGAAGACATGAAAGTTACTGACATATATCTCCTGTCAGTTATTGACACTGTTGGCACAAAACAAAACAGGATACTTTATTTACACCTCAAATTTGGGGTTACAAAATCTAATTATGAGGTTGACGATGGATTCTACGGGAAAAGTACAGAGGTTCCTAAGTTGAAGTCATTTTAAGAGTAATGTTGTTTATGTTTATTAATACCTCGACATAGAGAAGATGCTATAATTCCACACCTCAAATAAATGCACTAATAGTCAGAGGTGTTCAGAAACAGTCATTTAATGCTATTGGATTGTATTTTTGAGCTTCATACAACTCTAAAGCCTAAACCAAAAATTTTGAGAGACTGTTTTGAGAGAAATAACAATTCAACAATGACTTTTTATTTTATTTATTTATTTATTTATTTATTAATTAAAATAATTTTTATTGGAGTATACTTGATTTACAATGTTGTGTTAGTTTCAGGTATACGGCAAAGTGAACCAGTTATACATATACATATATCCACTCTTTTTTAGATTCTTTTCCCATATAGGTCATTACAGTGTATTGAGTAGAGACAATGACTTTTTAAAAGGTTATCTTTCTATTCAATTTATAGCATGGGCTTCAAAGCCATAGTGATATAACAAGAAAATTCTTGGTCTACCCCAAGCATAAGTCTAGCACAGAGTAGGTGCTAAATTAATGTTTATTAAGTCGTCAGATGTCCTGAATTTGAATCTTGATTCAACAAGTTTCTGGCTCTATGTGACTTTAGGAATGATATTACTCTTTAGGAGCCACAGTTTTTCCACCTGACAGTTTTCAAACTAGATGGAAGGAACAGTAAACTTACTATATTAAAGTGCTTTGACAACTATTTATGTACCTATATACTTGAATGTTTTATAATGGTGTTTTTCAAATACTTGCATATATTTTAAAATCTCTTTAAATATAACAACCTACTCTGAAAAAGTAGATACAAAGAGGTTCTGACAGTTTTATTTGTCATCCTATTGACATCCATGATTGATTTGGAAGATTCAAATACCTTAATTACTGTCTCCTTCCTCTCTACTTTGTGTACTTCTCTCCAAAGCTTCTCCCTTGCTTGAAATGTACAGTGAGTTTTCTCTCAAAGACATCCCCTATATACTCTTTTATTCTAGATTAGGTACTTATATTACATTAAGTCATAGCAGATATTTAGCTGGGTACTGTGTACAAATACCATTGATATGTCTGCAGCCTCTAGCCTTGGAACAAGATAAAGTTAACAGTTAGCCCCAGTGGAATGAAATCTGTGCTCTTCCCTTTATTATCATAATGGTCTAAATTGTCATTTAATCAGTAAGTATATGAACTTTAAGAGGGTAAGTGGGAGGTTTTCAGAAAAAGGACACAATGAAAGGGTGCAAAAGTGAGATTGTAACTAAGAAAACTGGAATCTTTAGTAAATTTTCTTAGAAGAAGTGAGATGAAGGAAGTGAAAGTCAATGTTTGAGGCAGATCAAGCATTGATTTGACATTGAGGACAAACTATTTGTTTTTCATCTTATGGTAGTGGAGGTAACTTGAAGCTGAAATGTGATTGGGGTGATCAGAATGTGATAAGACAACACAGCAGGGAAAGGAGAAGGCTTTGGTTGCCATTTATTAACTCATTTGGTTTGGTTGAAGACTCAGACACAATTAAATGAGTAGAAAGTAAAATAAATTTTATGGAGCTAAGGATGTGCAATCTAAACTAAGTCAGGGCTTGAAGCTGGACCCAGATGAGTGTGAAGGTGAGACACAGTAAATCAGCCAACCTCAGACCCTGGGATGGAGTTGTGTTCATGGGTGTAGCCCAGTGGTCCTAGCAGTTCTAAGAGGAAAAGTGTCAGAGCAGTGGTTGTCAAATTAAGTTACATTTCCATTGCATAAAAAGCCCTGCAGTGTTGAGCAAGGGTTTGGACAGGGTAAGTTTAAAGATCCTTTCACATCTATTAAAGTCCCTATCATCAAAAAATAATTTCTTCTAATGTTGGTTCTCTGGGACACAACTTATACGTGGAAGATGTTTAAGTTGGAGATTTTATGGTCAGATTCCTGTACTATACCTTGTACAGATTCTCTGGCATGTACCAACCCTGTTAAACATGATCATTTAACAACAGATAGAGCACCGCATTATATCTGGGCTTTTATGTATCCCACCTACTCATAAGAGATGAAAGTCTCTGGCAGAAATGCCACCAAGGCGCTAGGTTTCATCACGTCAGATCAGTGTGAGGAGATGCACAAAATGGGATGGTCTCGCAGCTCTGAAATTGCGCAGCTGTTCCAGCAACATGAGGTTGCTTTTAAATTATAAAATGTGAGCATCTCACCCGATATAACATGTTTATTTCTATCTATCTTTCTTACTCCTTTCCTGAAGTACTTTCACCGGGACATGGAAGAAAACAATTGTGCTTAATGTCCTGTATTACTTTCCTAGGGCTGTTGTGACAAAGCACCAAAAACTGAGTGGCTTAAAACAACAGAAACTTATTGCCTCACAGTTCTGGAAGCTAGAAGTCTGAAATCACTGTATCAGCAGGGCCATGCTCTCTCTAATTGTTTTAGGGGAGAATCCCTCCTTGCCTCTTCTAGCTTCTGATGCTTGTTTTCATTCCTTATTATTTTTTGGCTTCTAAATGCATCACTCCAATCACATGGCTGTCTTCTCCCTGCATGTCTCCATATAGCCTCTCCTGTGTGAATGTCTTTCTGTCCAAATTTTCCCATTTTTATGAAGGTATCAGCCATATTGGATTAAGACTCACTCTGTTGGGTTCATTTTAACTTGATTACCTCTGTAAAGACCTTATTCCCAAATGAAGTCACATTCTGAGGTACTGGGGGTCAGAACTTCAGGTACATCTTTTTTAGGGGGACAGAAGTTAGATCATAAAAGCCTTCAACATTGTTTGTAGACTTATATTGTTGTATACTATTTTTCCAAGCTGATATCTATCTTTGTGGATGTTTTTTGCAAGATTCCAATGTGGTAAAGTAATTGTGGTTGAGTTTAGCAAACTTCTGCTCCAGGAATTACATTTTGGGGGGTAAATATGGACTCAGAAAGATTATTTTCTCTTTAATTTGACTGTGAGGGTCCAGAACACAGCCCTTGCTAAGTTGTTCAGTGTGCAGTACCACCAACACATAAGTCAGTGGAATTAATGTTTATGTCATGGGATATGGAAAAACAAAGGGGGTGACATATTATGATTGAGGTCTGCTCAAGGAGTGGTTCTGCCATTCTGTGCTCACCACGCTGCTGTTCAGATAGAATGTCTTTTTTCTTGTTGTCAGTTTGCCACCTTTGCTCAAAAAGGAAGTCTGACCTGACTTTTAAAGTTACTGTGATGAGAATTTTGCTTTATGTTACACAAAATGACTCTAATATTACAAGATTAATGCCTTTTGCCTCTAAACATATGATTAACCATAAATTATCACACTAGACCTGAACACGTCTTTCAAAAGCCCATTAAAAAACAAATTAACCTTTTCTCTCTAGGCTGAACTTCCTTGTTAATATGAAAATCAGGAGCAATTCAGGGCTCTTAGCTTTTGTTATCCCAGCCATATTCCTTTGTGTTTTTCAAGTTGAGTTGTGACTGGAGAGTGAGTCATACTAGCTTAATTAATTTAGTTAAGAACCAATTAAAAGCAGTATTTTGTGCATGAGAAAGCTTGTCTGAAGTGTTTTGAATTTCAGCAAGTTTCCTCATTACCCAGGCTTCTATATAGATGGTTTGCGCCATGAGGAGGGGGAGATACTTAATGAGTAAGACATCCCTTAATTCCTGGTCATAAGTGAATTTTCAATTCTAAGGAAGGTACAATTAATATTTATACTCATAAACATATACCACACAACAAAAATTATTATCAAATTTCTTCTTGTTATAACAATGTAGCAAGGTTTATTAGTAACTAACCCGCATATTTTCTTCCTCTAGTAGACTAAATGATCTAAACATTCACTGTAGGAAGAAGATTCAAGGGAGATGTACTCCTTCTATATCCTTCCCACCCCATGAATTTGGAGTAAAGTGATATGAGCTGTTGTATTTTAAAAGTACTGGGGTTTAAAGTAATGTGGTCTTCGGATTTTTGCCCTATAGAAGCAGATGTTATTTAGACAAAGCGTTAACAGACATCTCCTCATCACACTCTTTAGGCCCTTGGGTATTATTTGTATCTATGTATGAGGTGAATCCACCAAACAAAAAATATATACTAGGGAAGAGAGGGAAAAGTATTCGACAGTGAACGGGCTGATTTAAGTCAGCAAATGTTTTCTGTAATGGGACAGATAGTAGGTATTTTTGGCTTTGTGGACCAGATGTCTCTGTCTCTGGTCTTTGTCACAACTGATCAACTCTGCAGTTAGAGCATGAAAACAGCCATTGATAATATGTAAACTAACAGACATGGCTGTGTTCCAGTAAAACTTTATTTACAAAAACAGAAGAAAGACTGAATTTGTCCTGCAGGTCATGGATTTCCAACCTCTGGTGTAGGATATAGTCATGGCAGTGATACCTGATGGATGGGCAAGACTTTCACCCCTCTGGTGCTCAGTTTCCTCATCCTACAGTGAGGAGGTGAGAATTAGGAAGCCAAAAGGTCTCTCCAGCTTTGCATTTCTAGGCTTACACAGAGGGATTGGTCTCCAGAAATAACTCTAAGCATAGCTCTAGAGTCAGGCAGCTGATTCTCCAGTGACCTCTTTTAAAGAAATCTCAATAAGAGAAAATATAAGAACTTCTTTCCTTGTGTTATGGGTGTTGTCTAGAGTAAAAATAGAGAATTGAGAACAAATATGACAATAATGATTTTGAATTCTCTTTTCTTTAGAGGCCTTGTACTCTGTTTAAGAAAAAAAATATATAACTATTAGGACAGATTTCAAAGAACCATTTATTTTGGAGTTAGAAATGGACTTTTCAAACTTGCAAATGAGAATCTGAGCATTAGAGACTTAAGTGCTGGTAGAAGACCACAGGCTAGAAAGTGGCTTTCATAAAAACATTTTCTTTTTGAAGGGGTAAACTTCTCTGGGAAAATTCTCATTGCTGGAACTCCTCATTACCCAGCAATGTAGAATAAATGGGGCATTGATCTCTACTGATTTGCCACCATAACCTCTGTAACTAAGTGTGGCCTGAGGCAGTTCTGCAAACAGGAGGATCCCTGAATGTTTAATTGTCACTTGAATAATTTTCCATTATCATTACTCAGGGATCAGAATTTCTTCTTTCACTTGATGTTTCTTTAAATATACCCTATGTATAGTGTCTTTTCCAGCACATCAGAATCAGTCACCTAGTATAAGAACATTATCAAATATATACACGGAGAGTAATTCTGCTGCAGTGTGATTCAAAACTATAAATACAAGTAACTGGCCCTCATTACTCAGTGCCACTGGGTTTAGGTTCTTGGATGTATACATTTCACTCATGTTTAGAGTATCTTTATCACCATTCCTTCAAACCCCATGATTAATGAAACTCCCTCTCATAGCTCCGAATAATGAGAATTCTATATATTTTATCTGTAGGTCTTCACATGAGCTGAAACTGTTCTCTGTGAGATTATTTAAATAGTGACATAGCTGGAGTCCATTCACAAAATTTTTCTACCCTAGGATTTTTTCTTCCTCAAACATAGGGTCCATTTTTAATGTCCTTTCAAGGGCCACGACAGAGTTAGTTATATAATTTGACCCATAGTCTTCTCTTTGTCAAAAGTGGCATATGTAAAAACAAGTTAAAATTTGGTACCTACATACTTGACCAGACCAGCAAATACTGAAGATTCATAATGTCTTTATGTTTCACAATAAGGAGGAGACACAAAGAACAATTTAATTACATGGATACTCTGTGGCACGTATTTTGGATAAGATTCATGTGATTAAAATACATAAGCCACAAAGTCTGGTTCACCACCCCCACCTCCCCAACTATTATAAAATTTGATATTATTCTCACTCTTTCAGATAAGTGTCCCTCGCCAAACGTAGATCACTACTCCATCAGAAAACTTTATTTAATGTAACTATTATGTATCCTGCTAACATCTTCTGCCCATCATAAACCACTTGAACTGATAATGCTGGAAGAAGTGAGATGGTTTGAAGATATCTGCTAATCCATTTGTTTCATTTATATAGCTATTCAGTGTCTTGACTGGTTCTTACAAATGTCTAAGAAGAATTACAAAATATGGATGAAGCTGTAAATATTGAAATAGTGGTTGAAGATTATATCTCTGTAAAGAATATCAAGTTATTTGAATGCCTATTTAGGTCTTTGTTCAAGATGGCCTAAAATTTTTTAAATTGCACAGTCCACTTTAATTTTATAAAAATCCTTTAAAGAATTTAAAGTTCTCTGTGTATTCTATCAGATAGAGAGAGTACTATTAGAGGAAAAAGAGAGAGAGGAAGAGAGAGATAGGAATTACAGTAAAAATTGTATCTAGCTGGCAAAGGAAAAATAGACTAGTGAAAGTAGAAGGAGGAAATCCTCATTGATGTTTGATATACACTTCAATTTACAAATATATTATACACTGTTCATTCTTTCTCAGCTTCACAAAGGATATTTACTTTGGCCTAATTACATAATGTTTGAAAGTATATCATATAATAATTAGTTTTTATATTTTGATATACCTGTAAATAAACCATCTTCCAGAAATTTTAATAATACCCAGAAATTGTAATAACCCAACATTTGAAAGAGCAGTGAGAATAAAACAAAGAAAAAAGTGATTCAAAATCTTCATATCCTAGACATTTTTAACTTTATAGTGTTTAAGTGTGTGTATGTTAATCTTTTTGCAGCTTTTGGCTGGTAATCTATCTGTAACTCTGACTGGATTGACCGAAAACTTTACATAACCATAAATGGAGAGGATCAAAGGTAAAGTGAGATTTAATCTTGAAGAAAAAACCAAGGAGGCTGAGAAAAAAATATTTTCTGTTAGAAAAGAAATTATTTCTATTGGAGTGTACCCTTTTAAAAAGGTATTTTTATACTCTCTATTAAAATTGTTCATCACCAATGCTCTTTGGGATTATATCACCCAGAAAAAGTGATGCTTAAGGCAAAAGGCTGAAGATTTCCTTAACAAGAAAAAAGCACTGTGAGATTTTCAAAGGAAATACAGAATGTTTCTCTAATAAACACATTAATAACTTGCAAATGTGTTGTCACATTTAGGGCAACAATTTATGCTACATTTCTCCCTAAGTATAAGAATTTCTGCATTTATTTAAGGAAAACATAAAGAACTGAAAACTAAGCAGAAAATGCTCATTGAAAACAATTTTAAATTTAAAACATAGTTGATTCAATTTTTGTTGAATTGAATCTTCTGTATGACCACATGTTCACAGTTGTTTATAAACTATTTAGTACTATGTTATTTTACACATATGTTCATATCTGAATTCATTTTATTGAGTTATTTTACGTCTCTGTCTTTTTTAGCCTTTCTGTTTTTATACAGTAGTTGGTTTAACATTCAGTTCCATTTTAAACTTACATAATAAAAACTTGCTTAAAAGCAATTCAGAGTATCTTACACGTTGACACATATCACCATGATATAGAGTAAATGATTCAATTTTGTTTTGTTTTGTTTTTGGCCCAGCTGCATGGCATGTGTGATCTTAGTTCCCTGACCAGGGATCAAACCTGCACCTCCTGCATTGGAAGCACGAAGTCTTAACAAGTGGACTGCCAGGGAAGTCCCTAAATGATTCAGTTTTAATCATTATCATCATCATCATCACCACCACCCCCACAACCAAAGCCAGTAGAATTGTTACCACTATAATAACTCCTGACATTTTTAAAAGGCATTTTTAAATACTGTGTATGAGGTACATGTTAGGAGAATTTTGGTTGTAAGTGTCACAAACCAAATTCAAGGAAGACTAAGCACAAGTGATGAATATTAAAAGAATACCAGTATTGAGCAGATAATACATGGTTGTTAAGAGCTGAATTAAGTTCCAATTCTGCCATTTACTTTCCATGTGACTTTAGAAAATTTACTTAACTATTCTGTGCTCCAATTTTTTCATCTGTAGATGTAAATAATTATATCACCTATTTCATAAGGTTATTGTTATTATTAAATAACTTGTTTTTAAAAATATTTAGGATAGGATTTACATGTTTAGTGCTACATGACTGTTTATAAGTTATTATTGTTGTTGCTGTTAAGGCATTTTTAAAAGTCAAAGGGGAAGTATACAGCTGATATTCAAGAAAGAAAACAGGATCAGACATGATGTAGAAAACATATGAAGCCCTCTCTCTCTGTCTCTCACTCTGCATCTCTCTGTTCATTTCCTTTAATCTAGTGGATGTTATTATTTCCCATTCAACAACTGGGAATCATGAAGCTTAGAGAGATTAAATGCCTGTCCAAGGTGCCATAGACAGAATCTAAAGTCCAGTGTGTATAATTCCAAATCCTTGTTACTGAAAACTACACTAGACACATTGACCAGGATTTCTTAAAGTTTTAAGTAACATCAAATGATGATTTACATAATGTTTAACTGGTTAATTTTTAATGATTGATAAGTACTTACATATGATGTGATCAGATCTTCATTCGATTTAGTTGGTTTTGCAGGAAGGGAGATGGATTTGCATCAGTGCATCCGTCCATATTCTATTGCTTGGCATCCTTGAGACCAATGGCCTCTACTGAGACAACATAGTCATCCCGTTACCTAAAATAATGAAGCAAATGAAGTGTTTAAGGACTGAACACAGATCATCTGCCGTATTGAAACCATGTGATCTACCCTTAATCTAAAGAAACTAGGATATAGAAGCTGGTAAACTGGTTAATGAAGACATCATGAGAAAATACTTAACCCTACAACCAAAGGATTGTTGGCAAAATAGACAAAGGCCAAAAGGGAATGAAACATTAAAAAATAAAGTGACGTGTCATAGTTATAAACAGACATAAAGAAAAAAAAAACACTTTGGAATATCTTTGGAGTGGCTGTAGGTCCAAAATTTTAAATTTTAATCTTAAAGAAATATTGAAAGAAGAATAAATAACTTTACATTCTAGAGTAAGATATATGGATTTCTCCATAATTGTGTATAAATTATTAAAGAGTTTGGAATCAAAAATTTTTATCTTGGGGGAACTGGCCAAGATGGCAGAATAGAAAGACTCTAAGTTTACCTCCTCTCACAAGCACTCCAAAATCACAACTATTTACAGAACAACCATCGATGAAAAAGACCAGAACCTATCAGAAAAGATCTTCTACAACTAAAGATAAAAAGGAACCAAAAAGAGACAGGTAGGAGAGGCAGAGACATTATATAGTCAAGTCCCATATCCCTGTGTGGGTGATCCACAAACGGCGGAATAATTACAATTGCAGAGGTTCTCCCAAAGGAATGAGAGGTCCAAGCCTCACGTCAGGCTCCTTAGCCCAGGTGTCCTGCATTGGGAAGATGAGTTTCCATCTTTGGAAAGTTTCCATCTTTGGAAAGTTTCCATCTTGGAAAGCCAAGCATTTGGTTTTGAAGGCCAGCGGAGCTTAATTTCAGGAGTCCCACAGGACTGGGGAAGATAAAGACTTTACTCTTAGAGAGTGCACACAAAATCTCACAGGTTCCAGGAACCATGGCAAAAGCAGTAATTTGATAGGGTCAGACCTACCTGCTGGGTCAGACCTACCTGCTGATAGGTAATCTCCTGGAGAGGCAGGAGGCAACTGCAGCTCACCTTGGGGACATAGACATTGGCAGAAGCCATTTTGGGGGGGTTCCTTTTACCATGTGGACACTGGTGTTGACAAGCACCATTTGGGAATCCCCTCTCTAGCTTATTAGCCACAGGACACAGCCCTGTCCTGGCCCAATGGTCTGTAGGGACCAGTGCTGGGATGCTTCAGGCAAAGCAACTAACTGGGCATGGACTCAGCCCCATACACCAGGGGACAGGCTGCCATAAGGCCCTCTGAGCATACAGCTACTTCTGGACACATCCCTGCCCACCAGAGGGCCCAGGACCTGACCCCATGCACCAGTGTACAGGCACTAGAATCGAGACCCCCAGTGCTCTCCAGCCACAGACCCCAGACTCCACCCACCAGTGGGTAGGCACTAGCCCCAGAATCCCCTGGGCCCCAGCCCCTCCCACCAGAGATCCGAGGGATCTAGGATCTAGCCTAGGGACCAGCCTCACCCACTAGGGAGCAGACACTAGCTGCAAGAAAACCACAGCACTGGAGCCTGCAGATCTGGCCCACCCACCAGCAAGCCAGATTCTGCCCTGGAACCATCTGGGCCCTAGCCTTGCCCACTAGCAGGCCAACACAAGCTTCAAGATACCCTGGGCCCCACAGGCAACTGGGTCAGGAACCAGCCTCACCTATCAGCAATTCAACACTAATTTTGGGACTCCTGCAACCAGTCCCCAGGACTCAGCTCTGCCTGCCAGTAGGCCAGCACTAGCCCCAGAACCAGGCAAAAGCCTCAGAGTTTCCTGGACCCTGATTCTGGCAACCAGTAGCCAAGCACGAGCCCAGCCCCCCAACCAAGGTTCTGCAGTCAGCCACCTCCTGACCTGGTCCCACCAACCAGTAGCCAGCAGCCTCCACACAAGGCAAGACCTGGCAACCAACCAGGCTCGGGGCAAACTAAGCCTACCAAACTGCCCAAATTGTCAGTATGCCACAACAGAAAGACCCACACAGCCCTTACTGGGGGAAGCCCTAGAGCATATAGCTCTGATGATGAGTGCAGAGTGTGCTGCTGGTGCACACAGGACATCTCTTATAAAAAGCCATTTCTCTAAAATCAGAAAATGTAACCAACCTACCAGATACATAAAAATAAAAATGGCAACTTAGGCAAAATGAGGCTAAAGAGGAACATGTTCCAAATGAAGGAGTAATATAAAACCCCAGAAGAAGTTGATGCAGTCTACCTGAGGAAGAGTTCAGGGTAGTGATCATCAAGAATATTAAAGAACTTGGAAGAAAAATGGATGTACAGAGGTAAGAAGTTAGAAGTTTTTAACAAAGAGTTAAAAAATATAAAGAACCAAACAGACATGAGGAATACAATAACTGAAATGAAAAATATACTAGAAGGAATCAACAGTTGTCTAAATGAAACAGAGGAACAGATCAGCAAGCTGGGAGACACAGTAGTGGAAATCATTGATGCTGAACAGAAAAAAGAATGAAAAGAAATGAAAGAAATGAGGACAGTTTAAGAGCACTTGGGGACAATAGCAAGTGCACTAGTATTTGCATTTTAGAGGTCCCAGAAGGAGGAGAAAGAAAGAAAGGAGCTGAGAGAGAAATGAAGATGTAATAGCTAAAAACTTCCCTAACCTGGGAAAGGAAACAGACATCCAACTCCAGGAAGCACAGAGAGTCCCAGTTAGGATTAAGACACATAATGATTAAAACAGCAAAAATTAAAGATAAAGAGAGAATATTAAAGGCAGCAGGGGAAAAGCAACACATTACATACAAGGGAACTCTTATAAGGCTAGCAGCTGAACTTTCATCAGAAAATCTGCAGACCAGAAGGAAGTGGCATGATATATTTAAAGTGATGAGAGGGAAAAATCTACAACCAAGAATACTCTACCCAGCAAGCCTGTCATTCAGATTTGATGGAGAAATAAAAAGCTGTACAGACAAGCAAAAGCTAAGAGTTCAGTACCACCTGCTTTACAGCAAATGTTAAAGGAAATTTTTCTAAGTGAAAAAGAAAAGGCCACAACTAGAAACATGAAAATTACATAATGAAAAAGTTCATTGGTAAAAAGCAAATATACAGTGAAGGTAGCAAATCATCCACACACAAAACTAGTAAGAAGATAAAAGACAAAAGTAATAAAATCATCTACATCCACAATGAGCAGAAGGGATACACAAAACAATTAAGTGTAAAATACAGTATCAAAAATAGTAGTTGTGAGGGAGACGAGTATAAACGCAGGGTTGTTAAAATGCACTTGAAATTAAGATATCAGCAACTTAAAACAATTATGTGTACATATAGATTGCTATACATAAATGTTATGGTAAGCACAAACCAAAAATCTCTAATAGACACACATACACAAAAGAAAAAAGATCCCAAATATAAAACTAAAGACAGTTAACAAATCACAGGAGAAGAGAACAAAAGAAAAGGAGAAAGGAACAAAAAAGACCTACAAAAACAATCAAAAACAATTAACAAAATGGCAAGAACATACATATCAGTTATTAGTTCAAATGAAAATGAATGAAATGCTTCAATCAAAAGACACAGAGTGGCTAAATGGAAACAAAAACTAGACCCATGTATATGTGGCCTACAAAAGACTAACTTCAGATCTAAAGACAGATACAGACTGAAAATGAGGAAATGGAAAAATGTCTTTAGTTTGGATGGAATCAAAAGAAAGCCAGGATAGCAATACCTATATCAGACAAAATAGACTTTAAAACAAAGACTGTTACAAAATACAAAGTAGGACACTACATAATGATCAAGGAATCTCTCCAATAAGAAGATATAACAATTATAAATATATATGCACCCAACATAGGAGCACCTAAATACATAAAGCAAATATTCACAGACATAAAGGGAGAAATTGACAGTAACACAATAATAATCAGAGACTTTAACACCCCACTTACACAAATGGAGAGATCATCCAGACAGAAAATCAGTAAGAAACTGCTGGCCTTAAATGACACATTAGACCAGATGGCCTTAATAGATATATCCATAGGGAATTCCATCCAAAGGCAGGAGAATAAACATTCTTTTCAAGTACACATGGAACATTCTCCAAGATAGATCACATGCTAGACTACAAAAGAAGCCTTGGTAAATTTAAGAAAATTGAAATCATATCAAGCATCTTTTCTGATCACAACACTATGAAATTAGAAATCAACTACAAGAAAAAAAAAATTACAAACATGTGAAGGTTAAACAATACTAAACAACAAATGGCTCACTGAAGAAATCAAAGAGAAACTAATAAATTACCAGGAGACAAATGAGAACAAAAACACAATGAACCAAAACCTATGGGATGCAGCAAAAGCAGTTCTAAGAGGAAAGTTTATGGCAATACAAGCTTACTTCAGGAAACAAGACAAATCTTAAATAAACAACCTAACCTTACACCTAAAGGAACTAGAAAAAGAATAACAAGTAAAACCTAAAGTTAGTAGGAGAAAGAAATCATAAAGATCTGAGCAGAAATAAATGAAATAGAGACTAAACATGCAATAGAGAAGAAACAAAACTAAGAGCTGGTACTCGGAAAAGATAAACAAAATTGATAAACCCTTAGCCAGACTCATCAGAAAAAAAGAGAGGGCCAAAATCAATAAAAGCAGTAATGAAAAGGGAAAGTTGCAACCAATACCACAGAATAACAAAAGGATTATGAGAGGTTACTATGAACAATTATACATAAATAAAATGGACAACCTAGATGAAATGGACAAATTCCTAGATATATACAATCTATAATAACAATAACTCATAAGTCCAATTATAAAATGTGTTATCATAGGCTTATGTCAGCACTGTAATATTTTGTTGTTATAATTGTAGACAATATTTTTGAAAGTATTAATTAATATGTTGGAAAAATATACCAAATATATGGAGTAATATAGTCTATCCTTTAAAAATAGTATTTATTAGATTTTCAGTAAAGGAATACATATATATATTCTGGATATTTGGAAAATATCCAGAATAATGTTTTAAAACTTATTTAAACACTAAACAACACAAGGAAAGCAAAGGGGAAATAACAATCATTAATATCTATCTTGAAGACTATCGGTAAAAAATATATCAATATTTAAATTTATGACACATTTGCTGTCTTATCAGCTAAGTATTCTTATACCATAAATCATCACATTAAAATTAGAAGTTGCTTACTATATATTAAAATCGCATTTTAGGAGATATGTATTTATTGATATATGAAAAATTTAACCTGTTATTTAAAAACTAAATAGCATACTTTCTGATTGTTTTAGGACTGACATTTTTGATCTGTGCTGCAAGATTTACAAATTTAATATTTTAAAATAGTTAATATTTGAAAATAGTTAACTATTTGTAATAGTTAATATTACAAATTTAATATTTTAAAATAGTTAATAGTTAATAGTTAAATATAATAGTTAATATATTTCAACATTACTGTTATTTCAAGTGTTTTTCTAATATGTAAGTCGATTAATATTGTTTAATGCAAAGAGACAAGGAGATTTTAAAATTTTATTAACAATTTTAACTCAACATAGTTTTTATTGTTAATTTGGCTCTAATATAGTAAACCACCTGATACTTCTATGTTTTCCTAAGATTCATTTCCAATGTGCTTTAAAAAATTATTTTAAAGTAAGCTGAGTAGAGCTAAACATAACCTATGCTACATGGTATTATATGCTGAATTTTATCCCTTGAAAATTCATATGCTGAATTCCTAACCCATAATACCTCAGAAAGTAAGTTTATCTGGAGACAGGAGTTTTAAACAAATAAATTAAAATGATATTAGGGTGGTCCTAATCCAATATGAATGGTGTCTTTATAAGAAGAGGAAATTTGGACACAAACAGTAAAGACAATGTGAAGACACAGAGAGAAGACAACCAACAAAAAATTATAAGACATACAAAGAAAGGAAAGTATACCCCATGCACCAGAAAAAAAAGCAGGCAATAAAAACTGCCTGTGAAAACAGACAGATGCCACATTTAAAAAACAAAGACTTCTAAGCAGCCACTATAAATATGTTCAAAGAACTAAAGGAAACCATGACTGAACAAGCAAAAGAAGGTATGATGACAACATGCACTGGTATTGGGTAGTAATTGGGCTGAAGACGAATTCATGTCTGGATATAGTCTTCATTTTGTTCAGTAAGAATGAGGTATGTTTTACTCTGTGGAACAGGTCACTAAAAAATTGTTGATTGTTATTAGGTTCATTCCATGTAATATATGAGCTAAGTATTTAATATATGTGAATGATGTTTTTTCATTAATCCCAATGAAATAAAGTTAAATAATTCAGAATGTCATAAGAATGCATATATTAATGTGCTTACATTAATATAGTACAAATAAAATATTGAGATGGAGTCCAAGTCTGTTTGGGCTGCCATAATAAAAATACCATAGACTGTGTGGCTTAAACAACAGAAATGTATTTCTCATAATTCTGGAGGCTGAGAAATCCAAGATCAAGGGGCTAGCAGATTTACTTCCTGGTTTGTAGATGGATACCTTCTTGCTGTATCCTCACATATTGGTGGTGGGTGGAGGGAAAGAAAGAAAGGAAAGAAGGAAGGAAGGGAGGAAGGAAAGGAGGAAGAGGTAGATCTTACTTGGTTCCAAACAAAGCTCATGGCTTTGGAGTTAATAATGGGAAAGAGAGAGGAAGATAATCATAAAGGAAGTAATTATGAGTGTAATAAATTTTAGGAATCACACAGTAAAATAAGAATCCATAAGAAAAAAATAGAACAAAATCAACAACCAAATAATTGAATTAAATTTTTTTAAAAATGGAAAGAAAGAAAATGTATAAGACTGGTATAAAGCCCTCATCATGTCTAGTAAACATCAATAAAAATTCAGCACACTTAGACACAAAACAAGGCAAAAAATTGAATTAAAAACACATATACATATCTTATATTCAATTAGGCACAAAAACAGTCATGTATAAAAGAATAAAAATTAGACTAATTAATTTTCATTAAATTTCTGACTAAATACTAAAAAAATTAGCACAACATTTTCAGAGATTTGTGAAAAAAGGTTTTGATCCAATAACTTATTCTCTTTGTGAAGAATGGAAAAATATTATCAAATATATAATGGTTCAAAAATTACTATTTATGGGCTTCCCTGGTGGCGCAGTGGTTGAGAGTCTGCCTGCCAATGCAGGGGACACGGGTTCGAGCCCTGGTCTGGGAAGATCCCACATACCGCAGAGCAACTAGGCCCGTGAGCCACAACTACTGAGCCTGCGCGTCTGGAGCCTGTGCTCCGCAACAAGAGAGGCCACAATAGTGAGAGGCCCGCGCACCGCGATGAAGAGTAGCCCCCGCTTGCCGCAACTACAGGAAGCCCTAGCACAGAAACGAAGACCCAACATAGCAATCAATCAATCAATCAATAAATCTTAAAAAAAAAAAAAAAATTACTATTTATAACCTTCATTTTAGAAGTAAAATGATATAAACATATACTTAAACATATATATCAAAATTATTACCTCAGGATTGGAAAAGTTGTAATAATATGTAAAGCATTATATAATAGTGTTAAACTAGAATATTATACAGCCATTCATATAATATACTCAAAGAGTTTTAAATGACCTGAGGAATAATTACAAAGTCTAACAAATATTAGACTGATAAATTTCCTATGTGCCAGATACTGTTCCAAGTATATTACATGCATTACATTAATCAACATTTATGTCATCTCACCAGCTTCATTTTAGTTTTGAGGAAACTGAGACACAAAGAGGTTAAATAAATTGCACATCCATGGATCTGGTGTTTGAACAAAAGTACTCTAACTCCAGAGATCCACTCTTTACTATTTCTCATAATATGCTATTAAGAAGGAATAAATGCAGAATGTGATATTGTATATATGGTATGATTTTGATATCATTTATTTCAACCAACCTTTATAAAAGACTACCAAGAGTCATGCACTGTAGCTATCACATGTTAAATTTTCTATAATTAAAATATAGCTGATAAAATGTTTCATTTTTAAACAGAAAAGAATAGTGAAAACCATTTTTAAAAACTTATACATCTTTCATAATGAAAAGTGATTATTTCTTTCAATTTTAACCCTATATATTTTTTCTCAAAAATAAAGTAATATATGTAAACTTTAAGTCCCCTCTTCCCAGTAAAACTTTAATTCCATGTCTCCACAGTGATGAGGAGTGAGGGGTGGGTGGATTATCATAATTTAATGTAACACTTTGTAATCCTTTATTTATATTTTTTCTACATATAAATATTTCTAGAAACACAAAGAGGAATTGTTTACATAATGTTATAAAGCTACATGAAATCCTTCTGCAGTTTGATTTATTCACTTATTTTATGTCTTGAGATATAGCCAAGTTGATACATGCATAACTAGATTATTTTTAACTCCTATGTACAAAGTATTCACAAACTTATATCCATTTTCCTACTGAAATACTCAAGTTATTTGCATGTTCTTTGAACTATAAACAAAGGTACAATGAACATCTTTAGACATATATTCTTGTACACGTCAGGAAAGCTTTCTCTAGTATGTAAAACTAAAACTTAGATTGCAGCGTCATCAGAGAGGGTTTTTTTTGTTGTTGTTGTTTTTAATTTTATAGATACTGCTCATCTGCAGTTTCTACCTCCGTATGTAGGGAGCTTAGAAGTCACCAATTTATCCTAACAACAAGTAAAAAGCTGAACTGACTGAAAAATCAAGAAATCTTGAATTCATAAAAGAGGAGTGGACACAGGCAAATCACTGCCCCCAATACTGGAGAGACATACAGGAAAATACAGGGAATTATGGCTTACCTGGAGCCGAGACTGGCAAGCAGAAACCACCCTGGGATCCAGTGCTGGGGTAGGAAAACCTGAACTTATTTGACAAATTGCTGAAGGCTCAGTGTGGGCAAGTCTGAGAGTTAAAAAACTCCAAGTGGTGCAAGTAATAGAGAGGTCCCACACAACATTGTGAGGTTTTCCTTCAGGAGCTCAGCCAGTGTCCCACAGTAAACATCTGAGAAAAATCGCCCTGGGCTTCTGGCACAGATAGGGGAAAGGAATCAGTTTAAAATTTATCAGAGCACTGTTTTTCTTAACAAGGCCTGCCTTCAGGGAAACTAGTTAACCAGAGCCTAACCTGCTGAGGTATTATCAGGGCCTAATTGACTTGGGGGAAGGGAAATAACCAACTCCAGCTGGCTCTATACTTCCAGGTGGAAGAAGGAAAAAACCCACCTCCAGCCCACTCTAGCCATCTTGTTCCACCTAAGTGGGAAGAAAAAACTGAGAAACACTGGTGAGGTCTACAGTCCAAGAAAATATTATAAGGCATACCAAAGGTAAAAAACACAATTTAAAGAGACAGAGCAAGTACCAGAACCAGACATGGCAAGGATGTTGAAATTATCAAACTGGGAATTTAAAACAACTGTGATTAATATGCTAAGGGCTCTAATGGATAAAGTAGAGAGCCTGTAAGAACTGATGGCCAATGTAAGCAGAGAGATGGAAATCCTAAGAAAAAAGCAAAAAAAAAGGGTTAGAGATCAAAAATGCTGTAACAGAAATGAAGAATGCCTTTGATGGGTTCATTAGACTGGATACGACTGAGGAAAGAATCTCTGACCCCCCAAAAATATCAATAAAATCCCTGAAAATAACCACAAATTAATGTCAGACACCAAAATACAGACACAGGAAGCTCAGAAAACACCATACTGGATAAAGGACAAAAACAAAACAAAGCAAAAAAACAAAAACAAGAACAAAACTGCACCGAGGCATATCATTTTCAAACTACAGAAAATGAAAGATAAAGAAATAATCCTGAAAGAAGCCAGAGAAAATAAACACCTTACCTAGAGAGGAAAAAAGAAACCATGCAAACAAGAAGAGAGTGGTGTGAAATAAAGTGCTGAGAAAAAACAAAATAAAAAACAAAAACAACCCTCCAATCTAGAATTCTGTACTCTGCAAATTTATCTCTCAAAAGTGAAGGAGAAATAATGACATTCTCAGAAAAAAAAAAAAAAAATTGAGGGAATTTATTGCCAGTAGACTTGCCTTACAAGAGAAGTTTAAAGTTCCTTAGGGAGAAGAAAAATAATATAGGTCAGAAGGTTGCATCTACATAAAGTAAGGAAGTGTACTGAGGAAGGAATAAATGAAAGTAAAATAAAATTTTTTTAGTTTTCTTATTCTTAAATAATCTAACAGAAAACAGTTCATTCAAATCAATAATAGCAACAATGTATTTGATTATGTATGCTTATATATATATTATATGTGTGTATATAATATGTTTAAATGTTTATATATAAATGAAATGAATGATAGCAATGTTACTAGCAATTTGAATATGGAAAATTAAGTATAAAGCAGTATTGACTGGTAAAAAGTGTTAATAATTATTAGAAGAGATAAGAGGATTCTAAGTTTTAAGGAGTAACAAATGTAGGGAGTAGCTACTACCTCTAGGGCTGAGGAAGAATACCAAGGAAGAAACATACTTGGAAGTAGAACTCCTGCAAGGCTGATATTCATATGCCTTTGGAGAAAGTATAACTGCAGCTCACAGTCATAGTGAAGAAGTTTGCTTAGGTGCCTTAAGCAGGAGCTTGTCTACTCTTAGCCACCTCAGGTGTGCAAAATCAACACTGGTCCATGTGGCAAAGGAAAAATGGCCAACAGAGTGTGCTAGAGAGACACTATAAGGCATATTATAGACGGGCTTCAGGATACTGCTTATCCTAGGTTTTGGGTGTTTTTCTTCTGCTAATGCCATAGCTGCCAGCAGTATGCAGGAAATCCACAGGTGCTCCACCTTTAGTGAGTTTCTACTGCACTGTAACAGATAGCTTTTTGTGGACTAACTCTAGCCTTCTTGCACCCGAGTGGGTGAATTCCCATGCACCCTCTTTGTTCCATGGCTGCCTAGTGAACTCTGCCAGCACCCAGCTATCTCTTTTCCTCCAACCTCACAACATCATGACATCCCTTCATATCAAGAAGTATATGCTTCACTCCACTTGACAAGTGAGGTCATCCATTTCAAAATCTGAGCCTATGTTGATAATACAGGGGTCCCATTCTGCGATTCAGCCCTATATCTGATGCATGGCTTGACCATGGTCTGATCATGTAGCTTTCCCCAGCCTTCCTGTTACCCGAGCAGCAGCTCAAAGCTAGAAGTAGCCATAAGCAATGATTATAAGCAGTTAACCTCCTTTCGTAGACAGAGAAAATATATCCTAGCTCTAGTTCTTCCCAGGGAGCCACCTTCTCCTCCTTGCCATTTATGAGATAATTTTAACATCCTTTCTTTTAGACTGAAGTTCAGCACATCTGTGGCTTCCGCTTCTATTCACTATTCTGTGTTAGGTAAACAGGTGTATTTTATCTTGTTTTTGACAATGGTTATGTCTTTAAAAAATATTTTGACATATATTTTATCCATTATTGCTCTAAATTTAAGTAGGAGTTTTGGTTTTGTGGATTCATAATATGATCTTGACAAGAAGAGTGTATCCTTCTACAACAGAGGTAGAGTGGAGATGGCTGGAGAGAAAACTAAAAATATATATTATCAGAAGGCACAAATGTTCATAAAATATACTTCCCTACATACGTTTCCTCTTTTAAAATACACACTCCTCTGGAAATAATCCACCAAGGAAAATGCATGCTATACTTTTGATTTCAGAATTTATTAATTAAATTATCATTTCCTTTTATGATATATAATCTTTTGTATATCAATCCACTTTTAAATGGTATATAGACATTAAGAAAAAGAATTCCAGAATATGTCACTATGCTATATTCATATTTATTGTCTCTGGGTTTTTCTTTCTTACCTGCCTATTCTTTTTAATTATATAGGAATCAGCTTTAGAAATTTGAAACTCACATTTTCAGATTATCAAGAGTAGATTTTGATGAACAGTTTCATGCAAATCAAATGTTAAAATAAATGATTGGTTTGTTATCCAGGAGGATTATATATTAATTCATTTTGACAACTATAATTGCAAAGTAAAACAGAAATTTCTATCAACTCATTAGCTAATACATGTCTTTCTGATTGGGAATCCAAATTAAGGTGAGAAGCTGTTAAGCCAGTAAATATTTATCAAATAAAATTGAGGTTTTTATTTCTCTCATTTTATTTATATGGTTAACTGCCAAGCATGTAACAGGTTCTTAACAAATATATTTCACAAATATATTTACTTCTCACCACAAGCATTTAGCTTTTGGAGTTTACATAAAAGTTCTATAATGATTTTCTAAGGAATCAGCTGATGTAACAATAAGAACAACAAAAACAAAATACTAGGATTTTTTAAAGATTGTCTGTGTATCACCAGTTACAACCTGCCATCTTAAAATGAAATGGCAGCCAAACTTTTTGACAATCTTTAATAAATCTTAATAACTTTTTAATGAACTTTTATGCTATATAGATTGCAGAGATAATGTTGTGCTCTGTGTGGAATCTAAAATGAATAAGTCCGATAGTTAAAAAATTGGAAACTGGAAAGTTCTAAGGGCATATGGTGACATAATTAGTGATTCTTCCTCATCCCATTTATTAGTTACTCTTATAAGATTATATATGGACTTTCCGTCTTCTTTGGGTACTGTTAAAGTAAAAACATAACAAAACAAAACAAAAACAAATTCTTCTTTGTATAGGCTTACAGATGACATTCCAAAACATCAGGTAAGCTATTCATCATTGTCATTTGGGTTAACTATCTGCCTTTGGAATGTATTAATTTTACATAAAGATGACTTCTCTCCTCTAATATTTTCTTCATTTATTTTTTCTACTATCCTTAGAACTGATCCCCATGAAATCAATTTGTCACCTTAATTTATCAGCACCATTCCTCAGAAGGATTTGCAGTAGAATTTCATAAATCTGGATAACTATGGGATCAAATCATGCTTCCTAATGAAATAATATATTTGTATAGATTGAAAGCTGATGTGTAAAACATGTTTGCAAATAGCCCAATACTAGTCACGTTTCATTGATCTCCACCATAAAAAAGTGCTTGCATGGTATTTTTAGCGCTTGATGAAAATTCAAACAAAAAACCTAACGTAAACTAGAAGAAATATTTAAATACAACTTATTTTATTAATTCACACTAGTAATAGGTATAATTACCTTAACATTTGTGTGGGTTTCATCTACCTGATTTTTCAGTCTCTTCTTTTAGACTCAGCAGTCTGCAGATTCCATAGAGTTGATTGCTTATGATTTCATAGAGTCAAGATCCTTGGAGACGCTTCATCTGAAGATGAAATTGTAATTGTATGTTTTCTGTGGCCTTCAGTTGGAGGGATTTGTAGTAATTACTACTACAAATCCAAAAGACAGAATATGGTATTTTACCACTTTGTATCAAAAGATAAGATTTTCTGAATTCAATGACTGATGTGTTGGCAAGTTAAAAAATTTGTAAGAAATAGAAGTACCATCATTTTTAATATATTAATTATTAGATGAAAAAATAAATTCCTACTTTTCTGTTCACTCATCATATTCTCTGAAGAAAAAGCAATATCCTCTTTATAAAGGAAAAATAAACTATTCAAGTAGAATAAGGAATTAGAAATCATCTATCTTTATCTTATTCCTAATTCAAGAATTTCTTCTTCAAGTTCCTAATAAATGATAATTTAGTATCTACCGGAGCGCTTCCAGAGGTGCAAGCCTACTAGTTTCTTTCAGCTAAAACATTTCTCTTTATTTTTAGTTTCTTCTCTGTAACATATATTAATTTACCTAACAAATATTTATGGAGCACTGTTCTAGGGATAAATAATTACAGAGCTTGCTCTTAAGAACATGTAATCAAGTGGTAAAATTCACCAACTGCTGCTAATTTTGATCTCTACACAGATAGAATTTTGTGATATTTGAAGAGACGTGAGCCCCTATGTTTCTCTTTTCTAAGCTAGACATCTGTGGGCCAATAAATTGTTGCTCAGGTGACTATCTTCAGATAAGATTATGCTTGTTACACTACCTTAATATTTTTGGTTTGGTCATCCTCTTTTATAAACATGAAACTCAAGTTGTATATACTCACAGTGAAAAATGAGTGGAATTATTGTTTTGATTATTTTAACTTAAATAGAGACACTTATATTTTCTCCTTTAATATATTCAGTATTATTATTTTCAGTCTATTGTTTTAGATGAACAAAGACATTTTGCTTTATCTAATCTATCCAGAAGGTATCATCTACAATTTTGCTAATTTGCTTTTCTTATTGTAATCTGATATATTGAAAAAAATAAGGCAGGATCAGTGACAAAGCCCTAGGCCATATAATTATAGATCTCCCTTGATCAGGATGTGGAATCTGTGAAAAAACAATAGTGCATGTATTTTTTTAAAGAGCTTTACTCTGATATTCAAATGGTCTTAAGACTCCACCCTTCCCCTGAAATATTTAAGAACTAGTATTCAAAAAATAAATCAATAGTGTCAAAATACATTGGATCTGAACTTAGGCTAATATCAATCCATTTATTGTATGATATTGTACAACTTTAAGACATGATTTTAGTACGACATTTACTATCCACAGAAAGCAAATTCCTTACATAATATTAAAATGTTTCACACAAAAGAAACACCAGGTAGAATAAATTAAAAAAAAAAAAAGCAAAACAAAACAAGAATACTTGTTCCTATAAGGTGTGAAAGTATTTTAATTACCCTAGAAAAACCTGCTTGAATTAATGCATTCATTTATACATTTTTAATGAACCCATGTTCCTTTAATTACAAGAATTTGCAGTTGGAAAATGTTTTGTTGAAGTTTTACAATCTTTTTTCAAGAAGATACACAATGTCTCAGTAATCAAAATCCTCAGCATATCCTCATAAATAAATTTTACAAGTAGCTCTATATTTTTAATTTTAAAATGTGTTGCTTTGTAATAAAATAAAAACTAACTTTGATGCTAGTCTATATTATTCACACTTCTTTATCTGAATATTTTTGTTTCCATAGTAAATTTTTCTCTTATTATAACACTTAAAACATGTTTGTCTTCTACCCTTAGGCTATAAATTCTAGGAAGGCATGGGCCATTTCTACCTTGTTCTCCATTATATTCCCCAACTGTACTATGATGTCTAGCATGTAATGCAAGAACAGTAAATATTTTTGATTGAATTTCAGGACAATATGAAGGTAAACGATATGGGCAAAAGAAGATTGAGAACTTCATCTAAATACAGCTTGATTTTGGCTACATTTCCCCCTGAGAAAAAGATGAGGGCAGATGAAATTATTTCCAAGGTGCAACTCAGGACTGAGATTTTTATTATGTCATTTGAGGACTAAGAATTGTCGTGTACTAAAAATATGTAGAATGGCCTGTCCCAAAAGACCTCATTAAATTTTAAGCCAGGCTTGACAGGCATGGATGTTTGGAGAGCCCAGGTGCTGGCTTCAACACCATATCCTTTTCCACAATATATAAGCTGCTTTCCACTGCAAGGAAGCATACTACAGCCCTTCACAGTCGCCTTCCCATAGGGGAGGGGTGGCCGGGCACTTCCTGGAGAATGAGCACAAACTCTGCAGTGAGTGCAAGGAGCTGGCTCAATTCTATGGGAATTAGGAGTAGCTATAGTTTCCTTGTGTTTAGGGCATAATGGACTCCTTTAATTACACATCTCCAGGGCTCCCTTAGCTGCTAGGGGATCCCACTCAAGTGTTGAATGAAGGAAACCCTCTTGATACAAAGATTCAGGATATGCGGATTTGAATACCCACTACATCCTGCCCCCCTGGTGCCACTCTAGCCCTCTGTTGCCTGCAGATGGCCCGGCCTGGCAAACACTCTCCTCGTTCAAAAGGAGACTAGCAGGTGTTAAAGACCACTGGCTCCTAATCAAGGATTTCCCCTAATGTAATCAGAAAAATGAAAGAAGATGGGATTGAAAGTTACAGATAAAAAGTAAGCAGCTGCTTGAAGCATTTTGTGTAGGAAATAGATACTCATGGATTTTTGATGCACAAAATCACTTAGAAGCCTTCCTGTAAAGAAAGGAGACTTCCTGTAATCTGAGCATGAGACTTTACTTGCCAGGTCCATTTGTCCCCCTGAATTGAACTATTGTACATTTTTATAGGCCACCATTCATGTAAATATGAATTGGCAGTGGGGTAATCAGCATAATTATTACCCATTTCAGATATCAGAATTGAATCTCTGAGTGTGGATAACCAAGCAAAAGAAATGCAAAATTTTTCAGAGTAGATACCTTATCTGGATGTATTTTATTTGAGACTGAATTATCTTGCAGTTGTTAGGATGATTGTTTACAATGATAATTTGCAGCCGTACCCAAGTTAAATAAAAGTCATTTATACCTGGCATTACTTTTCTGTTTGTTTACTTTAAAAATATTATTAAGAATTTTTTTCCTCAATGTTTTTTACATGCCTCAATGCACACAAGAAGTGTCTTTCAGCAGAAGAATAACTTTTGCCTTAGCTTAAAATAGAATGCAAGTCTATTTTCAGAGAGGAGAAATTATTCATGGGACTCATAATTAAATAATAGAACAAATGGGGAAAATAGTTTTTCAGAATCCATACTGCCCCCCACTGCTGCATCAATATTCTTCGAGTATTCTTTTCACCATGATGTTCTCTGAACTATGGTTTTTCAGTATTTCTTTAGTGACAGTGCTATCAAACTAAGATAACTCTACATAATATGATCTATTGCCAGGTTTTTAAACTTAGTCCTAATACATTTGCAATATTATTCTTTTGCTTCGGTGAAATTTGCTTCTTTGCTGTCCAATGCACACGTTAAGGTCATATCCACCAAGATAATTTAAGAATGCCTCTGGCATGGCTCAGAGGAAAATGTGTCTTAATTTTTTATTCATAAGTGAAGGATTTAAAATCAAACCAAATATGTTTTCTGCCTAGCTTATGATGTTTGAGTCTAAGGCCATATACAAAAAAGATTAAGATAATCAGTAAGGAAAATCAACCTGGTTCTGATGTGCTTCTACTAGATTTCAGGACAGAATATCTTCAAAAAGGCTGACAGACTCTCACATATATAGCACCTCATGGAGGACTTCAAGGGAGCAACTCAGCTGTCACTTGTCGACTTAGGGTGGCTTGTATGACACAGTTAAATAAAGCGTGTGCGTTACACTTTTTATAAACTATACAGCTAAGCACAAATTGCATTTTGAAATAATTTAAAAACCATTTTAAAGACACACATGACAAAATTTCCTCTGAAAAATGCATTTTGTGTTTGCTGTCATTCATTTTATAATTATGTGCATTTCTTTAAGAACATATTATACAACATTTCTCTATTGTCAATAAAAAGGGGCATTTTTTTTCAGTGCACACTAGACCACAGGCATTACTCTATGTGGGGGAACTGATTTTAATACTTATATTTGCTGAGGTTGTAGATATTATCATACTCATTTTATAGATAGAAAATCAGGTTCTAAGAGGTGAAATAGATTGTATATGTTTGCCTTCTTGTTAAATGTCAAGGTCATGATTAAACAGGTCTAATTCCAAAGATTGTGCTCTTTTCAATGTGCTAAATTTATTAACATTATAAACCCTGGTTTTAGCACATAGTTCATTTAATGTTGTAAATAGATAGGGTTGATCTCAAGCCTGTTGAGTAGTGATGTTTTGTATATTAGGATCCAGTTTCTATTTCTTGGTCTTCGTTCCTTAAAGGAAGAAATGTCATAGCTCCACAAAATGAAGTGTCATACTGTAGTGATTAAAAATAGGACTTCTGAAATGTAAATGTCCTATAAATTAACTAAGCATCTCCCATTCATATTCTGTTTCTTCTGTTACCTAAAGGCATTATGTATTACTACTAGTTCTTCTAAAGACTCATTTATACAATTGCCTGCTAATATGTAAGAAACATTTAAAATAATATATTAAATTACTCCATTAAAAATGACCTAGTCTTTCAAACAGAAGTTGCCAAAATGTAAAGCCACTTTGTAGCTTTTATTGCATGCTTGTAATTATCTACTGTGTAATTATCCATTTCATATGACAAAGAGTGACACATTTCATAGTTACCAAAGTGTACATACCAAAATGGTCTTTTCATGGAAAGAACCCTATCAATTATATGTCAGTCATTGCTGATATTGCATCAAAGGGAAATCTTACTTCTCTGGAAAAAGTGGTATTTAGGAAGATTACATAACTCCACATGATGACTGTAACCTTTAAATATATGAGTGTGTGTGTGTGTGTGTGTGTGTGTGTGTGTGTGTGTGTACATCTATATAGCTCTGCTTAGTGATTCTCTGAACTTCTGTTTGATGACTATGCATAGATAAAAGACACTGGAAACACATTTTGCCCTATATATGATTGGACTAGAAAACCTGCCCAGACTCTGCTCAGTTTGGATTTTAAACCTTTTTCTTTATTGAAATTAATATAAAAATATGAATAGTGGAACATTTAGAAAATCAAGCTAAAACAAGTCATTGATGAATAAATCCTATTGATCACAATATCTGTAGTCAAAATTATGTTCGTGTCTTATTCAAAGAGAAAAGGAAAGTGATTTTTAAAAATTTACTATGTAGATGGTAAAAACATTAGAAGGTGTCAATCAATGGTGTTGTCTCCTCAATTTCTGGCTTTCTTATGTTCATCCGTACTGTTAAGCCTTTTTAATTTCTACTAGACTGATATATTAAATATATTTCAATAAAACTAATGAAGTACTAAGACCACAGTATAGCAGATGGTTGTACTGATTTGCAGTCTACTTAATTATTTTCTTATTTATAATGATAACACTATTTCAACTAACTCACAATAGTTTGTTTGCTGTTGTTCTTTAATTCTGTAATATAAATTCTCTGTATTTCTCTTGGAAGAAAAATTAGATGAGATGATACATTTTAAAAGCCCCCAAATAAAAATCATACTCCTCAATAAATAGTATGATGCAATCACTTTCAATGCCTGTGTCTTAGTTTGGGCTGCGATAATAAATTACTGTAGACTGTGTGGCTTAAACAACAAACATTTATTTTGCACAGTTCGAGGCACTGGGAAGTCCAAGATCAAGGTGCCAGCAGACCCAGTGTCTGAGGAGGGCCTACTTCCTGGTTTACAGATGCCCATCTTCTCACTGTATCCTCACATGGAAGAGAGCAGAGAGAGGAGCAACCTGTCTCATGTCTCTTTTTATAAGGACACTAATCCCATTCATGAGGACTCTAACTTCATAAGCTAATTATCTCCCAGATCTCATGGCGGGTGGGGGGGGAGGTTAGTATTTCAACATATAGTTTTGCAGGGCACTCAAACATTCAGTCTATGACAACTTGTAATAAATATCATTTTAAGGCTATTATTAGAATCATGTATTTAAAAGTTGGAGCTTTGGAATTTACAACTGGGTTCAAATCCTGGATTTATAATTTACTATCTTGGCCTTAGGCAAGGTAATTAACCAGTGATTTAGTTTCTCTTCTGAAAAAGAGAGAAGTACTAAATGAATATTAAATGAGTTAACATGAATTAAACTCTTAGAGCAGTAATTTTGAAAAATATAGGCACTCAATAAACATTTGTTTTAATTTTTATTACTTATTACTTTTACTGCTATCTTGAAGGAGAAACAGGGACAAAAAATTGGAAGCGATTGACTTTAGTTCCTATACTATACAACTTATTAAAGATTCTGTCGAAATTTTTATGAAGGGTTGTCAAAAACTTGGGTCCGCAGTGGTGAACTAGTCAAGTGATGAACTAGAACTGGATATTTTGGAAATAAAATATCTAGGTTCCTCTTATACACATTGCTGAGTTGCGTTATATATCATTCTGAGTACATGAATTTCTACATTCTTGAGGTTACTTTTAATGCTCTGCTATTTAACATCAAGAAGTGTTAGTGTGTTAGATGTGGGATTCCTGTGACTGCTGAATAGAGCAGATAGAGTTATGCCAGATTGAGTTAGAGCAGATTGAGTTCTACCAGAGTAGAAACATGACGTGTAAACAGAGAAATGATGGCCTATATATAGAGATCAGTATGAAAGAAAAGGATGAATGTATGTGAATATCATTAATCACAGTAAAGGATTCACTATGGTATTCCAGAATAAGGCAGGAAGGTAGTAATTAAAGAGCTACTCTACCTTATAAAACAGTGTGGAAATTTAAGGATAAAATAGTAGCAAAACCAACATTATCTAAATTTTTTATATCTAACTGTGAGTTAGTCACTGTGCTGAGTACTTCTTTACATGCAATATCTAAATTTATCATTCCAGTAAGCCTATGAGAAAAATATTTTATAGGTTATGGAACCCAAGTTCAGAGAGGATAAATGGTGAACGTGAGATCGAAATCCAAGTTAAACTCAACACTAAATGATCTCAGTTAAGTAGGTGAGATGAGTAGATGAAAAGGAATGTCTAACTGGACAGGTCAATTTTTGATAATGCAGACTAACAGATGGAACACAAGGGAAAGTCATTTGGAAGGATAAGGCAGTAACTGGAAGACAAAATTTAATGAGTGTATTAGTTTCCTATTGCTGCTGTAACAAACTACCACATATGCAGTGGCTTAAAACAAATTTATTATCTCATAGTTTTAGATGTTAGAAATCCTAAATAGACCTCATCAATCTAAAACCAATGTTCTAGAATTTATTTTCTTGCCTTTTCTATCTTATAGAAATTGTCTGCATTCTTTGGGTCATGGTATCTTTTTATCCTCAAAGACACCAATAGCCAGTTGAATTTCACATCTCATCACTCTAACATTAACTCTTCTTTCTCCTGTTTCTACATTTAAGGGCCCTGTGATCCCATTTGATCCTGATAATCCAGGATAATCTCCCTCTTTTAAGGTCATATGACTAACAACCTTGCTTCCATCTGCTACCTTAATTCTCCTTTCCATGCAGTGTAGCATATTCACAGATTCCAGGGATTAAGATGTGGACATCTTTGTGGAGGTCATTAATCTGACTACCACAGTGAGGAAGACATGAAACACCCTGGGCAGGAGTTATTGAAGCCCAGGCACCAGAAAACTGAGACTGGTTGGAATTCAGCAATGTAAAACCATGTCACACAGGACAGTATAGGATACCTCAAGGGTGCCTTGACATTTTTCTGCAATAAGTTACTGAAATAGGACAATTGTATGTAGCTTTGTTTGAGGACCTAAAGAAAGATATACAAACCAGAAATCAACAATAATGTTTTGGTGGGTTCTATCAACACTTCAAAATTCAAGTTTCTGGCGTGTAACTGGCAGGTAATTCTCTCAATTTGTTAGAACTGAGTAGTGATTGCCTCCTTTACATAGGGTATGTAATTCCTCTCACTTCCTACTCCTCCCACTGTTTCCTAAGACAGTGGTTTTGTGTCAACTGCTTTTTGTGATTACTCTTCTCACATTTGCATTTTTATATGGTAAAATTTATCCCTTCATGAGTGGAAAAATAAAGGGTAGGCCAAGAAGACCAGGTGTCTCAAGAAAAATGTTAGGATGTGTTTCTCTAAAAATGAAAGCGAATAAGAAGTAAAAAACAAACAACAAAAACAAACAAACAAAAAACTTATTTTACAGCCAGGCTGCTTCATTCACTTATAGGACCTGTTTGTCCCCTGCAGAGTTTTGAGTTTCTGACCCTGAATCTCTTCTGACCCTGAATCTCTGCGAGGTGGATTAATAGGTAAAACTTCTGGAGAGTTATAATGAAGATAGTGTCACACACTATACTTGGCTATGATTCAACTTTTCCAACTTTCGAGTGGTCTTATGAGAATGACCATGTATTGATTTTAGCTGAATATTTTACCCAGCAAAGAAGAATTGAATGTTTTTATTAAATATTTACTGTGTGTGAACCTCACTACATTTCTTTATTGAAAGTTTTTAATACACTTTCAAAATGTCTTAAAAATTGTATCATGAGATGAAAGTGATGTCTGGGTCAAAAGCTATAAATATAGCTTTTACATAAACTCAGAAATATAGCCAAGGGAAATATTTAATGAGTTAATTTAATAATTTTGATGTGAATTGAAAATAAAATCAATTTTAAATGTCGAAGAACAAAGACCAGAAGTTAAGAAAGGTGATGAAATGGATTAGAAATAAACCCATTAAAATTAATCCATCACAAGGAATCATACTACTAACTGTTAGGCATACAGTTTCACCATAATATCTATCCATTCACTTTTAAGCACTCACTCATTCATTCATTCAGGATTTATTGAGCACTCTGGAGATGTACAGATTAATAAGAAATAACTTCTGAGCCCAAATATTTCATAATCAAGTAGAGAAAAAATACCCTCTATTTGATTATGAAATCAATTTACTTACTTTGGAGTCTCCTAAAATTCAAATTATATCATTGTGTGTGTTTTTTGAAAATTTTTTTTTCATTCCTGAATAATAGATAGAATTTCACATTGTGGATTGACATACATTTTCCTTGTCACAAGATAATAGTCTATTTAATTTTGTCATTTTTTATTTTTGATTTCTGCCCTAAGTCAAAATCTTATCTCTTCTTAAAAAATTTATCTTTTTCCTAAAGTTGCTTTTATGAGTGCTCTTTCATGTTTGAAGTTCTTCCTTACATGACTACATGTAGATTAATTCTTATGTAAACTTTTGGGGGCAGGTTGTACTACTTACATCTGAAGCCAAGTTTTTTCAAGCATTTAAAACTGTCAATAATTATCTCTTTAAATATTAACACTCTCCTCCCTTTCTCTATAAATGGAAATTTTAATAAACATGTAGTAGACTGTTTTTTCTTCTTAGTCAACTGTAATCTTTTTTTTAACATTTTCTATATCTCCCTGTATTTCCTTCTTGGTGTTATGGTCGTGGAGGCCAGTTCAATTTTTACTATAATTAAACCACTGGGTTTTTAATTACAATGGTAACATTGTTTCTAAAATAAAATTTACCTTTCTGCTTAGTTCATTTGCAAAGCTACTTGTTCTTATTTCATGTTCTTCTGTTCTTTTTATTGATTCAGATATCTTCTTTTATCTCTAGAATCATCCAAAACATATCTATGTTGTGGTGTTTTTCAAATGGTTCCATCATTTTCAGCTCTGTGGAAGCAAGGTTTAATTTTTTATTTTCATTAACCACCTCTTCTTCCATGTTTTTTGTTGGTTTATTTGTTTGTTTTTGTCATCTTCTTTCCTAAGTGATATTATTAGCTCTTCTTCAGTGAGACCTCTTTTCTGTTTTCACAGCTTACCCCTGAGTTGTGAAAAGTTTTGGACAGAAGGTTTTGTTTACTTCCTCAAGAGCCCTGGGTCTGTATATGAATCTGTTTTATGTTAATTTCTTGGCTTGGGTTCCTGCACCACACTGTAGTAATAAATTGGAACCTGCAGCTCTGCATAACACAGGACTAGACTTCAATTACTTACCAGTGATTTATTTTCCCCATGTGGGGCTATAACAGATGTCAAATGTCCTTGTTGTTCACCTGGCCTACAGACAGAGTTTTACAAGTAACTTTCCTTTGGTGGGACAGCTAATTAGAGTATAGTTGCAAGATCTGGCAACCACTTGCCAAACTGAGGATGCACACCCTGTCCTGAGCTAGATCCAACAGGGTCTAGACTAGCATCGCTTGGCCTCATTAACGTCAGTACTTTCCTGGTATTGACTTGATTCTGCTTCAAAACTATGTATTTCCATTTATTTATTTTTTCTAAAATATGCATTTAAATGTTGATTTAAAATGTTTTTCATAAATTATTAGGTACTTCTATATGTTCATAAGGGGGCAAGTTTATAGCCAATACAATTACCTTGTTGCTGAAGCTCTTCAACCCGTGTTTTTTTATTAATTTATATACCTTTTTGAGTCACCTCTGGTAGGTTAAATGCTTCCAGTAATTCAACTGGGGTTTTATTTATACATCACCATTACAACCATTTTAATGAAGAGTTAACATAATTCAAGTAATAATGTATTTGTCTTCTTAAAATCCTGACATATGATTCATTAACTGTATTTTGATGACCCTAGAGCCAAATATATAATGATATAAACATCTTCTATATCATCCCAGTTCTGTAAGATATTGTGAAATTTGCTTTGTTATTTCCAGAACAATGGAGTACTATACAAGTTAGGAGTTGTAAAGAGTTAATGAAATTGCCATAGGTAACTTTAATACTTGGATGACTTAGACATCAGATTACTCTGGTTTACTGGTGACAAAGTGAAATGTGAACTCTCCTACTCCATAAAGAGAAATATATAAACATGGGCACATTCTTATTTCTACATGTAGGCCTAAAGGAGATACATTGGAATAGTCTTAAACCTGATTTAATTTGGGGAGGAATTTGAAAATATTGAAGAAATATTGTATTTGATATTAAGACTATTAAGAGTTTCTTCCCATTGGTCTCATTATAGGTCTTTCCTTCAATTTCAAACTATCCAATTTTTAATAAAATAGTGCTCATTTAAAAGCAATGATATCTATCATATAATTAAACTATGTTCCACATAGTCAAAGTATGAGATGATTTAAGTCAAGTATACTGACAGTTAATTGTAATATATATTTTTTAAGTAGGAGTGTTCTTTTTCTTCCCCTCTCCAATTTCCCACAAGTTTAGACAAGATTAAAGCCTCTAAAAAAGCACTCAGAAAGCGAATTGGAAGAACTATAAAGTAAACCAAATCCAACATTCTTATTAAGTTAGAAGTAGTTAAATCTCTCCATCTAGAGAAAAGATTAAAGGCTAAGTAGAAGGATCTTGAAGCGCTCTTGACACCAGGATGCCCTCAAGTCCCGAAGACCAAGGCTGGATCCATGCATGGAAATGTGAATATAAGACTAGAATAGAAAAGATTTCTTGTACAAGAAGAACTTCTACATCACTTGACGCTCACACTTTTTACATAACCCTAAATGCTTTTGATGCCAAGAAAAGGTTCAAGCTGAATAAAAAGGCTATACATTCCTCAAATATGGAAAGAATAAGGACTAGATTAAACAGTTAAGAAATGACTGAGATAAGTATATACCTATAAACATTTTACTGGATTTCTTAAATTCTCAATCTAATCATGCATGGTTTCACACACTAGTGATTAGATCATTGACCTATTTTTTAAAAGTTTTATTTATAGAGAAAAACGGTTATTGAAAAGAATGCTATGGGTTTTCAACTTGATTAATCAAATAATTATTTGTATATAACTCCTGATAATTTTCACTCCACATTTATTAGTCTTTACGTTTCTAAAATAAAAATATTAGAGTGTCTCATGTATACATATGACCTTACTAATTAATAAACCTGAATAGGTCATAACTACTTTGATTCTCATTTTTTGTACTTATAAAATAAAAATGGTAATACCTGCATCAAAGGGTTACAGTGCAAATAAAAATGAGAACGGAGTAATAACTCTGTAAATTATAAAACCCATAAATGTACTAGGCTTTAGAAATGCTTCTAAGAAGACAAACTTCAGTTTTTCCCTCTTCACGCCTCACTTAGTATGCTCTTTAGTGTATATTTGTCTTCAAATGTATTCATATCTCTCCTGCCTTCTAAAACACACATATACAAATAGGTTCTAAAAATATCCTCCATTTAATACTATTGTATCTCTAGTTCTCAGCTGTCTTTATCATGTCTTACTCTCTGCTTTCTTTTTTTTACTGAGTTATACTCAATTACGTTTCTTATGTATACAGAGTTGCTTTCCTAGCTCCTACTTCACATGTGATGAATATGTTTGGTCTCTAAGATTAGGTGTAATTGCTAATGTTCTAGCAATTTACTGTATAGTATTAATAATTGCTACATTTTTACTCATGATACTCATATATTCATGGATTTGTTCAATTAATATCAGCTGAATAAGTGAATGAATGAATGTTAGGCACTGTTAGATACTGGTAATCAGAAATGAAAGACAAATTCCTGTTCTAAAAAAAAAAAAAAAAAACCCTAAAAACTATGGGGGAGTTGGAGGAGAAAATAGTTCTGTTTTTTGTTTTGTTTTCTGCTTTTTTTTGAGGTTTCAAAGAAATTATATTAAAAGAAAGAAAAACAGACACAGCAAATCCTGATTTAATAATACAATACAATAATACAATACAGTATAATTTCCCCAAGTATGTCCAATCAGTTGTAAAGTTCTGGATGCAATTTTCCCCAAGGCTTCTTCCCTCCATAAATATAAAGTCAAGGAAACCCATTTTTCTTTTTTTTTTAAGATCTTTATTGGAGTATAATTGCTTTACAATGTTGTGTTAGTTTCTGCTGTATAACAAAGTGAATCAGCTATATGTATACATATATCACCATATACCCTCCCTCTTGCATCTCCCGCCAACCCTCCTTATCCCATCCCTCTAGGTGGTCACAAAGCACCGAGCTGATCTCCCTGTGCTATGTGGCTGCTTCCTACTAGTTATCTATTTTACATTTGGTAGTGTATATCTGTCAATGCTACTCTCTCACTTCGTCCCAGCTTACCCTTTCCCCTCCCCGTGTCCTCAAGTCCATTCTCTACATCTGTGTCTTTATTCCTGTCCTGCCCCTAGGTTCATCAGGACCTTTTTTTTTTTTTTAATTCCATATATATTTGTTAGCATGTGTTAGTATTTTTTTTTCTCTTTCTGACTTACTTCACTCTGTATGACAGACTCTAGGTCCATCCACCTGACCACAAAATAACTCAATTTCGTTTCTTTTTATGGCTGAGTAATATTCCATTGTATATATGTGCCACATTTTCTTTATCCATTCATCTGTCGATGGACACTTAAGTTGCTTCCATGTCCTGGCTATTGTAAATAGTGTTGCAATGAACATTGTGGTACATAACTTTTTTGAATTATGGTTTTCTCAGGGTATACGCCCACTAGTGGGATTACTGTGTCATATGGTAGTTCTATATTTAGTTTTTTGAGGAACCTCCATAATGTTCTCCATAGTGGCTGTATCAATTTACATTCCCACCAACAGTGCAAGAGGGTGCCCTTTTCTCCACACCCTCTCCAGCATTTATTGTTTGTAGATGTTTTGATGATGGCCATTCTGACTGGTATGAGTAGTTTTGATTTGTAGTTTTGATTTGCATTTCTCTAATGATTAGTGATGTTGAGCCTCCTTTCATGTGTTTGTTGGCAACCTGTATATCTTCTGTGGAGAAATGTCTGTTTAGGTCTTCTGCCCATTTTTTGATTGGGTTGCTTCCTTTTTTGATATTGAGCCACATGAGCTGCTTATATATTTTGGAGATTAATCCTTTGTCAGTTGCTTTGTTTGCAAATATTTTCTCCCATTCTGAGGGTGGTCTTTTCGTCTTGTTTATGGTTTCCTTTGTTGTGTAAAAGCTTTTAAGTTTCATTAGGTCCCATTTGTTTAGTTTTGTTTTTATTTCCATTTCTCTAGGAGGTGGGTCAAAAAGGATCTTTCTGTGATTTATATCATAGAGTGTTCTGCCTATGTTTTCCTCTAAGAGTTTTATAGTGTCCGGCCTTACATTTAGGTCTTCAATGCATTTTGAGTTTATTTTTGTGTATGGTGTTAGGGAGTGTTCTAATTTCATTCTTTTACATGTAGCTGTCCAGTTTTCCCAACACCACTTATTGAAGAGGCTGTCTTTTCTCCATTGTATACTCTTGCCTTCTTTATCTAAGATAAGTTGACCATATGTGCCTTCGTTTATCTCTGAGCTTTCTAACCTGTTCCATTGATCTGTGTTTCTGTTTTTGTGCCAGTACCATATTGTCTTGATTACTGTAGCTTTGTAGTATAGTCTGAAGTCAGGGAGCCTGATTCCTCCAGCTCCATTTTTCTTTCTCAGGATTGCTTTGGCTATTCGGGGTCTTTTGTGTTTCTGTACAAATTGTGAAATTTTTTGTTCTAGTTCTGTGAAAAATGCCATTGGTAGTGATAGGGATTGCACTGAATCTGTAGATATCTTTGGATAGTATAGCCATTTTCACAATTGATTCTTCCAATCCAAGAACATGGTATATCTCTCCATCTGTTTGTATCGTCATTAATTTCTTTCATCAGTGTCTTATAGTTTTCTGCATACAGGTCTTTTGTCTGGATGAATAAATAGTTAATTACACCATGATGGTCCCTATGATATGGAGATGCACAGAGGAATGAGATCACATTGAACAGGAACTTCACCTAGACTGTGGTGGGGCACCAGGGGATGCACAAAGGCCAGTCTTCACCAAAAGCCTCTAAGAGGCAGAGTTTGTTAAACACAGACCTGAAGGCAGGTAGAAGTCTGCTAAGTAACAGAGAGAGAAAGAGTTTCACACAAAGAAAAAAATAGCTCCAGGAAAGCATGAAAAAGCCAAGTTAGTTTCTATAAGATTTTCTAGATGGTTGGAGTACAGGGAGCACGTTGAAAATCTGAACAATGAGATTAGGAAGGTAGGCAGGAGGCAGACAGGAAGAAGCTGGTGGACAATATATAGAAATGTGCATATCACACTTATATGAATTTAAACGGAGGAGTGAGAAGATAATACTTCTTATTTATAGAAAGATCACTTTAGTTGCAAAGCATAGATATTGAATTGAGGGGGAACAAAACTAGAAATAAGAATTAACAGGTTTTGGAGTGATCCTGGCAAGAAATGACAAGGGTATAAGGCAATGCCAATAGAGATTTCACCCATGTTGGTGTCCTGAGGGATGAGGGAGAAAGAAAAGGCTCTGTTTTATATACCTGGATTGCTGGTGATTACATTCACAAAACAGGGACTATACGAGTAAAATGAGAGTTTTGATAAATATACGCATTAATTAGAATTATATTTTGGCGGGTAGTGACAGAAAGCTCCACACAAAAGCAATTTAAATAAGACAAGAGTTTATCTCACATAAAAGCCCAATTATGTACTCATGGCTGGCTAAATTCTTCACAGGGTCAGAGACTAAGACACCTTTGATTTTATTGCTATGCTTGCATGACATCAGTTTCCAGATCCACCTCATAATCTAGTATATTTTATCTAGCTCCAGGTCCAGCTATAAAATCTGCATTCCAGCCAGCTGGAAGAAAAAAAATAATAAGGTAGGGTAAAGCTTGCCTATGCTATTTAAAGACATTTCTAGGAAGTTGCACACAATTTCTGCTTCCATCCCACTGGAAAATACTTAGTCACAAGGCCACAATTTCCTGAAAGTGGGACTGGGGAATGTTGAATTTATTCTTCTTGGTTACATGTTCAGAAATATTTTGAATACTTTATTACTGAGGAACAAGAGACAGCTAGCTATCTTTGCTCCAGCTGATAAGTTTAGTGGAGTTTTGACATCTTGTGGAAGTCCCGCACAAGATTTCCTGAAGTTGGCTGAACATGCAGGTTCAGAGGTCAGAAGAGAGATTTGGGATAAAGATAACAATATAATAACAATATACGTGGTGGTCGAAAGGATAGCAGTTAAAGGGTCACAAAGAAAAAGTGAAAGAGGGCTGTTGATAAAACTGGAGAATATCTACTGACCAATTTCTTTCAAATTTTCTATTAATTTCTAGATCTCTGTTCTATGCTGGTCCTCTTAGCTTAGATTTATTTTTCTTAAATCCTATCTTACTTTTTGGCAGGGGTTGTCCCAGAACTTTCAATGCTTGCCTCTCTAAGCTTCTTCAATTACATTCATTCTGGTAGTATGTATACTCAAGTGGATTTTACTACCATCATTATGCTGATGACTCTTCGATTTCTATCCTCATTGCAATACTCCTCTCTTCAGAGGATATGTAACATCTGCCTTGGATACTTCTATTCAGATCCCTCATCTGCATCTGAAATCTAATATGCTTTTTAAAAACGTCATTTTGGTTTCAACATATAACATCATTCCCCAAAACTACTTGTAGACCATGAACAATTTTTCACTATCTTTGTGCTTCAGATAATTGTAATAATTTCTTAGATGTTATTTTTTCTGTCCTACCAAATAAGTTGAAAATCTCTATGGAACGAATTTTAATTCTCTTTAATATGTTGAATATATAGCATATTATACAAAATAAATACTGATGTCTATAAAATAAAATAAAACAAATGTGTATCTTAAGAAGAGTCACACAAAAAGTAACATTTGGCAAATTTCCATTTGAAATCACTGGACTTCAGTAGTAGAGATAACATAAAACACATCTCTCAGAAACTAGTTTTGTTTTTTCAGTAAATTGATGATTGATGGTATTTCACTGGTAGCATTCTCTGTCCTATAGGAATTGTGCTCATAAAGGAAAATGGTGTTCGGTGTTACTGGCCAGAGCAAGTCCATTACACTAATACCTTATCTGGGATTCATAGTCAGACTGATTCATTTTTCACCAATATTAAAAAAAATGTAATTTTTCATTGTTCTGTCTCTAAACATGTACTGAGTATGTATAAGTCACTGCATAAGAGTCCAGGAAGAAACGGTAGATACAGAAAGTCATGTGATACTTCTGAAGCTTTCAGTCTGAACAAGAAAACAAGGCACATGAATATAGCATATAATCTTAGTTTGTGATAAGTACACATAAAGAGGAAGGTAATGATTTAATGGAAAGAGTAATCACTGGGTTTAGGAATGACTGCACTGAGAATGTGAGGCAGGACCTAAACTAAAGATTCTATGTGACAAGGACTGAGGAAAGAATCTTCCAAGGGGGACAAACAATGTGAATGGAAATGTGAACACAGAATAGGAAACTAGTATGGGAAGATTGACTAAATTAATAGAGAGTAGTCATGCTTGCCATTCTGTGCATGAATTTTCTACCAAAAATGATAGTCATAAAATTTTAGTACCTTGATCATTAAATCAATAGCAATGTTTCTTTTAAAGAGGGTAGATCATTCAGTCTGTAAATTCTATAGGAATTTAAAAAAATAATATATTGTCCATTACAAGTTTTCTTAAACATATACTCTATGTGTATCTGTGTTAATATAACACTGCATCATTTGTAATGAATATTAGGAGATAAAACTTTAAAACTATTTTCTTTGCCTGATTATATAACATCACAAAAATGATGACACATCCAAAACATGGTGAGCGCACATCAAAAATAGTTAATTGTTTAAGGAGGTTATGCAAGGTAATAAATACTCTTTAAATGAAAAAATTGAAGATATTGTCAGCCAAATTTCATTATTAGTTAATTCCACATGACTCTGGCAAAATCAGCTACTCATGTGGAACGTCTATTAACTTTAGCAGGTGTTATGCATAACTAGCTTAGGGCGGATTTTAGTCCACTGAGTACAAGTGTAACTCTTAAATTGATAAACCCAAGTGGAGCTCCTTGCCATATTAAAAGGGATTTATCAAAATTAATTAAAAATTTTATAAAAGGGCGCCAGAGTCCAAGAGATTGTTTTCTTTTCCCTTAGTTCAAACCAAACCACATGTACATATAGTATTTTTTATAAAAATGCATAACTCATTTCTAAGCAGTAATGTATTTCTATTCCTATTTGGGCACAAAGTTCCCCAGAGCCAATCTCAGTTGAAATTTATTCAGTCTTTTGTAGGCTTTAAATGTTCCACTATTTCAGTGGCAGTTGCTGTATGCGTTCTTGTCCAATCTCACCACCCAATATTTTAGCTTTTCTCCTTAGAATAAGTAAAGTGTTTGGTCAAACATGAAAGTAGGGTCAGTATGTTTGGAGCTGAGCAGTTTTCTTTATTGTTTGGGTTCCATATTTAATCTGGAAAGACACTGACAATATTTGTTAGAGCAGGCAGGTATATAGAAGAACAAAAATATAAAAAAGATAGACTTTATATGTTAACAAGGCATATATAATACATCAGTTATTTGCTCTGTAGTATAATTAAATCTACTCTCCTATATAATTTGTTATAATTTTTCAAACGTTCTATCCTATTTTTTTCTGTTGCTAGCAGTTTACATATTTATCGGATACCAATTAACTTTGATACTTTTGATAGTTTGGAATCAATAAAAGAAATATAATACATAATCCATGCTTTCTGGAAGCTTAGAAATAGATAGGAAAATGAGATATATGCCGATAACTTTATTTTGATACTGTTTATTATAAGTACAATGTGAGAAAATAACTACAGTTATAGAAGCTATATGTATGAATGTAGATATATAAAAGCTTGATTTTATTTACCCTAGCATAATTAAATTTCATTAATTTAAGGACAATTATTACTTAACTGCTATTTTATAAATTTTGTTCACTTTGATATTACTTACCTATATTGTACATTAGTGGAATGATTTAAGGGTAGTTTTTTTTTTTTTTTTAATTAATTAATTAATTAATTAATTTATGGCTGTGTTGGGTCTTCGTTTCTGTGCGAGGGCTTTCTCCAGTTGCGGCAAGTGGGGGCCGCTCTTCATCGCGGTGCGCGGGCCTCTCACTATCGTGGCCTCTCTTGTTGCGGGGCACAGGCTCCAGACGCGCAGGCTCAGTAACTGTGGCTCACGGGCCCAGTTGCTCTGCAGCATGTGGGATCTTCCCAGACCAGGACTCGAACCCGTGTTCCCTGCATTGGCAGGCGGATTCTCAACCTCTGCGCCACCAGGGAAGCCCAAGGGTAGTTATTTTTAAATCTGAGCTTTAAAATAGCAGATTAAATAGCACCTTTTAATATCCCAAGGATTTTTCCTAGAGTTTATAAATTGAGGTTCCAAAAAAATAATTGCAACCTAGTTTTTATTTGACCATTTTCATTTATTGTGTAATATCTTTAAAACTGCTATGCTTTAATGCTAACTTATTTTTCAGCTGAAGGGAAGGGTTGAACTACTTCGTTAATGATTTAAAAAACTATGATTATTTTGCATTTTTAAAAAGTGCAGACAAATCTTTTAATCTCTGCCTACGCCCATCAGAACAATTGGCTTCCAATGTAATTATATTCAAAATGCAAGCGAGATAATAAGTATCTTGGAATTTAACTTGATAAATATTCATTTGCCTTATAGGGAAAAGAAAAGAACATTCTCATATAATTAGCTGCATATTTTTAAACCATGCTTTTATTGAGTTTTTGAGGTATATTTTATGTATGCAAATCTGCTAATTTATAAGGTAAAGGAGGTAAGGGGTATGGAAAAGCTGAGGAATCAGAAATATTCATTTCCATTCTGCTCTCCTTTCTGGGGAATAGGTTTCCTAATTATAAGAGAAAAATCATTCCTTCCTCCCAACTCAGATTCTTTTGTTTTAGTGAACCCAAGTTAGTCAGAGCCCTTAATTATAAAACCAGACTTATCTTTCTTAGTTGATATAGAAAATTCGTTGTTTTGGTTTTTTTTTAAACTCTACAGGCAGGGAATTCAAATACTAGTAAGAGAAGTTTTCTCTGCTCCAGCCTTGGGAGATGACACACACAGCTTTTGAGGTCCACAAAATTCAAGCCAGCACTCTGAGATGCACGCGTAGGCCAAGACCCAGTACATGACTGCTAAGACAGAGTCTTATTTTCTTTTTCAGTGGGGTGAAGACTTGACATATTTTCATTCATACCTTACATTTTTAAAGTGTCAGAATTTACACATTGTGTGTACACCTAAGATCAGAGCTGACCTCCCAAGCAGCCTGTGGGGCATTTTGCAGATGAGGATGTTAAGAGTTTAGATGACCACCCTCAGAACCCCAAATGGGCACAGTGGGACTGACCGTCCAAGACTTGTGCTGGTCACTGTGTTTTCTCCCTAGCACTAAGGCTCCAAAGTATTCTGTGAGACAATTGCTTTTACAAAAATTGCATCTCTAGTTAATCAATTTCTCATGAAATTATGAAAAAATTGTTTCATGAGGAGGAAATGAGTCATTTTCTTTCAGATTTCTGTATCTCCACCTTCCATGAACTCTATAATTGCCTCAATTTACTGTAGTTTTGTATTTTACTTGTTCTCAGGTTTTATTTCACTTTTACTCCATAGTGACAGTTTTTTAGCACCATCAAAATTTGATCAGTTATCATAATAAGATAAATGCAGATATTATGATTGCCATTATGCCTAAATTATATTTTAAGAGATCAAATGAATTCTTGATAAAATAAATTAACATAAATAATACATGCATATAGTATTAATTGGTTTTAGTTCTGAAATCATAATTTTGAGAGTGTGTATCATAAGGATATTTTATAAAGCTCTTTTTACTTGAAGAAAGAAATAGGATTCTGTTTCAGGTTGCAGTATTTCCCGGTAGAAACTTAAAAACTCTCCACCCTGAGTGGATAGAAATCTAGTGCCAGAAAGAGGATTCCACTCCCCTGTTATAAAGTGTCTGATTTTAGAGGATTGCACTCTCAAATTCCAAGCTTAAACTCAGAGATGGTTGGCTTTTACTTTAATGCAAAAGTCCTTAGAAGGCTTATTTGTAGTGGTGGTGAAAAACAGATTGGACTAAAAGTCCTTTATTCCTGCAGAGCTGAGATCAGCACATACATTACTCTACCCATCTATCCAGAAAATGATATGTCATACTCAGTTCTGCAACTTAACAACATTCCCCCACTTGCATCCCACTCCCCACCTAAGCACCTGAGCAGGTTTCAAGCTCCTTTTATCAGATGGCAGTTCCTGAGCTCGGCTGAGACCCCTCAGAGCCTAATGAGCTCAAGAGGAGGGGCTGCCATACCAGGTGGAGAGAAATGGAAATATTTTCAGACCAGGAGACCCAGTCAGAGTAAATGCTGCAAACGAACAAAAGAGCCTTCAAATCGACAATTTTTAGGGTGGGAAAGAACATACTTTAAGGGTGAGATTTCATTTCTACTACTTCTTAGATTTGCTTCATTTTCTCTGACATTTTCACACAGTCTGCAGTGACATCTGCTTGTTGCAACGGTAACAATGGTTCCTGAAGTGATGGGTTAAATTGCACAAGTCAGGCACGGCTTCCATCCGCTTTCAAGTAGCCAGGCTGAAATCAGGTGAAACTTGTGAGATTGCTGTTGTTATCACTATCATTATTATCATTATGTTATGTTAAAAGTCATATCTTTCAAAGACTGTGCCCAGAAAACACAAGCTCAATGGCGTCTAGACTAGAATAATGCAGAAGGCTTTAATTTTTTCTTTACCTTTAAACCTTGCTTAAGCATTTACATTTCTGACATAAAGTGTTTTGAATTATTTGTTTTGATCCTTTTGAAAAATATTCATTATGGAGACATTTGACAAGCGGAAAAGCACAGAGGAAAAGAATCATTCCTAATCCCACCACCAAGAGATGGCCACAACAGTTTTTATTTTATTTCTATCCTTTCAAAGCTTTTAACCAAACTTAAAGAAATACATTGGAAACTTCTATACTATGCAGATCATCTAGTGTATTTGGTAAAGAGTAGGAATTTTGGAATATACTAAATAGGTTGCCAATTATAAGACTATCAGAAAGATTTCTTAATAAGGCATTTTACCTATAAGGCAGTACCCTTGTACTGATAACAATTCTCTATTGCTTTGCAGTTCTGTGAGCATTTTGCTCTATATAAGATAAAATGTTCATCTTTTTTTTTCCTTCTTTATGATAAGGCCACATAAGACTATACTGAATAATCCTTGTATCATTCCGTTAATAGCATTTGAAACAGCCTTCAAACACTCTCACCCCCTCGGCACCTGACAGCCATTTCTATTTATTTTCTCTGCTTTCCTCCCTTAAAAGGCAATATTTTCTGTGTGAGAAGGAGGATCCTATAAACAATATGAGAATTTCATGAACAAGATGCCTCAGCTATTTTTGCTAGTAGGACCTCTGTAGGTTTGTAGGGAAATTAAACAACAACAACAACAGTGACAAACAAAGCACAAACAAAACCCAGAAATCCCTGGGGGCTGCTGGAGGTAAGGGCCCCTGTGTGATCTAGGTCTTGGCAGGTTGCCTGCTCCTGGCTCCTCTGATGGCATATTCAATGTTGGTTTGGTAATATTGCCACAAAAATGATATAGGTAAAAATTTCCCCTTATTTGTTGTAAACTCGAAATTAGCTAGAGAATTAGCAATGAATGCCATTTGTCATAGGCTCTTCTTATAAGTCCTATGAAAAAGTTCTGAAAGAGTCTCCATGTTTTGTTATTGCCCCTTAAAGACTATGGCACATATTTGGGTAATTATTCAATAATCCAGAATGACTATTATTTTAAAGTAATTTTAATGTGAATTTCAAATATTTATCCTAAACATTCATTGTGTAACCCCCTGTCCAAATACTCATTATTAAGTTATCAGAGAAAAGAACTACTTTCTTCCTCCTAAAACTGAAATGTTAGCTGCCAATGCAGTCATTTAATCCCATTATCATCAGATAAATCATAGGAATGAAAGTAACCAACTAACAGTAATTATGGAATAAAAATGAACCTGAATTGAGCATTAAGGTATGCTATTTGCTGTGCTAAACACTGTATCTCTCTCTATATATACATCTACTCCCTAATCCACATCACAAAATACCATATTAGGTGATGCTATTATAATCCCCATTTCACAGCTGAGGAAACTGGAGTTGAGAGAGAGTACATAACTTCTCCTAAATTACCAAATTGCACAAGAAGCAGACTAATCATTTGAAATTCAAATGTCTAACTGCTTAAATTCACACTAGCTCACCAGGAACTATATTAAGTGATTAATATGCATTAATTCATGTCATAGGATGTAAGCATATTACAGATGAAACTGAGACTTTGGAGACATTCATTAATTTGCACACAATTACACAGATGCGTCTGCTTTAGATCTGTGTTCTTTCCACTGTGCCAGACTAACTCTAAAAGGAAGAGGTTTCTGATGGCCACAACTTTGTAGCCCGGCTGGAAACCAAGGGAGAAGAAATTCTCTTAATTGTGTTTTGCAAAGCTCTCATCCCCGACCCCACTGGTGTTTCCCCACCATACTGTGACGTGACACCAGTGGTGTCAAAATATCAGTATGGAATATAATCCATAGGTTTGAGGACAATATCCCAGGAACAAGTACTACCTTATTTCCCATAATGTGTTGTGTCCAGAAGCCACTGTTCTATACCTAACATGCAGAGGGAAAAGAAATACATTTTTCTGACCCAGATACAATTGTACTGTTCATTGCAACTAGATTTGTATTGACTTTTTTCAAGTGAAAATTGCACACTTTGGAGAACATTAGTTTTAGAATCATGTGTTATAAATGCTTAACTGACCTTAGGTAGATGCTCAAAGCCTTGTTGAATTAGACATATTCCATGAAGTTAATGAAGCTCTGGGCAGCAGTAAATAATTCATGCTTTGTTTTAATAGTTCTCATTTTAGCATGAATATTCATAGTGTATATGAAGGGGAAAAAGAATCACTTAGAAATACTCAAACTCTTGGGAGAAGCAGATAAGATTATTGTTAGAAAGATGAAGTAAAGCATTAATTCCCTGATTATTTAAAAGAATTACAGTATATAGGTTTAAATTTTGGTGTAATCATCAATGCTGTAAATTAGCATATCTGTCACTGTCATTGACTGGTTGTTTGTACCTTAATTGTTATCAACCTTAATTTTTTAACATAATTGGAGCACTAAATGTTATTTTAAAAGATTTTATCTAGCTCCTTAAAATAACTTCCTGAAATAAAGTGTTATGAGGATATAATTTTTGATATTTGATGTAGCAAAGGTAAATGTAGCAAAAGTAAATTTGTGTATTTATGTATTTTTGTATACACATACACAGCTACAGTATAAAAGCCCTTACTTATAAACAGTTAAGAGTTTACTAGTCATTACTACAACTATGAATTTATTGAACAAAATAAAAATCTGGGTATCATTTGATCAGAATTTAATAATAGGAAAGTTTTTGATTCATAGTATGATTGAATGAACAGAAATTCATTGGCTATTTACTATCTGCAAGGTACTTTGTAAAAAACTAAGGAGAACATATATATGAATAACAAATACCATCTATCCCCAGAAAGCTAATACTGATGACTACTCATTTACTTAGTTGAGAAGATCATCCAGTAAAACTTGCAAGATACATGGAAATGTACAAACTGTAGATTTATTGCAGTCTAGTTCCAAGTGACCAATTCAATATTGTCCACAAAATCTATTGTTCTTTTCTCATAGATGCAAACAGCTTGCTTTTTTGGTCTCCTTTGACTTAAAAAGCACTTCAAATTTTTGCCTTTCTGTTTGCTCCAGCCTCTTCAAAATCACAGGGGAAGCTATCTCAGACAAAAGATTTAAATGACATAGTGACATATTGATCTCATAACTCTTTATATGAAAGAAACTCAAATGCTATCTTTTATTTTTGTTCAAAAACTCTTGCTGACTTTATTCTACTTTGATCCTTATAAAATTTATTTCAAAGCTCATGTTGTTACTATTGTTTCTTTTGTTAGTCTTACAACCAAATTTTTAAAAAATTAAAATACTTTGACCTGAATGTAAGTTCCTCATCAGTCATTATGTTTGGCATTGCATGAATTATAAAAATATACTCGAGATTCAAAAAATGCTAGCTAAAATTATAATGAATGGTTACATTTAAACTAGGCAGGCCTTAAATAAAATAGAACAAAACATGACTATGGTGAATTTTAGCCTCTTAAAGATATAATGAGAAGGGTATAATTTTCTTTTGTCTAATAGTAGAATTGCCAGGCAGAATTAAATCATTTGAGATAGCAAGATAATTCTGAATTCTCGAAATGTGACACAAATCACTGTATCAGGCAGTGCTTATGGAATGACCTTTTGTACTGAGCACCTAAATATAGTATTCATGTTAAAAAGCAGGCTTCCAAAACTAATCTGAAAATCTATTCGATGGCACACAAAATGTGCTTATTCTTCTTGTTTCATTTTGATTCTCGCTTGGGGGAAACTTATTTAAGCAACATTAGAATCAGGAAAGACTGAGGAGAAAGCTGGATGAACATAGATGGGATCCTTTTCATTTTTATGTATGACCTTACATTCCTCATTGTATCTGTGTCTTAAAAACATCTCCCCTTATACTAATTGCATGATGTTTCATTTCATTTCATTTTATTTTATTTTCATTGAATATGTGTAAAATATATACAACATGCCATTCCAAGATTTTGTTTTAACCTAAGCATTTTATAAACTCTGTTATTGTGACATTTTACTAGCCTAGACAATCTGGGAGGTCAGTTCAGTGTGTACCCCATATCAACAAAGGTAAATCCTCCTAGATTAGGTACTGGCAGTGGACTCATCTGGAAACGGAAACAGAAATGGCAGACAAGTAGATTTTTTTAGAGAATGTGAGTAAACTTTGAACATGTTGGATAGAAGACAAGGGAATGAGGAAAAAACTATGAACAAATCCATTAGTTATTCAAGATTCAATTCAGGTAGTAAATAGCGTAAGCAGGTTGAGATATACAGGCCATTTGGTGGGCCTACAGAAGTACTCACTGACTGTTTGTTGTAAAAAAAAAGAATCTGTTTTAGCTACAAGGGTATATAAAGCCTCCACAATATTGTTTGAAAAGATATATTTCACCAGTGAAAACAATGAGAAATCAGGGGCACCTTTGGGAATTCTGTATAGCCTTTAAAATTTTCTTGTAATGTCTTAGTATCTAGACACGTCATGTATAACGATTTAAAAAAAAAACACATATCTGGGTGTCTGTCTCCCTAAATTCTAGTTTCCCAAATGTCTTTTCTCGACTGAACAATTTGGACTTTTTTTTTTCTCCGAAAATAAATCATTTTTTATAAATGGCTCAAAGCTTGGCCAAGAATGATGAGAAAGCCCTTATTCTTCCAACAAGGAAGCTTTGTTCACCTGGATCCCTGGCCTGAGGTCTGTAAAAATGATTTTTTTTTTCTTTTGTATTTGATGTAGTTGAAAAAAAAAATGACAGAAAGCTTCTAGTATCAGGAAACAGAATATATATATACATATATATATATATATATATATATATACACATACACATATATACACACACACATATATGTATACATATCAAAATGTGCATCTATAGGTGTATCTAATAAAACTATATACATATTTGTGCATAGTTTTATTCACACTTAATTCATGTAGTACAGGGAGCTAAGAATTTTCCTTGCATGTTTTTAATGTAGTTACTCCTAATTAGAATGTTTACAGTTAAACCATTAAATCCAGGTGATTTTTTTTTTTTTTTTCTGCATGGCTTTCAACCTGCAATGTGGAAAAACCAATAAACCTATTACAATTTCCTTTACAATTTTGTTTTGTAACAACTAAAACGTTTAAAGATAATTTAGAGTTATAAAATAATATAATGACTTTATTATCACTCTTTTTATTTTGTCTAATTTTTAAATATTTTGCTTCCCCAGGTCTTTTTTGTGAAACAGTGGATTTAGGGGTACATTTTATTCTATAATTACCAAGAAATCACTACTCTTTGGGGGAAAAGTCCTAGGCGAGTCCTATTTATTATTACAGAACAAAGCCTTCTAAATTAAATTTCCTCCATTGGTCATTTAAGTGTAAAGCGAAGCAATGTCTTTGATACCCTGCTAGGATGCAAACTCCGTGCTGGTTAGGAATTCTGTTTCTAAGTTTTAAATCTCAACACCTGAAACAGGCCTGTGCACATAGATAATTTATAATAAATATTGTTATATGCTTAAATAAACTTTAGAACAAAAAGCTGTATTATATAGAGGGAAAAATAGAAGAATCAATTTGTTGCTCAAATTTACAAATTTCTTCATTCCCTCTTTGGCATGTTGAGTGTGTGAATGGGGAGAGGTGTGTGTGTCTGTGTGTGTGTGTGTGTGTGTGCACATGGGTGCATGTGTTTGTACTGAGTGTTTTCTAATTTCTACTTGGCAGGGAAAGCAAGCTGACATTTGCTATAATCTCTTCTTTCATAATCTTCTTTCACAGGCTTCAGTACTTTTACCTCTTGCCCTAGACTCTTCTTTTCATCTATGGATTCTCCCTTCTGGGCTATCAAAAAACTTCCTAACTACTCTTTCTGCCTTTAGAATCTTACTTCTGTGTATCAAAACATCTTTCTAAAAAAAAAAGCTTATTACATAAATTACCTTATTAAAATTTTTATCTTGTTCTCCAATGACCGCACTATTAAATCCAAAGTGCAGATCGTATTGAAACCTCACTTTCCAGATTGTCCTCCTGTCTTTCTCAACACAGGCTCTCATACAGATAACTCATTACAGGTTCTGAATGTTATGCATGTTCCAGTATTCCTTTACTTGACCACGTGGAGGTCTATTAGGTACACTTTGAAACCTTAGCTTTAATGCCAGCTCATCTGTGAGATCTCCTCTGATCTTAACTCCTTCTGACACTCCCAAATACCTTTTTTCCTGCTGTTGTTGTTATGGGTTTGAAATAAGATTTTCTTTCCTAGTTATTATTTTTTTAATTTTTATTGGAGCATAGTTGCTTTACAATGTTGTGTTAATTTCTACTGTACAGCAAAGTGAATCAGCTATACTTATACATATATACCTTCTTTTTTGGATTTCCTTCCCATTTAGGTCACCACAGAGCATTGAGTAGAGTTCCCTGTGCTATACAGTAGGTTCTCATTAGTTACCTATTTTATACATAGCATCAATAGTGTATATATGTCAATCCCAATCTCCCAATTCATCCCACACCCACTTTCCCCTTTGATATCCATACATTTGTTCTCTACGTCTGTATCTCTATTTCTCCTTTGTAAATAAGATCATCTATACCATTTTTTTCAGATTCCACATATGTGCATTAATATACGATATTTGCTTTTGTCTTTCTGACTTACTTCACTCTGTATGACAGTCTCCAAATACTTTAAAACACTCTCTGCTAGCACACCTCACAATGCCCGGCGTTGTTCCTTTATGCACCAGACTATGCGATGGGTCGTCTGTGCAAGCTTGTGGTCTATTACCAGGTCTCATGGTTCATAGATGTTATGTATTTGCGGAATGAATGAAAATATATTTTATAATATACATTATTAAATATAAAATGTACATTGGCAAATTATGTGTTCGTATATTACTTTTAATACATCTATTTATATAAAATATTAACATGTTTTATGAAACCATCATGAATGATTTATAGTGGTGACAGTTTGTTAATTTGTTTAAATTCAGGCACAAAGAGAAGACTAAGAGAAGTCACCCACTCCTTGCTTGATGAGGCAAATTGCATTATTCCAGACCCCTTGCCTTCAAAATTTTACATGCTGAGGATCGTTTTAACTTATCAAACTAATATTTCCAGCACATCCTCTGAGACAATTTTTAAGACCAAGATATTACTGTCTTGGTAGCAATGGGGAAGAAAATCTATGATTTTAATTTTCTACTTCAAGTAATAGGCAGGGAAAATGTTCATGGGTCTATTGTGTGTAAGGTGGTGAAACAAGTAGGGTAGCAGAGATATTTCTTGTGAGATAGATATTTGTTTTGAATAGTCTGTAGTTTTTTTTAATGCCACAAATACACAGCGCACGCGCACACACACACACACACACACACACACACATACACACACACCCCACACACAGGAGAATTACATAGCTTATCTGAATGTACGTTTCAGTCAAATGGATTTGGGGGTAGATTATAAAATGTTCAGTCCTATTTTCCTTTCATTTAAAGATAGTAAATGCACCATTAGTTACTATTACCATCTGCCACTTCCCAACTCAGACTCAGAGAAACCATCTGATGCCACAGTGGTTCATGGGTTGCAAGTCTCCACAGATTAAAAGGAAGCATATGCAGGGCATGGCCTGAGACAAAGTGAGGCAGAATCATTACCTTATAACAGCTATGTTTCAGTCCTCCTGCACATACACTGTGAGAGAGGTTAACCCCAGACTTTGATTTGTTACAGTGACCATTCCTTGGAAAGCACCAGACGCACCAGAATCTTAATATCCTTCCCTATGGGCAGAAGCAGTCTATGTGGCAGAGGAGGACAAAGAAGCTTTAGGGAGGACCAACGACTGATAAATTCACCTTTGAAGACGTTTGACAACTCCTCTAAAATTACCACCTCAAAGACTATGTTCTCTTTAAATGAACTGCTTGACATTCTATCAAATGAAAGTTTTCCTAAAGACTTATTATTCACTATGGATAGAAATTTACTTTTCTGTCTGTCACCACAGTGATATTTATTTATGGAAAGTGGATGAAGTTTCTCAATTTCAATGAGTAAATTCTCAGTGGTAAACCTTGTCCTGAATGTTTAAAGTTCTTGAAAGTTTTCTTTGGAGTTAGCTGTTAACATACTTGATAAATTATATTAATTCATGTGACCATACTTCAGAGACTATTATAAAAATTCATATTAATTCTCTAAAATAATTTAAAAGAACTCAGCTTACACATAACCATGCATGGGTGGCATGTTAAATATGCATTCATCTTGATATCTACATTTAAAGTTATACTCCTCAATTACTATATATATGTATATCTATATATACATATACATATATATAGTTATGTAAGTAATCAACTATTATATAATCAATTATTATATAAATAATCAGCAGGTCGGGACCCTGAGCAGAAAGGCAGGTGGAAGGGAAGAGGTAAACAGGAGAGTCAGTTGTTAAACATTTGCTAGCACACCACTCCACTGAATGAGTCCTTTGAGATTTCCCAAGTTGAGAGTCACTCTGTATTATGCTTTATTATATTTTGTCATATTTTGTTACATATTATTTTAAATGCACCATTTCAAACCACATACTCCTGCAAAATTCTTAATTATCATTGATAATCACTGTTTTTTGAAGAGTCCAAATAGGAATTTACTGTGCACCAGACACATTCTAGGCCCCGTGGACACAACATTTTGTTCCTTTTCACAAGGATTTGACAGTTTAGTGGGTAACTCCAATTTACTTCAGGTTTCAAATAAACTTACTAGGTGCATATCTGGGGAAGGGTGAGATCTCTAAACTCAGATAGCTCTAAGTGAGAATCAATCCATCCAAATCCCAACAATGATGTATAAATCTGATGTCTTCCTTTTCAGAAGGTTTATGTGCTGGCAGCTGGAATTTTGACTGAAGCCTGAAACATTGTTTGATGGCCATAAGTCAGTATTTTCTGTTTGTTAATTAATAATAGAAAGTCTTATTTTATAATTACACATACAATTTAGAAATAGTGTGTTAACCTGTTTTTAAATGGTCTTTCATAGAAAGATTTCCAGGTAAATCTAGAAATCATCAACCTCAAATTCAACAAAATAGCATCACTTGGACTTCAGCAAAGAAAAATTGAAGTCCTAATACCAGCTACATTCTTCAAGCAAGGTAGATCATTCAAGGCATAATAAAAAATTTAGAACTAATTCTGTTCTAAATCTGTTCAGTAATTTCTAAAAGTATGTTTTTAGAATTACGTTTAATACTTTAAAATTATGTTATTATTTTAGAACAAATTAGAATTGAAAACCAAAATGCAAATAATTTCTTATAATATCTACATACCTATCTTCTTACAATTTAAGTCTAATATTTTACTGTATTTTATAAATGCATTTTAATTTTATCTTTAAATATAGAGACAATAGATCTGTCCTTGACATGGTGACAGAATAGGCTTGAACAAAAGATTAAAGGATTAAGATCATCAGTTTAAAACAAAATTGGTCTGCATTACCAGACACCTGGGAGAACTGATCTTGGGCATATAAACCACTTATCTATCTATCTTTTTATCCATCTATATCTATTTTTAAAATTGTACAGAGTGGCACCTCAATAAAATTGAGGCAAATTGAATTCATTAATGGCAAGCAACAAATGCATTAGACAGCCTGACCCTGTTGTTTTCTTGAAACTGAAACAAAGGGAGACACATCCTCAGAGTTTCATGGGTACAATAACGATGTGAAGTGGAAAAAGTCAATATTTCCATCACAGACAGAATATATGCATATGCATCATCTTGTTTTTATTTTGGGGAGAAAAGTATTATAAAAGTAAATGTTCACGATATTCTTATTAGTATAGGTCCAAAATGTAAAGCAGTGGAACGGAGGGAGGGGGGCAGTGGAGGGAGAGAAAACATTTAATTCTTTCAAGCTACTTTTGTGAGGTTAAAATTGATTGTGGTTTATTAGGCCCTTCCAATAAACACTCAAGAGTTCAGCTAACTGAAAGCAATTGATACTTCTGGAATCAATGGTGCAGTAGAATACCCTAATGGGTATTGTTGGAACTTTTAATTCTCATTATGCAGTTTATTCTTTCAAGGATTATTTGATGGAATTCTTGTTGATGAGTATCTCTAAAGCTTTGCTGCTTAAAAAACTGGTTTATTGAATGGCTTTGCCCTATTTTAGATCAATTTACAGATACCTGCATTATGATTCATGCAAATATAGAAGCATAGAAAAAATGAAAAATTTACATAACTTATATAATGTTTATATTCCTTCCACTCCTTCTTCTTTTTTTTGTTTAACATCTTTACTGGAGTATAATTGCTTTACAATGGTGTGTTAGTTTCTGCTGTATAACAAAGGGAATCAGCTATATGTATACATATATCCCCATATCTACTCCCTCTTGCGTCTCCCTCCCACCCTCCCTATCCCACCCCTCTAGGTCGTCACAAAGCACCGAGCTGATCTCCCTGTGCTATGCAGCTGCTTCCCACTAGCTATCTATTTTACATTTGGTAGTGTATATACGTCAAAGCTACTCTCACTTCGTCCCAGCTTACCCTTCCCCCTCCCCGTCTCCTCAAGTCCATTCTCTACGTCTGAGTCTTTATTCCTGTCCTGCCCCTAGGTTCATCAGAACCATTTTTTTTTTTTTTAGATTCCATATATATGTGTTAGCATACAGTATTTGTTTTTCTCTTTCTGACTTACTTCACTTTGTATGACAGACTCTAGGTCCATCCACCTCACTACAAAATAACTCAATTTCATTTCTTTTTAGGGCTGAATAATATTCCATTTTATATATGTGCCACATCTTCTTTATCCATTCATCTGTCAATGAACACTTAGGTTGCTTTCATGTCCTGGCTATTGTAAATAGGGCTGCAATGAACATTGTGGTACATGACTCTTTTTGAATTGTGGTTTTTTCAGGGTATATGCCCAGTAGTGGGATTGCTGGGTCATATGGTAGTTCTATTTTTAGTTTTTTAAGAATCCTCCACACTGTTCTCCATAGTGGCTGTATCAATTTACATTCCCACCAACAGTGCAAGAGGGTTCCCTTTTCTCCACACCCTCTCCACCATTTATTGTTTGTAGATGTTTTGATGATGGCCATTCTGACTGGTATGAGTAGTTTTTATTTGTAGTTTTGATTTGCATTTCTCTAATGATTAATGATGTTGAGCATTCTTTCATGTGTTTGTTGGCAACCTGTATATTTTCTTTAGAGAAATGTCTATTTAGGTCTTCTGCACATTTTTGGATTGGATTGTTTGTTTTTTTGATATTGAGCCACATGAGCTGCTTATATATTTTGGAGATTAATCCTTTGTCAGTTGCTTCGTTTGCAAATATTTTCTCCCAATCTGAGAGTTGTCTTTTCATCTTGTTTATGGTTTCCTTTGCTGTGCAAAAGCTTTTAAGTTTCATTAGGTCCCATTTGTTTGTTTTTGTTTTCATTTCCATTTCTCTGGGAGGTGGGTCAAAAAGTATCTTGCTGTGATTTATGTCATAGAGTGTTCTGCCTATGTTTTCCTCTAAGAGTTTTATAGTGTGTTAGGAGTGTTCTAATTTCATTCTTTTACATGTAGCAGTCCAGTTTTCCCATCAGCACTTATTGAAGAGGCTGTCTTTTCTCCATTGTATACTCTTGCCTCCTTTATCAAAGATAAAGTGACCATATGTGGGTGGGTTTATCTCTGGGCTTTTTATCCTGTTCCATTGATCTATATTTCTGTTTTTGGGCTGGAATACATCCAAACTCCAATGACCATGTTTCATTAAAAGTGATTGTAATTAAGAGTTTCAGTGGGCTAACTTGTGATTGAATCACTCAGTGACCTGCATATGTCTCATGAGATTCAATCTTAACTGTACTTCATTGTACATTTCTCGTTTGCATTTTCACTGCCAGTTCTTTAAAATGAATTATCTTTCATAATTCACATATGCATACCCAAACCTGGTCTTTCTGTTTTGAAACAACTGTAATTTTAGCAAAGGATTCAATGGAGGGAAAATAAAAAGCTTCCGTGTGGAAGCAGGCAAAATGATAAATTACAGGAGTGGCCAATTGCTTGCAGTAATTACAGCGTGGATGGGGAAGGACCGGTCAGAAGTCACTTCTTCAAACGAATTCCTCTTCTCCTTCTCTGTCTCCTCTTTCGTTTATAAAACATTGTTTGCTTTATTTATTTTGTTCTTTCCTTCTTTCCCTAGGCTAGCAAAAGAATTATCTTTTCACCTTAGTCTACTTCCAACAATACTCATGTCTTAGTCATGAGAAGTTAAGGCAAGTGTGGTCTGGTTCTTCTCTCCTTGGATTAATAATGTTTAATGTCTTTGAACACTACTTTGCAATTATGTTAAAGGATTTACTTCCTCCCCCCTCACATCTTTCTGACAAACACACACACATACTCTGACACATATATGCACCACATTGCCTTGCTTAAGACAATCTTTTATGCTAAGTAAATATTTCTGAACATATTTCTGTAAAGCAGAAGGTTCTTAACATCTAAGAAAGCATTTGGGAGGAGGGGAGATAGACTAAAAATATATTATTTTTTAACCTTCTAGTATCCTAGTATTCAAAAAATAGTAATGAGACATAGGAGTAACATTAAATATGTTGAAATCTATCTTTTAAGTATGTCTTAGTATAATCATGACAGTGTGATATTGGCAAAAGGATAGACAAATAGATCAATGAAAAGAATAGAGAGCCCCGAATATACCCACATAAACATAGTCAACTGCGTTTGACAAAAGAGCAAAGGCAATATATATAATGCAGCAAAGATAGTCTCTTCAACAAATGACAATGGAACAACTGGACATTCACATGCAAATAAATGAATCTAGACACAGATCTTACACCCTTCACAGAAATTAACTCAAAATGGCTTATAGATCTAAATGTAAAATGCAAAACTACAAAACTCCTAGAAGATAACATGGGAGAAAACCTAGATGACCTTGGATATGACAATGATTTTTTAGATACAACACCAAAGGCATGATCCATGAAATAAATAATTGATAAGCTGGACTTCATTAAAATTTAAAACTTCTGCTCTTTGAAAGACACTGTCAATAGAAGGAGAAGACAAGCCACAGACTGGGAGAGAAAATATTTTCAAAAGACACATCTGATAAAGCACTGTCATCTAAAATATACAAAGAACTCTCAAACTCAACAATAAGAAAATAACCTGATTTTAAAATGGGCCAAAGACCTTAATAGACACATCACAAAAGAAGATATATAGATGGCAAATAAACATATGAAAATAAGCTTCATATCCTATGTCGTTAGGCAAATGCACATGAAAGCAACAGTGAGATACCACTATACATCTATTAGAACAGCCAAAATCTGGAACAATGACACCATCAAACCCAGGCTCCAATGTCGAGCAATAGGAACGCTCATTCATTGCTGGTGGGAATGAAAAATGGTACAGTCACTTTGGAAGACAATCTTATCATATGATCCAGCAATTGTGATCCTTGGTATTTACCCAAAGTTGTTGAAAACTTATGTTCACACAAAAACCTGCACACAAATATTTATAGCAGTTTTCTTCATAATTGCCAAAACTTGGAAGCAACCAAGATGTCCATCAGTAGGTGAATGGGTAAATAAAGTGTGGTATATCCAGACAATGGAAAATTATTCAGTGCTAAAAAGAAATGAGCTATCAAGCCATTAAAAGGCATGGAGGAAACTTAAATGCATATTATTAAATGAAAGAAGCCAATCTGAAATGGCTATGTACTGTGTGAACTATATGACATTCCCTAAAAGGCAAAACAATGGAAACAGTAAAAAGATAAGTGGTTGCCAGGGGTTGGGGATATTGAAGGATGAATAGGCAGAGCACAGAAGATTTTTAGGGCAGTGAAAAGACTTTGTATGATACCATAATGAAATATACACCTGTCATAATACTTTTGTCTATACCCATGGAAAATATACCACCAAGAGTGAACCATAAAGTAAACTATGAACTTCAGGGGATTATGATGTGTCAGTGTAGGTTATCAGTTATAAAATGTATACCACTCTGATGGGGGGTATTGATAATGGAGGAGGCTATGCATGTGTGTGGACAGGGGGTATATGAGAAATCTCTGTACCTTCCTCTCAAATTTTCTGTAAACCTTAACTAACCTGAACTAAAAAAAAATAAGTCTTAATTTAAAAAAATGCTTTAGTGAAAGTAATTATGTAGCATGTATGACATGAGAAAGAAAATCTAAAATTTGGCTAGTCAATTCTTTCTCAAGATAGTTTCAGACTGACTAATTTTATTATGCTCAACATCTCAACAGTGTTTATATCCATGTAAGAAAGACTTGAAATAATATGAAAGTGAGTTCCAACATTTTTATTACATCTCCAATAAGATTCCAATTCTCTGGGTTTTATCCAATTTGAATCTTCTGGGACTCTATTCCAGATGCACATGTAAAATGAGACAGAATTTGTTGACAGGCCTTTTCTTTTTTATCTAATCAGTATCCAGTTTATCCTGGGAGGCTATATGCACTTAATCCACTGTCTATATCTTAGTTTTTTGGTTTATGCCTGGCAACCATGGAATTCTAAAAATTGATCTGGAGATTCTACACTGAAATAAAGTTAGGTCGGAGTAAAATCACTTAGTCCAGATAGCAAATAATCCTATGGGTTTTTATAGGTCAATTCTGAAAATCCGTAAAACATAAGGAACTTGCAGAAGCTACAGACATTCCTGTTTGCTTTGTACCACTCATTTTCTTGGTTTACCTTATCAATGGGGAATATGGTGGTTGGCTGGTGCAATGGTTAGAGAGAAAAATTTTTTCAAGGGAAGAAAATAGTCCAGAAGAGAAATATGTGAAAGTCAGTAAACATTTGAAATCTCTTTGACCCCATCTTCTACTTGGTTTTTTCTCACTCTATCTGCTGTAGCTATCCTAGCCTCCTTTCTGCCCTTTGAACACACCAGGACCTCTCCTGTCTAAGGACATTTGTACTTGCTTTGCTTTCCAAGATACACTTACCTCAGAAATACATATGGTTCACTCTCACACTTCTTTTAGGTGTTTTTCAGGTATCACCTTGACCATTCTATTTCAAATATATCCCACACTATTCTTGTGCTTCCTATTCTTTTTCTTCTGTCTCAATTTCTCCAGCTATTAACATTTTATATATTATACGTTCTTCTACGATATTTTTTATTATCTGACCTTCTCCACTGGAATGCAAGCTCCATTAGGGCAGGTGTTTTCTCTGTTTTATTCCCTGAGTTATACTCTTCACCATGAATAGTACCTGAAACTTCTTAGGCTGTTATAAATATTTACTGAATGATTAAATAAATGATAATACCTTTATAAACATAGGGAAGATAATTTAAATGGATCATTCTTTTCTTTTCTGAAAGTTTGATACCATATTTAATGAACTGGCTCTCTTTGCTATGAAAGTGGAACATAATATTCTGAGTTATATCTTCCTTTTTGCTCTCCTAAACTTGTACTTCAAGTACAGATTTTTAAAAAATACAAAATTTCTACTGTAATTAAAAATCCTAGAAATGTCTATAAAAATTATCAAACAATCCAACATTTTAAAAATGACTTCCCAATTTCTCTGTTATCTGCAGTATCTCAAATATTACTAAAAGTTTATATATGCATACTTTTTATATGTTCAAGTTGATAAATATTCTCTTTAAGAGCACTAAAAGAGTGCTATATTTATATTTTTGCATAAAAGTTTTAAAGATATATGCACCCCAATGTTCATAGCAGTACTATTTACAATAGCCAAGACATGTAGGAAACTTAAGTGTCCTCTCCTCTGACAGATGAATGGATAATGAAGATGTGGTATATATATGCAATGGAATACTACTCAGCCATAAAAAAGAATGAAATAATGCCATTTGCAGCAGCATGGATGGACCTACAGATTGTCATACTAAGTGAAGTAAGTCAGAAAGAGAAAGACAAATATGATATGATATCACTTTAGATATGTGGAATCTAAAATATGACAAAAATGAACTTATTTATGGAACAGAAGCAGAATCACAGGCATAGAAAATAAAACTATGGTTACCAAAGGGGAAAGGTAAGGGAGGGATAAATTAGGAGTTTAAGATTAGCAGATACAAACTACTGTATATAAAATAGATAAAATAACAGGTCTACTGTATAGCATGAGAAACTAGATTTAATATCCTGTAACAAACAGTAATAGAAATGGATATGAAAAATATCATGTATATTATATATAACTGAATCACTTTGTATACCAGAAAAATAACACAACATTGTAAATCAACTATATTTCAATAAAAAATCAACTTTGATTTATATGCACCACTGTGAACAGAAACTTCAAGTACTTTGTTGGTTATATTTTGAAAAGACTTTCCAGAGTAGAAATTATCTAACTGCAATAATCATTGTGGAGCAGGAATTTGTAATCGAATATTGGTCGTTGCATGCAATATAACACTGCTATTTCAATTTGATCTTAATGTATTTACCTTTCCAAACAATGCTCTTAAAGCAATCAAGAAGAAGTCATAACATACCCGTGAGTGAAAACAAACAAAGGCAGCAACTGAAACCCAGAAATACTGCTAGTTAGTTATGGAAATATAAAATCATTGTTAAGGCTTATGTTATGTCTGACTCACTGATCCAGATGTCAAAGGAATGCATGAGTCAATAAGACAGACTGTGTTTTCTTCTACTCTAAGGGTCCCAAATTGTCATTTCGGATTCTTTATCTGGATTTTGTTGCTATTAATTAGCAACAAAATCCAGATAACTGTTCTATAACAAATTTCCTCATTTATTTGCATGGGCAGGCTGAAAAATAACTGAGTTAAGGTGACAGGTTCTGAATCTTTATCAGCTATTGAACTCAGACCGAAGTTTTGTAAAGAATAATAATGGAAGAGAGCAAATAAATGAACTCAATCTACAATTTTTAAATATATAAAAAATACTTTCCTATTAAACCCACATTAAACATCCTAATTAGCACCAGCAGAAACATCATACCCCACAACTTGAAGCAGAATAAAAAAAAACAAGTTAGTGTCCTATCAAGAATGTGCAGCAGTGTTACAGCTGTGGCCCATTTATACCACAAAACAAACTGACTCCTCACAGACATATCAATGGTATAGACAGGGGCCCTTGAATCTTCCAGGATATCAGAGTCACTCAGAGAGCTTATTAAAACAGAGTACTAGGCACTCTCCTAGAGTTCCTGATCCAGTAGGTCTGGAAGAGGACCCCATATTTGCCTTTCTAGCAAGTTCTTAGGTAATGTTGATGCTGCTGGTCCAGGAACTACACTTTGGTTATAAACAATATGAGTTGTGCAATAATGGTTTTGAAAATATCTTAAAGGTATTTAATCTATTTCTCTAATTCAAATTTTAATCATCCCTGATGGTGAATTCATTATTAAATGTGAGCAACTACCATGTGGTAGACATGGAGCTGGATGCTAGTGGTACACTAGTTAATTATCTCCCTTAAGGAGTCCATGGTCTTGAGTGGGAAAGACACATGTCAAGATAATTATTATGCAGTGTTTTTATAGAAGAATGCACAGAGGATTTAGACTCTGAAGCTCTACTAAAAACTATATAATAGCAGAGCAACATGATCAAGATTGAATTTTTAAATTTACCTCTCTGGCCTGACAGGGAGCAGGGGAGTTAGAAATGAGTTAGACAATGATTGCAAAAATCCAAGTCAGAGACAGTGATGGTGCTTAAAACCCTTCAACTTTTCCATATTGCTTTTGGCATAAAATATAAATGCCTAAAAATGGTGGAACATCGTTCTGAATGACTGGGTGTCTACTTACTTGTACAACCTTGTCTCCTTGTTTTGGCTACCCCCATCCCCATTTGATAGTAACACAATATTAAAAAATTTAGTCCTGTGTAATCTCATTCAGTCTCTCAAACTCACAAGTTTCTCTCAATCTCAACTTTTACACATTCTTCGTTCAGACCAGGACAGCTCTTCACCACCCTCCTCACCATAGTTAATCACTAATATTTTTATCTCAGTGTATATGTCTCTTCTTACGGACCCATTCCTTTCTCTTATTCTTCCTGTCTCCCTCACCACCATCACTTCCCAGGTTGTGCAGAAGCTCTTTCTCATCTTTGTTCATTTCTCCATAGATTTTACTAGAGAAGCAGCCTCTTGAGGGCTGAGACTAAGGTCTTTATCAGTGTATTTCTCAGAAAGCTCAGCTCACAATAAATACACAATAAATATGTGTAGTTTTAGTGAAGAACTTATGAGGGACACAAGAAAGAAATAGACTGAGATGTAAGAGAAAAACCAATCGATTGTAATGTCAAGGTAGCTAACAATTGGAAGGAATAATCAGCAGGTCCAGAAAACTATGGACTTAAAAAACATCCAATAGTTTTAACCAGGAATACTGTTGGTGACCTTGCAGTGATATCAGCAGAGTAATGAAGACAAAGTCAATACTAGGAGTTGGAGATTCCTACATATTTTTATGCAATATTTAATTGAATCTTTACAATCACTGTATAAAACCATTAACACCATTTTACAGATGACATAACTAAAGCTGAGAAATATTAAGTAACTGGCCAAAGGTCACAAAGCTAGAAAATGGCAGAGTTGAACCTGAAATATCAGACTCTAAGAGGCAAGCTTCAATCTAATTTGTACAATCTTCCCTCCTATTACATAATTGAATAACTAAATAAATGAAAGAAAGAAAAAACAAGTACTCATACTGAGCCTGCTATGCAGCATGCCTTGTGGTATGTACTGGTCCCTATCTTCAGTTTTCTATTCCTTTTCAAGGACATTGATTTGAACTTATCCTGTAAAACATCATTTACATTTTTGAAACATATCTCCACTTTACTGAATTTAATTTTGATAACTCTGTTGTTGTTGTCAAAACACCTATTGCATTCCACCTGTCCACAGTATGACCTCACTTGCATATTTAATGAGTATGCTTTTCTTTATCTGAACCACAATTGATCGTCTTAAACAAAGAGAATGAACTCAAAGATGCAAAAGGACTCATGTTTGATGTCCGAATTCACTCTTGTTCACAGACAAAGGAAGTTATTGCAGTTTGGATTAGTTCCATGTGCCTATTAAGAGGACTACAGTTTGTATGACCAAGTTATTTAATCTCAGATTTGGAATAAATAAAGCGTGATGTATGTCAGACAACTTCTGCAATGTTATCAAGTTCTAGAGTCACACCATAGCATTAGTTTAAATGGACCCCCACTTTTTAGAAAAAAAATGGTTATTGTGGGCATTAGAAGGATGTTTTTTCCCTCTTTCTTCTTTTATATGGCAAACAAAATAAGCAAATAAAAAGTCTAAACTTACAAGCTATTCAGAATCCATCTGTTGTAATGATTTTAGACAATCCTATTCACACATGGTCATGGGGTGGTTTCAGGAAGAAGTTAGGGACAAATGTGAAGACAAGCATGAAAGCTTTTTTGTACTGTGATCTTTCAGCTAGAAGTCAGGGATAATAGAAAAGGGAGACTGAGTCTAAAAACAATCTTGATAAGTGATTTTTTTAATTGGAAGGTGGAGATAGTTGAGAATAAAATGAAAAATCACTTGAAAAACTATGGACTTTTGGTGAAGACTGGGACAAATATAACCAGTGAACAGAACACAACAGATACCAATAATATTAAGACCCTGAAAGCAGAGGATGTAGCCCATGGAGCCCTGGAAGATGAAAGGTTCACTCTAATCCCCTTTGTGAAAGCAGATTTTCTACAGAGAGGAGGTTTTAGTCTTGGGACCATGAAATTTATAAAGAAAGAGTGTTATTTCCCCTTATTTTCTTCCTCATTATCCTCCCCTCAACCCCTATAGATCTAAGACCTCTGAGAGTCTAGTGAGAAGACAGATAATATTTGGCATGATGTAGAAAAGGAAAATGATAAAGTGAATTAACGTCTCTGCTTTATGTTAAAAAATAAAACTTTTGCAAAGCTAGGTTCCATCATGCACACCATTTAATGAGTAGTTGAGACTTCACCTAAAGTAATAAATCAGGCTGAAAAGAGAGAGTTGCTAAAAATAGTACACTCCAATATCTGTTTTCAACAACCCTTTGCAAACAATCTTCCTCTGCTTTTAATATAAGCTATGCTCATTAGTAAGACTGTACCACTTACTGTCCCTCAAATAAACTTTGGCATAACTTCATTTGTATAATCCTTTACTTCTTTTATATTTAATGATATTACTCTCAGATCAGTCTCTGCTCTTCCAAGGCTTCTGTAGTCACAGAGACTTAGTATTTTCTTTCTCTAAATCTCATGACACACATGGCCAGAGCCAGTCATTGGGCAAGCAGAGTGCAAGCCCTGTGTCATTAGTTACTTTTGAATGTACATATCCCACATTCCAGTGAGAAATCCTGAACTCCAACTTCATTAGTTGGTTAATAACTTAGAATAAAGGACTAATAAATTATTGTTTTACTTTTCATTGGATTTTAAGAAATGCTTCCTTTGCTGAATTTCTTTCTCTTTCAGCCCTAAAGTGATAATTCTACAAAAGACTGAATGCTTGTGTTCCCCCTAAATTCATATATTGAAGCCTAATCCCCAGTGTGATGGTATGTGGTGGGGCCTTTAGAAAGTTGAGTGGGTCATGAGGGTGGAGTCCTCATGAATGGGATTAGTGCCCTTATAAAAGAGACCTCCTAGAGCTCCCTTGCCCTTCTGCCATATGAGGACACAGTCCATGAACTAGGAAATAAACCCTCACCAGACACTGAATCTACCATCATTTTGATCTTAGACTCCCCAGCCCTCCAGAACTATGACAACTACATTTCTGTTTTCACAAGCCACCCAATGTATGGTATTCTGTTATAGCAGACTGAATGGACCAAGACAGATTCTAAAGAATAATTTCTTAACTTTTATTTATGTGTTTATTTACTTACTTACTTATTTTACATTGCCTAGTGTAGACAGCAGCTTTCAGTTTTTATTTTTGTGCTAATATCCAACAGCCTAAAGAACATTTCCTTTTGGATACTAGAATATCACCATAAACTCTACTCGTTTTAAACCAATTATTCTTTCTTGTAATGTCCTGGGTTTTATTATTCTTTTCATGTTGGTCTCCTAAACTAAGTTGAAAAATATGTCACATTTTTCATTCTTTAGGAGAATTTTTATGTGTTTATGTTATTCTTCATTAAATAATTGTTCAGATTTATCAGTGAAGACAATTAATCATGAAGTTTCAATTGTGAAAAGTTTTTAATTAGAAGTTTAATGTCTTTCATAGATGTAAGACTATTCAGATTTTAAATATCTTTCTGCATAATTTTGGGTGAGCTTTTCTAAGAATTGTTTTCCATTAATTTGTAGCACCAAATTATTATATCTCATTATTATATTTTAACATCTAGATTATATAGTAATGTTCTTATTTTTCATTTCTAATATTGATTTTGTATACCTTCTTTTTATTCTTAATCAGTCTTGATAGGATTTATAAATTCATCGGCTTTTTAAAGAATAAAATTTTAGCTTTGCTGGTTATTTCTAGTATACTTTGGTTTTTATTTAGTTAATTACTATTGTAAACTTTATTTTCAGTGCTTATCCTTTCTTTAGGTTTAATTTCTTCTTCCTCTTCTACCTTCTATTTTTTTTTTTTTTTTTTGCCTTACTGTTTCCCATATTTTTATTCCATGTGCGTTGACTTACATGCAGTTTTTGAAATAGTACAGGAAGGACCCTTTTATCCTTCCCTCAGTTTCCCCCAGTAGTAACACGCTGCATAACAATAGTACAATATCACAGGCTGTTGTTTTTCCGTTCTATAATTCACACCATGATTAGATTTGATGGCATTTTATCAGTACTTTGGTCAAGTTATTCAACCTCTCAGTAACTGTTAATATCTTCTTGTAAAAAACAATAATTACCACACATCTACCACATGATTTTTTCTAACAGTAAAATTTTCATAATATCAGGTACATTTATAATTTTTTAAAATCCAAATTATATTCTTCTACATTTTATTAAGTTGTTTGCTGCACCTTTCCTCAAGGGGCAATCTACTTTTTCTCCCCTCGGTCCCATACTTGCCCTGGATCCTATGAGCTCACTAATTTCCTCCCTTCTGTCTATTCACGATACAAATCGATTCAACTCTTTAAAGTAGGACCCTAGTCATCAGTAAATCTAAAATTTACGTTATTATTGTATATCATCTAGGGCAAGGAATCTTAAAGATATCATACTAAATGTTTAAAGATGCTAGAAAATTATGATTAAAAAACTTATTTTAAATAAGTTCTACTCTCTTCATGACTCCCATTGCTCTACACTTTCTTTGAACTGGTCACACTTTGGCCAATAGCAAAAAATTTAGAGTGCTTGATTATGTACTTTAGTATTTGTTGCTTCATATGTGATAATCTTATCAGACTAATGATTTAAAGATATAGAAAACAAGCTATTGATTGGAACCAATATGGTGGAGTAGAAGGATGTGCTCTCACTCTCTCTTGAGAGAACACCAGAATCACAACTAGCTGCTGGACAATCATCAACAGAAGGACACTGGAACTCAACAAAAAAGATACCCCACGTCCAAGGACAGAGGAGAAGCCACAGTGAGACGGTAGGAGGGGTGCAATCACAGTAAAATCAAGTCCCATAACTGCTGGGTGGGTGACTCACAGACTGGAGAACACTTATACCACAGAAGTCCACCCACTGGGTGAAGGTTCTGAGCTCCATGTTAGGCTTCCCAACCTGGGGGTCCGGCAAAGGGAGGAGGAATTCCTAGAGAATCAGACTTTGAAGGCTACTGGGATTTGATTGCAGGACTTCGACAGAACTGGGGGAAACAGGGCACACACAAAGTGGTGTGCGCATCAGGACCCAGAGGAAGGAGCAGTGACCCCAGGGGAGATTGAACCACACCTACCTGCTAGTGTTGGAGGGTCCCTGCAGAGTTGGGGGCTGGCTGTGGCTCACCATGGGGACAATGACACTGGCAGCAGAAGTTCTGGGAAGTACTCCTTGGCCTGAGCCCTCCCAGAGTCCGCCATTAGCCCCACCAAAGAGCCGAGGTAGGCTCCAGTGTTGGATTGCCTCAGGCCAAACAACCAACAGGGAGGGAACCCAGCCCCACCCATCAGCAGTCAAGAGGATTAAAGTTTTACTGAGCTCCGCCCACCAGAACAACACTCAGCTCTACCCACCACCAGTCCTTCCCATCAGGAAACTTGCATAAGCCCCTTAGATAGCCTCATCCACCAGAGAGCAGACAGCAGAAGCAAGAAGAACTACAGTCCTGCAGCCTGTGGAACAAAAACCATGTTCACAGAAGATAAACAAGATGATAAGGCACAGGGTTATGTACAAGATGAAGGAACAAGATAAGACCCCAGAAAAACAACTAAATGAAGTGGAGATAGGCAACCTTCCAGAAAAAGAATCCAGAATAATGATAGTGAAGATGATCCAGGACCTCAGAAAAAGAATGGAGGCAAAGATCGAGAAGATGCAAGAAATGTTTAACAAAGACCTGGAAGAATTAAAGAACAAACAAACAGAGATGAACAATACAATAACTGAAATGAAAACTACACTAGAAGGAATCAATAGAAGAATAACTGAGGCAGAAGAACGGATAAGTGACCTGGAAGACAGAATGGTGGAATTCACTGCTGTGGAACAGAATAAAGAAAAAGGAATTAAAAGAAATGAAGAAAGCCTAAGAGACCTCTGGGACAAAATTTAATGCAACAACATTCGTATTATAGGGGTCCCAGAAGGAGAAGAGAGAGAAAAAGGAACAGAGAAAATATTTGAAGAGATTATAGTAGAAAACTTCCCTAACATGGGAAAGGAAATAGCCACCCAAGTCCAAGCAGCACAGAGAGTCCCATACAGGATAAACCCAAGGAGAAACACACCGAGACACATAGTAATCAAAGTGGCAAAAATTAAAGACAAAGAAAAATTATTGAAAGCATCAAGGGAAAAATGACAAATGACATACAAGGGAATTCCCATAAGGTTAACAGCTGATTTCTCAGCAGAAACTCTACAAGTCAGAAGGGAGTGGCATGATATACTTAAAGTGATGAAAGGGAAGAACCTACAACCAAGATTACTCTATCGGGCAAAGATCTCATTCAGATTCGACAGAGAAATCAAAAGCTTTACAGACAAGCAAAAGCTAAGAGAATTCAACACCACCAAACCAGCTCTACAACAAATGGTAAAGGAACTTCTCTAAGTGGGAAACACAAGAGAAGAAAAGGACCTACAAAAACAAACCCAAAACAATTAAGAAAATGGTAATAGGAACATACATATTGATAATCACCCTAAACGTGAATGGATGAAATGCTCCAACCAAAAGACACAGGCTTGCTGAATGGATACAAAAACAAGACCCATATATTTGCTGTCTACAAGAGACACACTTCAGACCTAGGGACACATTCAGACTGAAAGTGAAGGGAAGGAAAAAGATATTCCATGCAAATGGAAATCAAAAGAAAGCTGGAGTAGCAATACTCATATCAGATAAAATAGACTTTAAAATAAAGAATGTTACAAGAGACAAGGAAGGACACTACATAATGATCAGGGGATCAATCCAAGAAGAAAATATAACAATTATAAATATATATGCACCCAACATAGGAACACCTCAATACATAAGGCAACTGCTAACAGCTTTAAAAGAGGAAATCGACAGTAACACAGTAATAGTGGGGGACTTTAACACCTCACTTATACCAATGGACAAATCATCCAAAATGAAAATAAATAAGGAAATAGAAGCTTTAATTGACACAATTGACCAGATAGATTTCATTGATATTTACAGGACATTCCATCCAAAAACAGAAGATTACACTTTCTTCTCAAGTGTGCATGGAACATTATCCAAGATAGATCACATCCTGGGTCACAAATCAAGCTCAGTAAATTTAAGAAAATTGAAATCATATTAGGCATCTTTTCTGACCACAATGCTATGAGATTAGAAATGAATTACAGGGAAAAAAAACGTAAAAAACACAAACACATGGAGGCTAAACAATATGTTACTAAATAACCGAGAGATCACTGAAGAAATCAAAAAAATACCTAGAGACAAATGACGATGAAAACACGATTATCCAAAACCTATGGGATGCAGCAAAAGCAGCTCTAAGAGGGAAGTTGATAGCTATACAAGCCTACCTCAAGAAACAAGAAAAATCTCAAATAAACAATCTAACCTTACACCTAAAGGAACTAGAGAAAGAAGAACAAACAAAACCCAAAGTTAGCAGAAAGAAAGAAATCATAAAGATCAGAGCAGAAATAAATGAAAAAGAAATGAAGGAAATGATAGCAAAGATCAATAAAACTAAAAGCTGTTTCTTTGAGAAGATAAACAAAATTGATAAACCATTAGCCAGACTCATCAAGAAAAAGAAGGAGAGGACTCAAATCAATAAAATTCGAAATGAAAAAGGAGAAGTTACAACAGACACCGCAGAAATACAAAGCATCCTAAGAGACTACCACAAGCAACTCTATGCCAATAGAATGGACAACCTGGAAGAAATGAAAAATTCTTAAAAAGGTATAAACTTCCAAGACTGAACCAGGAACAAATAGAAAATATGAACAGACCAATCACAAGTAATGAAATTGAAACTGTGATTAAAAATCTTCCAACAAACAAAAGTCCAGGACCAGATGGCTTCACAGGTGAATTCTATCAAACATTTAGAGAAGAGATAACACCCATCCTTCTCAAACTCTTCCAAAAAATTGTGGAGGAAGGAACACTCCCAAACTCATTCTATGAGGCCACCATCACCCTGATACCAAAACCAGAAAAAGTTCTACAAAAAAAGAAAATTAGAGACCAATATCACTGATGAATATAGATGCAAAATTCCTCAATAAAATACTAGCAAACAGAATCCAACAACACATTAAAAGGATCATACACCATGACCAAGTGGGATTTATCCCAGGGATGTAAGGATTCTTCAATATATGCAAATCAATCAATGTGATACACCATATTAACAAATTGAAGAATAAAAACCATGTGATCATCTCAACAGATGCAGAAGAAGCTTTTGACAAAATTAAACACCCATTTATGATAAAAACTCTTCAGAAAGTGGGCATAGAGGGAACCTACCTCAACATAATAAAGGCCATATATGACAAACCCACAGCAAACATCATTCTCAATGGTGAAAAACTGAAAGCATTTCCTCTAAGATCAGGAACAAGACAAGGATGTCCACTCTCACCACTATTATTCAACATAGTTTTGGAAGTCCTAGCCACAGCAATCAGAGAAGAAAAAGAAATAAAAGGAATACAAATTGGAAAAGAAGAAGTAAAACTGTCACTGTTTGCAGATGACATGATACTATACATAGAGAATCCTAAAGATGCCACCAGAAAACTACTAGAGCTAATCAATGAATTTGGTAAAGTTGCAGGATACAAAATTAATGCACAGAAATCTTTTGCATTCCTATACACTAATGATGAAAAATCTGAAAGAGAAATTAAGGAAACACTCCCATTTACCAGTGCAACAAAAAGAATAAAATACCTAGGAATACACCTACCTAGGGAGACAAAAGACCTGTATGCAGAAAACTATAAGACACTGATGAAAGAAATTAAAGATGATACCAACAGATGGAGAGATATGCCATGTTCTTGGAATGGAAGAATCAATATTGTGTAAATGACTATACTACCCAAAGCAATCTACAGATTCAATGCAATCCCTATCAAATTACCAATGACATTTTTTATGGAACTAGAACAAAAAATCTTAAAATTTGTATGGAGACACAAAAGACCCCGAATACTCAAAGCAGTCTTGAAGGAAAAAAACGGAGCTGGAGGAATCAGACTCCCTGACTTCGGACTATACTATAAAGCTACAGTAATCAAGACAATATGGTAGTGGCACAAAAACAGAAACATAGATCAATGGAACAAGATAGAAAGCCCAGAGATAAACCCACGCACCTATGGTCAACTAATCTATGACAAAGAGGCAAGGATATACAATGGAGAAAAGAAAGCCTCTTCAATAAGTGGTGCTGCGAAAACTGGACAGTTACATGTAAAAGAATGAAATTAGAACACTCTCTAACACCATACACAAAAATAAACTCAAAATGGATTAAAGACCTAAAAGTAAGACCAGACACTATAAAACTCTTAGAGGAAAACATAGGAAGAACACTCTTTGACATAAATCACAGCAAGATCTTTTTTGATCCACCTTCTAGAGTAATGGAAATAAAAATAAAAATAAACAAATGGGACCTAATGAAACTTCAAAGCTTTTGCACAGCAAAGGAAACCATAAAAAGAGGAGAAGACAACCCTCAGAATGGGAGAAAATATTTGGAAATGAATCAACAGACAAAGGACTAATCTCCAAAATATATAAACAGCTCATGCAGCTCAATATTAAAAAAACAAACAACCCAATCCAAAAATGGGCAGAAGACCTAAATAGACATTTCTCCAAAGAAGACACACAGATGGCCAAGAAGGACATAAAAAGCTGCTCAACATCACTAATTATTAGAGAAATGCAAATCAAAACTACAATGAGGTATCACCTCACACCAGTTAGAATGGGCGTTATCAGAAAATGTACAAACAACAAATGCTGGAGAGGGTGTGGAGAAAAAGGAAACCTCTTGCACTCTTGGTGGGAATGTGAATTGATGCAACCACTATGGAGAACAATATGGAGGTTCCTTAAAAAACTAAAAATAGGTTTACCATATGACCCAGCAATCCCACTACTGGGCATATACCCAGAGAAAACCATAATTCAAAAAGACACATGCACCCCAATGTTCATTGCAGCACTATTTACAATAGCCAGGTCATGGAAGCAACCTAAATGCCCATCGACAGACGAATGGATAAAGAAGATGTGGTACATATATACAATGGAATATTTCTCAGCCACAAAAAGGAAGGAAATTGAGTCATTTGTTAAGACGTGGATGGATCTAGAGAGTGTCATACATAGTGAAGTAAGTCAGAAAGAGAAAAACAAATATCGTATATTAATGCATATATGTGGAACCTAGAAAAATGGTACAGATGAACTGGTTTGCAGGGCAGAAATTGAGACACAGATGTAGAGAACAAACGTATGGACACCAAGGGGGGAAAGCAGTGGGGTGGTGGGGGTGGTGGTGTGATGAATTGGGTGACTGGGATTGACATGTATACACTGATGTGTATAAAATGGATGACTAATAAGAACCTGCTGTATAAAAATATATATATATATGTATATTATGCAAGTCATCCAATGATGGAATGACCCAGTTGATTGTATGACTGATTTCACCAATAACAGAGGGATGTGAGTTAAAAAAAAAAAAAAAAAACAAGCTATTTTTCTTGGTTACCTCAAAAGAACTTGAGTTAAAACCAAACATATAGTAGGAGTTAGCACATGCTTGCTAACTTCAAAAAATAGTGGGAAAGCTAATTAGAGAAATTCCCTTAAAAGTGAAAATCAGTATTCTAAAAGTAAGATATTTAAATTTTGTTTTTAGATTACTTAATTCTAACCTTAGGAACAGCAGGAAAGTGAATATGGAAAATGAGTAAGGAGTATGTGAATAGAGAGACAAAGGTTTTATTAAGGAAAATAATTAGAGATCACAAAATTATTTTCTATTGTAAGAATGCTTGGGATTAGTGGCAAATATTTAAAAAAGAGAGCCTGAAGGTGGTAAGAACAATGCAAAGTAATTTAGAATACATAAAAAGGAAAATGAAATAGATGGCACAATAAAGGAAAATTGTGATGAGATAAAGAAAGTTACAGAAGGCATACAAAGAACAGAATTGAGAGAACTCATACAAAGAGATACTAGGACAAACAGAAGGTCAAGCACACTATAATAATTTACCAATAGATATGCTATGATTTGAAAGGAGATGGAAAAACAATAACAACAATACAAGGTTACTGCACTCTCAAAGGCAAAGGAGTTAGTTAGAAATAAAGCAATGAAAGAGTCACATATAATAGGCATATTTTTACATATTCTTAAAAATGATCATCAAGGAGCAATCTGAAAATATTTTAGTGTCTCCTTAAGATACTATTAACAAAAACAGTGTAACATTTTGCCTCAAATAATCACAAATAAATAGAAAAATATACAGTGAGAATAAATATTTCTGACAAAATAATCTAACTTTTTAATTTAGCAAAATAAAATGAACAAAAGTTTAATGATCCCAAACTGAGGTTTTAAAGTTAAATAAAGAGTATTTTTTTTTATATTTACATAAAAGAGGAGCACCTTGACTATTAGTTGCTCTTAAAAGTATTGGAAACCCTTTTCCTATAATGGCATATTATTACACAACATTATATTTATACACTTTTTAATTAAGATATTTTTCCATTTACAGAATTTTCTAGGCCGTATGTAATTTCCATCATTATTTAAAACAAATAATTTTACTGCTTATGTAAAGTTATTTTTGAGTACATGCTTATAATTCTCATGTAAATGTAACATAGGATAACAGAGCTAAAGTTGTTAAAGAAGATGGCGGAAGAGCAAGACGGGGAGATCATCTTCCTCCCCACAAATACATCAGAAATACATGTGCATGTGGAACAGCTCCTACAGAACACCTACTGAACGCTGGCAGAAGACCTCAGACCTCCCAAAAGGCAAGAAACTCCCCACGTACCTGGGTAGGGCAAAAGAAAAAAGAAAAAACAGAGACAAAGAATAGGGATGGGACCTGCACCAGTGGGAGGGAGCTGTGAAGGAGGAAAGGTTTCCACACACTAGGAAGCCCCTTCGCGGGTGGAGACTGCGGGTGGCAGAGGGGGGAAGCTTCGGAGCCACGGAGGAGAGCGCAGCCACAGGGGTGCGGAGGGCAAAGCGGAGAGACTCCCGCACAGAGGCTCGGTGCCGAGCAGCGCTCACCAGCCCGAGAGGCTTGTCTGCTCACCTGCCGGGGCGGGCGGGGCTGGGAGCTGAGGCTCGGGCTTCGGTGGGATCGCAGGGAGAGGACTGGGGTTGGTGGCGTGAACACAGCCTGAAGGGGTTAGTGCACCACAGGTAGCTGGGAGGGAGCCCAGGAAAATGTCTGGAGCTGCTGAAGAGGCAAGAGACTTTTTCTTGCCTCTTTGCTTCCTGGTGCGTGAGGAGAAGGGATTAAGAGCGCCGCTTAAGGGAGCTCCAGAGACGGGCGCGATCCGCGGCTATCAGCGCGGACCCCAGAGACGGGCATGAGACACTAAGGCTGCTGCTGCTGCCACCATGAAGCCTGTGTGCGAGCACAGGTCACTCTCCACACCGCCCCTCCCAGGAGCCTGTGCAGCCCGCCACTGCCAGGGTGCCGTGATGCAGGGACAACTTCCCCAGGAGAACGCACTGCGCGCCTCAGGCTGCCGCAACGTCACGACGGCCTCTGCCGCTGCAGGCTCGCCCCACCTCCTCCGTACCCCTCCCTCCTCCCGGCCTGAGTGAGCCAGAGCCCCCGAAGCAGCTGCTCCTTTAACCCCGTCCTGTCTGAGCGAAGAACAGATGCCCTCAGACGACCTACACGCAGAGGCGGGTCCATATCCAAAGCTGAACACTGGGAACCTTGTGAACAAAGAACAGAAAGGGAAATTTATCCCAGCAGCCTCAGGAGCAGCGGATTAAAGCTCCACAATCAACTAGATGTACCCTGCATCTGTGGAATACCTGAATAGACAACTAATCATCCCAAATTGAAGAGGTGGACTTTGGGAGCAAAGATATATATATATTCTTTTCCCTTTTTCTCTTTTTGTGACTGTGTATGTGTATGCTTCTGTGTGTGATTTTGTCTGTATAGCTTTGCTTTTACCATTTGTCCTAGGGTTCTGTCTGTCCGTTTTTGTTTTTGTTTTTACTTTAAAAAATGTTTTTCTTATTTATTATTTTTTATTTTAATAGCTTTATTTTATTTTATTTTATTTTATTTTACTTTATCTTCTTTCTTTCTTTCTTTCTTTCTTTCTTTCTTTCTTTCTTTCTTTCTTTCTATTTTTTCTCCTTTTTATTCTGAGCCGTGTGGAGGAAAGGCTCTTGGTGCTCCAGTCAGGCATCAGGGTTGTGCCTGTGAGGTGGGAGAGCCAAGTTCAGGACACTGGACTACAAGAGACCTCCCAGATCCACATAATATAAATGGCGAAAATCTCCCAGAGATCTCCATCTCAACTCCAAGACCCAGCTTCACTCAACGACCAGCAAGCTACAGTGCTGGACACCTTATGCCAAACAACTAGCAAGAAAGGAACACAACCCCATGCATTAGCAGAGAGGCTGCCTAAAATCATAAGGCCACAGACACCTGAAAACACACCACCAGATATGGACCTGCCCACCAGGAAGACAAGATCCAGCATCATCCACCAGAACACAGGCACTAGTCCCCTCCACCAGGAAGCCTACACAACCCATTGAATCAACCTTAGCCACTGGGGACAGACACCAAAAACAATGGGAACTACGAACCTGCAGCCTGCAAAAAGGATACCCTAAACACAGTAAGTTAAGCAAAATGAGAAGACAGAGAAACACACAGCAGATGAAGGAGCAAGGCAAAAACCCACCAGACCTAACAAATGAAGAGGAAATAGGCAGTCTACCTGAAGAAGAATTCAGCATAATGATAGTAAAGATGATCCAAAATCTTGGAAATAGAATGGAGAAAATACGAGAAATGTTTAACAAGGACCTAGAAGAAGTAAAGAGCAAACAAACAATGATGAACAACACAATAAATGAAAATAAAAATTCTCTAGAAGGGATCAATAGCAGAATAACTGAAGCAGAAGAACGGACAAGTGACCTGGAAGATAAAATAGTGGAAATAACTACTGTAGAGCAGAATAAAGAAAAAAGAATGAAAAGAACTGAGGACAGTCTCAGAGACCTCTGGGACAACATTAAACACACCAACATTTGAATTATAGGGGTCCCAGAAGAAGAAGAGAAAAAGAAAGGGACTGAGAAAATATTTGAAGAGATTATAGTTGAAAACTTCCCTAATATGGGATAGGAAATAGTTAATCAAGTCCAGGAAGCACAGAGAGTCCCATACAGGATAAACCCAAGGAGAAACACGCCAAGACACATATTAATCAAACTATCAAAAATTAAATACAAAGAAAAAATATTAAAAGCAGCAAGGGAAAAACAACAAATAACACACAAGGGAATCCCCATAAGGTTAACAGCTGATCTTTCAGCAGAAACTTTGCAAGACAGAAGGGAGTGGCAGGACATATTTAAAGTGGTGAAGGAGAAAAACCTACAACCAAGATTACTCTACCCAGCAAGGATCTCATTCAGATTTGATGGAGAAATTAAAACCTTTACAGATAAGCAAAAGCTAAGAGAATTCAGCACTACCAAACCAACTTTACAACAAATGCTAAAGGAACTTCTCTAGTCAGGAAACACAAGAGAAGAGAAAGACCTACAATAACAAACCCAAAACAATTAAGAAAATGGTAATAAGAACATACATATTGATAATTACTTTAAATGTAAATGTATTAAATGCTCCCACCAAAAGACATAGACTGGCTGAATGGATACAAAAAGAAGACCCATATATATGCTGTCTACAAGAGACCCACTTCAGACCTAGGGACACATACAGACGGAAAGTGAGGGGATGGAAAAAGATATTCCATTCAAAAGGATATCAAAAGAAAGCTGGAGTAGCAATTCTCATATCAGACACAATAGACTTTAAAATAAAGACTATTCCAAGAGACAAAGAAGGACACTACATAATGATCAAGGGATCGAACCAAGAAGAAGATATAACAATTGTAAATATTTATGCACCTAACAGAGGAGCACCTCAATACATAAGGCAAATTCTAACAGCCATAAAAGGGGAAATCGACTGTAACACAATCATAGTAGGGGACTTTAACACCCCACTTTCACCAATGGACAGATCATCCAAAATGAAAATAAATAAGGAAACACAAGCTTTAAATGATACATTAAACAAGATGGACTTAATTGATATTTATAGGACATTCCATCCAAAAACAACAGAATACACTTTCTTCTCAAGTGCTCATGGAACATTCTCCAGGATAGATCATATCTTGGGTCACAAATCAAGCCTCAGTAAATTTAGGAAAATAGAAATTGCATCAAGTATCTTTTCCGACCACAACGCTATGAGACTAGATATCAATTACAGGAAAAAATCTGTAAAAAATACAAACACATGGAGGCTAAACAATACCCTACTAAATAACCAAGAAATCACTGAAGAAATCAAAGAGGAAATCAAAAAATACCTAGAAACGTATGAAAGTGAAAACACGATGACCCAAAGACTATGGGATGCAGCAAAAGCAGTTCTAAGAGGGAAGTTTACAGCAATACAATCCTACCTTAAGAAACAAGAAACATCTCAAACAAACAACCTAACCTTACACTTAAAGCAATTAGAGAAAGAAGAACAAAAAAACCCCAAAGTTAGCAGAAGGAAAGAAATAATAAAGATCAGATCAGAAATAAAGGAAAAAGAAATGAAGGAAACGATAGCAAAGATCAATAAAACTAAAAGCTGGTTCTTTGAGAAGATAAACAAAATTGATAAACCATTAGCCAGAGTCATCAAGAAAAAAAGGGAGAAGACTCAAATCAATAGAATTAGAAGTGAAAAAGGAGAAGAAACAACTGACACTGAAGAAACACAAAGGATCATGAGAGATTACTACAAGCAACACTATGCTAATAAAAAGGACAACCTGGAAGAAATGGACAAATTCTTAGAAATGCACAACCTTCCGAGACTGAACCAGGAAGAAATAGAAAATATGAACAGACCAATCACAAGCACTGAAATTGAAACTTGATTAAAAATCTTCCAGCAAACAAAAGCCCAGGACCAAATGGCTTCATAGGTGAATTCTATCAAACATTTAGAGAAGAGCTAACACCTATCCTTCTCAAACTCTTCCAAAATATAGCAGAGTGAGGAACACTCCTAAACTCATTCTACAAGGCCACCATCACCTTGATACCAAAACCAGACAAAGATGTCACAAAGAAAGAAAACTACAGGCGAATATCACTGATAAACATAGATGCAAAAATCCTCAAGAAAATACTGGCAAACAGAATCCAACAGCACATTAAAAGGATCATACACCATGATCAAGTGGGGTTTATTCCAGGAATGCAAGGATTCTTCCATATATGCAAATAAATCAATGTGATACACCATATTAACAAATTGAAGGAGAAAAACAATATGATCATCTCAATTGGTGCAGAGAAAGCTTTAGACAAAATTCAACACCCATTTATGATAAAAATCCTGCAGAAAGTAGGCATAGAGGGAACTTTCCTCAACATAATAAAGGCCATATATGACAAACCTACAGCCAACATCATCCCCAATGGTGAAAAACAGAAACCATTTCCGCTAAGTTCAGGAAGAAGACAAGGTTGCCCACTCTCATGACTATTATTCAACATAGTTTTGGAAGTTTTAGCCACAGCAATCAGAAAAGAAAAAGAAATGAAAGGAATCCAAATCGGAAAAGAAGTAAAGCTGTCACTGTTTGCACTTGACATGGTACTATACATAGAAAATCCTACAGATGGTACCAGAAATCTACTAGAGCTAATCAATGAATTTGGTAAAGTAGCAGGATACAAAATTAATGCACAAAAATCTCTAGCATTCCTATACACTAATGATGAAAAATCTGAAAGTGAAATTAAGAAAATACTCCCATTTACCATTGCAACATAAAGAATAAAATATCTAGGAATAAACCTACCTAAGGAGAAAAAAGACCTGTATGCAGAAAACTATAAGACACTGATGAAAGAAATTAAAGATGATACAAATAGATGGAGAGATATACCATGTTCTTGGATTGGAAGAATCAACAGTGTGAAAATGACTTTACTACCCAAAGCAATCTAAAGATTCAGTGCAATCCCTATCAAACGACCACTGGCATTTTTCACAGAACTAGAACAAAAAATTTTGCAGTTTGTATGGAAACACAAAAGACCCCGAATAGCCAAAGCAACCTTGAGAAAGAAAAACGGAGCTGGAGTAATCAGGCTCCCTGACTTCAGACTATACTACAAAGTTACAGTAACCAAGACAGTGTGGTACTGGCACAAAAACAGAAATATAGATCAATGGAACAGGATAGAAAGCCCAGAGATAAACCCACCCACATATGGTCACCTTATCTTTGTTAAAGGAGGCAAGAATATACAGTGAAGAAAAGACAGCCTCTTCAATAAGTGGTGTTGGGAAAACTGGACAGGTACATGTAAAGGTATGAAATTAGAACACTCCCTAACACCATACACAAAAATAAACTCAAAATGGATTAAAGACCTAAATGTAAGGCCAGACACTATCAAACTCTTAGAGGAAAACGTAGGCAGAACACTCTATGACATAAATCACAGCAAGATCCTTTTGACCCACCTCCTAGAGAAATGGAAATAAAAACAAAAATAAACAAATGGCACCTAATGAATCTTAAAAGCTTTTGCACAGCAAAGGAAACCATAAACAAGATGAAAAGACAACCCTCAGAATGGGAGAAAATATTTGCAAATGAAGCAACTGACAAAGGATTAATCTCCAAAATTTACAAGCAGCTCCTACAGCTCAATATCAAAAAGCAAACAACCCAATCCAATAATGGGCAGAAGACCTAAATAGACATTTCTCCAAAGAAGATATACAGATTGCCAACAAACACATGAAAGAATGCTCAACATCATTAATCATTAGAGAAATGCAAATCAAAACTACAATGAGATATCATCTCACACCAGTCAGAATGGCCATCATCAAAAAATCTAGAAACAATAAATGCTGGAGAAGGTGTGGAGAAAAGGGAACCCTCTTGCACTGTTGGTGGGAATGTAAATTGATACAGCCACTATGGAGAACAGTATGGAGGTCCCTTAAAAAACTAAAAATAGAACTACCATACGACCCAGCAATCCCACTACTGGGCATATAACTTGAGAAAACCATAATTCAGAAAGAGTCATGTACCAAAATGTCCATTGTAGCTCTATTTACAATAGCGAGGACATGGAAGCAACCTAAGTGTCCATCAACAGATGAATGGATAAAGAAGATGTGGCACATATATACAATGGAATATTGCTCAGCCATAAGAGAAACGAAATTGAGTTATTTGTAGTGAGGTTGATGGACCTAGAGTCTGTCATACAGAGTGAAGTAAGTCAGAAAGAGATAAACAAATACCGTATGTTAACACATATATATGGAATCTAAGAAAAAAAAATGGTTATGAAGAACCTAGCGGCCATATGGGAATAAAGACACAGATGTACTAGAGAATGGACTTGAGGATATGGTGAGGGGGAAGGTAAGGTGTGACAAAGTTAGAGAGTGGCATGGACATAAATACACTACCAAACGTAAAATAGATAGCTAGTGGGAAGCAACTGCATAGCACAGGGAGATCAGCTCGGTGCTTTGTGACCACCTAGAGGGGTGGGATAGGGAGGGTGGGAGGGAGGGAGATGCAAGAGGGAAGAGATATGGGAACATATGTATATGTTTAACTGATTCACTTTGTTATAAAGCAGAAACTAACACACCATTGTAAAGCAATTATACTCCAATAAAGATGTTAAAAAAAAAAAGTTGTTACAGCTGCCTAATCTGTAGTAGCCTCTTTTAAACATGTCATTCTGTAGTAGTCCACTAGATGTCGCTCAAGATAAGACTCCCCCCCTTTAATGCCTGGAACTCCCCTTCAGCTTTTAAAGAAATAACTAGCGGACTAGGATTAATAATAAATTTGGTTGGATATGAAGTACATGAAAAACTGTAGCAAAAAAGTAAGGTGGAGATTTTTTTTTTGTTAGAGCAGAGGGTGGTGAGAGAATTCTTTTTTTTTTTTAACTTTGGGTTTATTTATTTATTTATTTATTTATTTATTTATTTATGGCTGTGTTGGGTCTTCGTTTCTGTGCGAGGGCTTTCTCTAGTTGCGGCAAGCGGGGGCCACTCTTCATCGCGGTGCGCGAGCCTCTCACTGTCGCAGCCTCTCTTGTTGCGGAGCACAGGCTCCAGACGCGCAGGCTCAGTAATTGTGGCTCACGGGCCTAGTTGCTCCGCGGCATGTGGGATCTTCCCAGGCCAGGGCTCGAACCCGTGTCCCCTGCATTGGCAGGCAGATTCTCAACCACTGCACCACCAGGGAAGCCCAGGTGGAGATCTTTGTTAGGGTGAAGGTTCTACAGAACCTGGAATTAACTGGAGTATAGTTTTTAATTTCCAGTAAAGTTTATGCAATTAATGGATACTATTTTTAACAATCAGTTTTTCCAATTATTTTGTATTGATGGACAAATTTTATTGTTGCATGCTTCAATATTTCATATTTTGGCTAATTTTTATTTCTAAACAGAGATAATCCTAAGAGAGATATTTTATGTTATGAAGAAACTACCAAATTGGTGTAGACTTGTACTCTTTTCTTCTAAAGAGTAAAAGTCTTCACTTTCTGAGTTCCTGACAGGGTGCTGTGCTTGTGTCTCAAGAAGTAGGAGGAGTGCTTACAAGCTGCTATGTTGGTGTGCCACAGTGAGGGCTTGATTAATGGAAAGTTTTGCTTATTTTAACCATCCTCTTTAAAATTTCATATTACTTTTTTGCAACTGTAGCCTACAGAAAGTAGTTTTTAACAGTGAGTATGGAACTAGCGCTAGGGCAGACCATGATTGATAAATTTGCCACTGTTATTCAATAAATATCGCTTGGAAAAAAGAAATACTTTGCTTACAGGGAATATTTTATTTCTGTTGTTCATAAACATATTGTTATTTCCTATTATGTCCTAATACTCAGACTTCTTTTTATTGAAGTATATTCTCCCAAAACATGACTTTATATCTGGGATTAAATTTGGCACTTAAGAAATGTATTAATGCTTCAAGTCACCAGGACATCAAGCAAAGTGAGTGTTTCACTGTGTGAAATGGTACTCTAGAGACTGAGTTAGTCCTCCACACTGCCTAATGCAAGGAAAATCCTGGTGCATTATTAATTGCAAACTGCACAGCATGAAGGTTTATTAGGGAAATGGAAATTGGGCAAGTCTTCTGATTTTATCTATAAACTTTGGATACATAACTCCAGTGATAAAGCATCTCAAAAAGAAAGAGCAGACTAGTCAACTGTCAATCTAGAAAAAACATTTTAATACACATGAGACAATAACTCTGTTAAATAAATAAAAATTCTCCAGGGCCAATAGTAAAAATATAATATAGAGTAGTGAAGAAAAGCTGAAGAATACCTAACTCTTAAATTTAGGAATAATAATCTAAAGCTTAGGATACATTAAGCTGTCCAAATTTTAAAATGTTTACCATACCCAGAACTTCTGAATACTAAAATAAATATGCATCTGGGTCTCTTAAAATATTTAAAGAGCTGCCACAACAGATAAAAATTACTAGCACATTAACCTACTGGTCTGAAATAGAGTTTCACATAATGCAACATGGAGGCTGAAGGGTGATGAGTCCACCTTCATGAAGATCAATGATGATTATGTAAAGCAGATGTTTCAAGATGGTGTAATGTTGTGATCTTCCTTCTACTTGTCCTACAGAACATGAGGCTTTCCTACGTAGGTAAGTTATTGTTTCTGTACTTCCTAGAAGATACTGTATAAGAGTGGATTTAGGGGTCAATTTTGGAAAAAAAGGGGGTGTGTGTGTCTTTCTGCTCCAGTATTTCTCCCTTTCCTCAGGTCACTATTTCACGTTGTTTGGTTTGGTTTGGTTTGGTTTGGTTTGGTTTTGTACTTTATCCTACCCTGCAAAGACATTTACTTCCTTGGCTGCTTGATCCCTTTAGTCACTTAGGGAGATTAATCTGATGAACTCATTTACATAGAAGAGTTGAGGAAAGAATGTGTTATTCTTTTCTGTGATCACTTGTTTCACAATGGTGGAATTTTGGTTGTCACCAGGGAAAATATTTGGGGGAACATGGTATTCAAAAGCTCTCTAGTACTTTATCATAGGCTACCCTACACCTATTTTCTTCAAAGGTATTAAATTATTTATTGCAAGCATACTTTCAAAAATGAATTAAGATGGTTTACATGAAATGGCTTAAAGAATAAAACTACTAAACTTTGGATGAAAATATAAGAATCATATTTAAAAAAAGGAAAATTGTTATTTTAAAAAAAGGAAAATTGTTATCTTAAAAAAATTCAGGAGCAGAAAACAATGAAGAATATAATTTAGCTTTGGACACCTCATGTCTGTGGCAAAACGAAGGCAGAACAATATAGCTTCTACCTTATGCCAAGAGTCACTGTGTTTCTAGCTTTGAACTTGCAGAGGAATTTTCATTCAGGAATAAGACATATGTGTAAGACCAGCAATCATGAAGGAAGTGGCACCAGTATCTCAGTGCTGAATAGTTCAGGAGAAATGGATAGACAGCAGAGAACATTAGAATTCCTAACCCATGGATGACATCACTATAATCTTCATATGCAAAGGAGGAGTTAGAATTGCTTTTACTTTTCCACCTTTGGTGAAAGAGTAAAGAAGTGACTAGATTAAATACATTTGGTAAAGTGCTAAAAACCTTATTATTGAAGCATACTATTATATTTTTAAACCAAATGAAAAATAACCATTTGAGTTTTCTTATTCTTTTTATTTTTCAATTTAAAGATTTACGTTTTACTATTATAGGGCTAAGCCAGCATTTTTAGGCTTTTTCTGTGATTTGGCACATAAAGCAATACAGTATTTGTGGGTTTTGGACTAAGATGTTTTAATTAATTTGAAATGCTATTTGAAAGAGTCTGGGAAGGTCTAGTGTTTCCTGAAAGTGTGTATAGCTATCTTCTAAAATTTTGTTTTCTTAGATTTTGCAAAATGATACATTGCTGAAGTCCAATAACTCAAATGTCTGGGTAACATTCATCAAGGCCAGGCAATCACAGCCTCTGCTCTTGGCATTATCAGGATCTTCAAGGAATATATCATTTCCAAGTTCTAGCTGTAAATGGCCTTGGTAGCGACATCAGTCAAGATTTTGCCTCTACACACAATGAATAGGAGATTAGGAATAATGCATTACCTCAATAAACCATTCCACCTGGTTTTATTAATGATACAGTCCTCTATAAGGCAATTTCCCAGTGTTACATAGACAGTTAAAACTCACATGAACTAGAGTGGAAAAAAAAAAGTCTAATTTGCATGAAATCAGTTGGATTTACTATGTTAAGACTTGAAAATAGAGGAGAGAATTGGGGGGAAAGTTTTAGAAACGTTTTTGTGAAAGAGCAGTGATCAAGCATAAGAATCCAAAAAATGCAATTCATGGAACTAAGAGTGTATTAAATTTCCAAAGTGCTTGCCCATGAATTGCAGATATATCCTTAATAGAAATAGAATAGTACAAAGTCTCCAAGCATGCCAAAAGTGAGCCTAAGTCATCATAACCTCATAAGTTTAGATTTAGGGGTTTTGAAGAATTTAGTTAGTTCCCATGCATGTCTCCAGGAAAATACACAAGAATATAAGATGTGCATAATATAGCTCAGAGCATGCATTTTAAATGGGCTTTCAGATTTGATTGTAAAAGAAAAATACAAATCTATGGAGTATCTTTCTATTCATTCCACAGAGCCTTAAGGGAAATTCATTCAACTAATGCGTGTGCCTCTTCCAGCTGTGACACTTTCTTCTGTCTTCTATATTTTGCTGGTAATAGAAAATTAGTATAATTTATAGATATTTATGAAGGCATATTTTAAATATGGTTTAAGGGGAAAAGTATAGCTGTGTGATATATTTTTGGTTTTTAAATGCCTGCATATTAATTATGTCAATATATCTGCTGTTAATTCTGAATATTAGTCAAAGCCATATTCAGCTAGTGGTAGATAATCCGTTGGCCCTTGATAAGATGGACTTTAAAAAACATTTAAAATTATTCATTGGAAAAATACCTTGGCATGCTAATAAAAATATGAAAATGAACTATAATTTCATCATTATGAATATATAGTTAAAGTCCATATTTTAATTTTAGGACACATCCATGGTGAATTGAAATTTATTACTATAGAAGGCAAAAACAGTATGATCATTAACTTATGATCACACTTTACTTTACCCAAGTAAACTTTGTGGACCCCAACTAGTAACTGGATACTGAGGATACAAAGAGGAATAAAACTAGGACATTTCTCCAGATTGCTTATATTTTAGTCATGGGTACTGACATGTAACAAATGGTTAGATTATAAGGTTGGAGGGGGGAAATGTAACGGAATATAGGGTGAGATCACAAACAAGGGAAAATTTGTACTGTTGTGGATGTCAGAAAGAGGCTATTTAGGGCAGGTCTCAGAAAAATGACTCAGAATGAGCTAGGCAAGTAAGACTGTTTAAGGTATTCCAGGCAGAGAGAACTCTGTGTTGAAGGCATTTTGTTATTCTAGGAAGAAAGGTAAATCTATATGACCCGAGGCTGGGCAGGAATCGAGGCAAAGCTGAAGAAACAGACTGGGAACAAGTTGCATAAGGCCTTCAGTGTCCTGCCAAGAAATTGAATTAGTCCTATAAGTGGGAAGTTACTGACGATTTCAGAGCTGGTGAATCACCTATATCTGTAGTTCTACACAAATAATTGTGATACTGTAGGAAGAAATTGGATGAGGTGACACATGTTTGTCGTGGAATATTTCAGTTAGAGGGAGGAATCACAGAAGAAAATGACAGGGTTCACAGTTGGGGGCTCTGAGTCTGCAAGCTGGTTTACTAGTTGACTAGTGATGTGACCGGGACAAGCCCTTAGCGCTCTGAGCCTCACATCGTCATGTATGAAACGGTGATGAAATGGGACCCACCTCAAAGACTGTGGTAAGGGTTATACGAAGAAAATTAATGTGTTTGCCAGGAGAGTTGTTAATATTAGTTCTCTTTCCTGAGAAATGATCTTGACACTTTAACTCCTAATCTGTAACTAAAGTGATAAAATGTATTCAATGTTTTATATAAAAGGTTGCTAAAGAAGGATATCCCATAGCCACAGGTATCCGATACCTGATTTTAATATTTATAATCCTTGAGTGTCAGATAGCTTTTCTTCCTAATGGCTGAAACCAAATATCTTCTAAGTAGCTAAATTTTATTTCTTCTTTAGTTGCATAACAGGGAATGAGGAAAATGATGATCCTTTTCTGTGAAGAATTGTTTATGGATATAAAGGTATAAAAATTTCTTCTTATAAGTACATATTTCTGAACCTAATAGCAGACATACTGAATCAGAATACCTGGGTCTGGGACCTTGATAGTGCATGTTTATTCTTTTAATCATTTTAATATTCACCAGTATTTGAAATCCATTACCATATTGCTTCCTGCTTCTACTTCCTCCTCCCCTTGTCCTCCCTCTCCTTCCCCTCTTTTTCTTCTTTTTAAATTTCAGAACATAATATCTACATCTAAATTTATAGTAAAGATTTTTCTTTAATGTTAACTCCTCCTTTATTCTAATTTGGGACATATAGAAATATTATACCTACAGGACCATAATCAGGAGACTAGGGTAAAATGATGGCGGGGATGAGGAATCTCACAGTTTCACATTCTGTGTATTACATTCTGTGCATTACATTCTGTGTATGCGTTATTAAAAATTCTTCCAGCTTTTGTTTCTGTGTTAATGATAATTATAATGACCTATATGTATAATGTATAACATAGTAATATTTACTAATGTACAGTATATAAAAATATATAATTATGGAGCACTTACAGCAATCCTAGGTGGTAAAGAAGTTACATGAGGACCCCGCCTAGTGTATGCTGCTGCCTTGCGATTGAAATGCCAGCTAAATGTGGCGTGGGGGACTGGCGCTTCAGGCAATGACTACATTAGCCCCTTTCCCTTTCCAGTTAGAAGAACTCCCTCTTTCTGTGCATCAATAACTTATTCAATGTATGATATTAGGAAAGTCGTCTCACTCTAATATATCTGACAAGTCCCTCTCATTATCTGTAAAATCAGGATAACAATAGTAATTATATGTTTAGGGTTGCTGTCTCCAGTATTTATTACTGTTTTTCCTCTTGTTTTTATCACAATTAAAACTTGTCACCAATGAGTGCAGCCTCCTGCTTCACAAATGTGAAATGTGTTCACTTAATCTTCCACATTATACAACACTCACTCTAATGAGGATGATTCAGTAGTCAATAACCATTCCTTTGGAAGGAAAATAAAAAGGGTAGTACCTTGATTACCCTCACTTGAAATGTGGCTAACCTTATAACAAATTAATGTTTTATTCTTTACAAGTTTTTTTCAGTCCACCATAATGTTTAAAGTGTCAGCCTTACAACATAAGCCTCAAATCACAGGGAGTCTTGTTTAAAGGACAGGTCCCTGGGCCCTGTCTCCAAACTACAGAATCTGCATCTTGTGGGGAAAGGCCACATATCAAAAATTTTATAAGTATTCAAGATGATTCCTGTAAACATAAAGCTTGATAATCACTGGTCTAATCCCCATGAATCTTTTCTGTTCTTTGTTATATGTGTTAATATATATTTATATACTGTGTATGCATAAAGTAATTTTTTACCCAACTAATTTTATCCCTTTTTCTCAGAATACTTCCCTTTTCAAGTCTGATCTATATTAAATAGTATAACATTCTTCCTTTCTAAATGTCTATCATCATACAACCTTAAAGATGATCTGATGGATGTCACCTTCCAAGAGATTGATTCAAAGACTGAGTATCATTGAATCAGATCAGACAACCGAGAATTGTACTGTTGTGTTTAGTACTAACGATAAACTAGAAAACTGTTTATTGATTGCCAAAAATCTGAATAAAAGTCAAAGTTCACAATGATATTTATAAATCTGTATATTAGTGGGCAAAACTTGAAGCAAGTAAGCTATATCAGTCCCATAAACATAATTTGTTTGGCTTGCACATGATTACTTTTGCAATTGTATTATTTGTTGAGACTTAAAAAAATCAGAAGATTACAAATAAGGTTTCAGATTTCCAGTCTCTTATTTCAAACTGGTAAATCTAAAAAGGCTGTGCCTATGTAGCCATATTGGAGCGGAATAGAGGCTGTCCTTTTTGGCAGATACGTGCACTTCAGGGAACCCACTTCACTCATTGACATTACTTGCCCAGCCCCTGTGAGTATGAGAGCTTGCAACTCTTTTTACTAGACATTTGGCATAACATCAGCTATATCATCTCAAAAAGCAACAATAAAAATAAACATTTGTAGGATGGGTATATGAATGAATGAATCTGAAAAACTAGCTAAATTAAAATTATTTAAATTCCAACTGTGAGATTATATAGTCACAATTTTTGTTAAGGACCTCTAATTTCCAAGCCACCTAATAATTAGGCAATCTAGATTGTCTATTTTCCATTTATTATAGAGTTGAATATGAAAATGAAATTCAAATTCTTACTACAATTATCTTTTTAATGTTCTTCCAGAAAAAGAAACGGGTTGGACGTTTCTAACTCAAAATGAGAATCATCCTGCAATCTTCAAACTGTTATACTAATTATTTTTATTCTCCTATATTTACTTAACTAGAAAAACTAAACTCACAGACTTGTATTTTCTAGGGTCATATTGCCTTTGGTTTGGGGAATAAAGAATTTGATTCTGTGGTAATCATGAATTATATCTCTAACTGCTGTCATAATTTGCCATTTATTCAAGTATGACTTAATATTTGTTAAACTAGTTTCATTTACAAGATATATATTTATCATCCAAATTCAATATCCCTTTAAAAGGATACTTTGAACCATTACGCTTATAAATATATAAGAATATGTTGAAAATATATTGAAACAATGCCATGCATAAGCCCCCACCCTTTCTTTCTGCTCATTGGAATTTTCCAGTAGATTATCTTAAAACTTGTGTTCTCATCAGAATGAAGCAAAAAGACAGATTTATTTTTTAACTTTAAGAGTGTCAGCTTTTTTATAGAATATATTTCTAGGTTCTAATTATTCATCTAACATAAAATGCTACTGAGAATGTAATTGGCCTTGGTCTTTTTCAGGAATTAGAGAGTTTTTTTTTTTTAAGGGAGAAATTGCAAAAGTAGGTCATATTGCCTTAATCCTGTATTTGTTCTTTTAAAAGATGCAGACTGAAATAGAATAAACAGAGGCAATACAGACAGTTGTTCTGTGAATCACAATCCAAACTCAGAGCTGGCACAGATTTGAGGAATGCCCATGATTCTTATCCAAACTAACGTCTGGTATTTATCCAGGTTAAATTCTTTCTTTCTTTTTAATGTGAGAAGAATTCAATAACTAATACATTTCCTTTTCACTCCCCAATGTTCTAGTTAGAAGTTCATTTGAGTAGTATTTACTCAATTAATTTTATTTCTTGATTTGGTGGGCTTAATATTCCTATCAGGCTTCGAAAACATGGCTGAATGAATTTATGAATGAAAATTGCCAAATTCTAATTCTGGCCCTTACCATTATTTTTCACAACCTTTAGTAGAAAATCAATCCCAAGTCCTTTAACATCTCTTACTTTCAAATCCCTGAGAAGTGTTGGTATTGCTGCAGTAAACATACATTGGCATATCAAGTGCTGCCAAAGTGTCAAGCATGACTTTTGTTAGGAGTTGCAAGTAAAGGTACAAAATATTTGTAAAAATAATATTTTTCCACTTTTTATGTAAGTGACCAGAATGCTGTGAACCACATTTATAGATTGGATAAGGTATTTAGAGAAATAAACAAAACTCTTTCTTTAAAAATATATTTCATGTTGATTTCATAGTTCTTCATTCCCATGGAAAAAAAAATCTTGATTCTTAGCATAAAATATTAGCTCTAATACCAAATGGAGTTTTTATCCTGGCATACCTTCCTATTTAGTCTCCAGGACCAAATATAACACAGCATAAAAAGTATAAAACACTGTAGAAAGATTTTTCCTCTTGTTATTTTTTAGGAATTTTATGAAGGTCTCATAATTACCCTAAAATATTTTAAATTTATTTTACTTTAAAAAAATAAATACACACAAACAGATTTTTATATGGACTCTGGGAACAGAAAGAAAACTATTAAGAATAATTGCAGTTTAATGTTAAAGATAATAAAACAGTTAAAATGTGTATGCATTCATTATCTCTACATTTTGTGAAATATTATAGATGATTTGCAAGCCTTAAAATATTCTTACTTGCCTGCTGTTATGGACTGAATTGTGTGTCAACCCAAATTTGTATATTGAAGCTGTAACTCCCAATATTACTGTATTTGGAGATAGAGCCTTTAGGAAGGTAATTAAGGTTAAATAAGTAAGTAAGGGTTGGGCCCTAATCTGATAGGACTGGTTTCCTTATAAGAAGAGGAAGAGACACCAAAGATTTCTCTCTATGTGCACACAGCACACACAGAGTAGAGTCTGAGTGAGGATACAGCAAGAAGTCACCATCTTCAAGACAGTAAGAGAGGCCTCAGCAGAAACCAAACCTGATGAGACCTTAATCCTGGACATCCAGCCTCCAGAACTGAGACAAAATGAATTTTTGTTGTTTAAGCTACCCAGTCTGTGGCATTTTGCTATTACAGCCAGAGCAGACTGATACACCTGCCTACAAAGCTGGTATGGTGGCTCTTCCAATTTTTCCTAGAGATCAACTGATCCTGATGAGCTTCACTGGGAGTGAAGCTTCTGAAGAAGAGTTTGAAGGATTGGCCAAATTCACACTAGAAGATTGCATAAGAAGTGTCAATGTTTTTTGAAGATAAGAGAAGAGTATTGATAACTTGGCTAATTCCACCTAATGTTTCCTTTACTGTAACAATTGCCAAATCAGAAAATGTGTATATACAACAAATTACCTCTATTTAATTATCTACAGCAGTATTCATAATTATAACCACCATTCTGAGGGCATCCTACGTACCACTCACTGAATTTAGTATTTTACTAAACGTTACAGAAAATTCTTAATATAGGCATTATTAACCCATTTGGCAGATGAGACCGAAGTTAAAAATGTTTAGTTTATTTCAAGAACATGCAGTTGGAGAAAATCTATTTTGAACCATAGTGTGATCCCAAAGATCCCAAAGCTATCACACTAATTTATTATGATGTTTTTTATTTTTTATAAATTTACTTATTTATTTTTGGCTGCATTGGGTCTTTGTTGCCGTGCGCGGGCTTTCTCTAGTTGAGGCAAGCTGGGGCTACGCTTCGTTGTGTTGCGCTGGCTTCTCATTGCGGTGGCTTCTCCTGTTGCGGAGCACGGGCTCTAGGCGCGCAGGCTCAGTAGTTGTGGTACGCGGGCTTAGTCGCTCCATGGCATGTGGGATCTTCCTGGATGAGGGCTGGAACCCGTGTCCCCTGCAGTGGCAGGCGGATTCTTAACCACTGCGCCACCAGGGAAGCCCTATTATGATGTTTTTTTTCAAAAAGACAAATATATGGGAAAGGCCTAATATGATTCAGATATATCTAATGAATATGTAAAAATATTTTCCCCTCCTCTCTTAATTTTAATTTTGCTTTGTTTTCTGCAGAATTTAGATTTATTCTCTGGCTGATTATATATAAGTTTGGGTCTGATTTGTCAAAAGGATTTTTGTTCATACATGGCCCTATTATAGCCACTTTGAATCCAAGAAAACTCATGTAATTTTGCATTCGTAGTACAAGTCTCTCAAGAAGCTTCATCTAACCGCACATTCTCACAGACCATTCATAATGAAGTAGAACGAGCTAGCAGTGGTGAGAAAAAAACAACAGATCACTTTGGATGCAGCCAATGAAAAGCTGCCAGGTGATATTATAGTATTAATGTAGTATTAATGGTCTGATAATTAATGACAGTTTTCACTGGAGTTTTTGTATCAGCAAGAAAGAACATGATGAAGTACATTATCTATTATGATACATTTTACTTTATTTAAAATTGGAAAAGCTTTGAAGATAGCTTCCTGTTTCTTTACAGATTCACTTCCTTAGTTTTCCACAGAAATTAGTGGGATCTGTTTTTAAGCCACTAACCCAAATAACTCTAAGATTCTGCTGAATGTGATTGTGACAGCACATCTGAAATAGCTCCTCTCTCTTTTCTCACTGATTTTTATGTTTCTGACTTGGAGCTCTGTTCTTTTTCTCTTCCAGCAGTTTAAAGGGAAAGAAACCAGTTCCAAAATTTGGCTGTCAACAATGGAAAAAAAGGAATCTGAAGTCACAGGATCAAAGAGGTGTTTCAACGCATTTTAATGGATTTTTACGCTAGCCTATAAATGGAACAATAGAAAGGAAAATAGAATTTATACAAACCCCAGAAAAAATATTTATGTAATACTAATTATGCTATATCAGGTTGTAAATAAATTTTAAATAAAGACAACAAAGAATGTATCTCCTTTAAAGGAAAATAATTCTTAACAGCCAGACATGACCCATGACCAAATGCATTAAACAGCAAAATAACTAGGTTTTCATGAAAACAGCAGGAGATAATGTCTTCTGATGAATGTTAACATGTGTATACATGTGTAGGTATATATGTGGGATTTTTTTTGTGTGTTTAAGTATGTCACTCTTTTTTTAACAGCTGAAGGAAAAAATGTTCTTTGGAACAAAGATGGGACACAAAGAACAACCAGGATAATCCACTGTAGCCCATATAAGAAATATTAACAAAATAAACAATTTGAATTCTTACTATCAGAATATATACCACATATATACAAATGCACGCACATATGATGATGATGATGAAGATAGATGATAGATAGATAGATAGATAGATAGATAGATAGATAATCTGTAAACCTGAATCCAACTCTTGAGTAATCCCTTACTTATTTTAGTATAAACAAATACTTAGTAATTTAGCTTGGTTAAGATGATGGAGCTAAAGCAATTCAACTGTCTACTAAACCCATCATCTGATTGTGAATATTTTGAGTCTAAAAGCAGTCAGAAATGATGTGAGAAGATAGCAGTATAAACATAGTACAGGGCTCTAAAGTTAATGAAAGGTCAACTTTCAAATGGAAAATTGAGAACACATCTATGGGAGGAAGTAATGCTTCAGACAGATATTTCACTTGTAATTGAAGACTTCTCGATGTGACTTGAATCTACCTGATAGACTGTCACATTTGGAAACTTCTTTTATGTATTTTTGTGCTTCTTTTTTTCTTATCTTAATCCTTATTGTATTTTTGCAAAGGTAGATACATTTATTTTTTTCATGTAGTTTTCTCAATGCAGTGATTTCATTTTCTATATCTAAGTTTAATTTGATAGCAAAGAGGAAGGGCTAATTAAAACCAAATGCCTCTCTTCTTTTTTTATTTATTTATTTATTTATTTATTTATTTATTCATGGCTGTGTTGGGTCTTCGTTTCTGTGCGAGGGCTTTCTCTAGTTGCAGCAAGTGGGGGCCACTCTTCATCGCGGTGCGTGGGCCTCTCATTATCGCGGCCTCTCTTGTTGAGGAGCACAGGCTCCAGACGCGCAGGCTCAGTAGTTGTGGCTCACGGGCCTAGTTGCTCCACGGCATGTGGGATCTTCCCAGACCAGGGCTCGAACCTGTGTCCCCTGCATTGGCAGGCAGATTCTCAACCACTGCGCCACCAGGGAAGCCTCTGCCTCTCTTCTTAATTAGCCTTTTCTTGAGCACCCTTATTTTGGGAAAAAGGAGTCAGTGGACTACAGGTTTTAAATTACTTGCCCAAAGTACCACAGTGAGTGAATAGTGAAGCTCAGGCATTTTGGTTCCTAAATCCACATTCTCGACCACTTCACTTTACTGTCTTTCTAGAAAACTTTGAAGACTTTAGAGAGGCCACAATGCTTGAGATGATCGTTGAAAGATGATTAACACTGTTTCAGGTTGAACAAAAGATGAAGCTCATTTTAGGCTGAGGACTTAGTGTGAATAGGGGAGAAAATGGTATATTCCCAGAACTCCAAATTGTTTGGGATTACGAAGCTAATAGAATAAGCAGAAAAGTATAAGATGCAGCTGCAAATGGGGATGGCTAGAAATGATGGTGTCTTGGGCCAGAGAGAGCTGGGAATCCAGTGTTTAGGTAGTAGGTGACAAATTGCATAGTTGAGAGTGGAGAGAACAGGAGGCCAAAATAACAGTTTAAGGAACCACTTTATTAATCTAGGGCAGATGTCTGCAAACATTTTTCTACAGGGCCAGATAGTAAATATTTTAAGCTTTGTGGGAAAAAAGAGCAAACTAAGGATACGATGCTGACACTTGAGCTAAGAGATAAAGCTAAAAGTCTGAAATAAGGTAATAATTGCTGAAGAGATAGTTGTAATTATGGCAAAGAATCAGATTGGATTCAGAATCTATTAGAAGTTTGAATTTTAACATTTTGTGATTGATTGAGCATGGAAATGAAGGAAGAGTCTGCTGTGCCTCTGAGGTTTCCTGTTTAGGTGATAAATTACTCCTCACCTTCCATCCACTCACACACATGCATATACATGCACACAAGTGCATGTTTGAAATAAAAGATTCGAGAAGATAATAAAATTAGTTTTCATTGATTTCTCTTTGACACTTGTAAAAGGTTTTCAAATGCTTCTTCTGGAATACTTTTCTTCCCTGGCCTCAGTGATGCTGGGTTTTCCATAAATCTCTGACTCTTACCACAGGTAGCTTGAAATATGTAACCACTAAGGTTCCTTCCACACTTATTTAATAGTAAATCAAATCAAAGATGATAAAGAGGGGCAGCAAACATAGACACTACTTTCAAAAAACTTGGCCATGATAAAGTAATAGAAAATAAACACACATACACACAACTATCTTCTCTAACTGTATAATAAAGCATCTGAGAAATTAAAAGAAATCGTTAGAGATCAGAACAAAATCCAGAATTTCCAATATTGACATGTTGATTCTGAGTGCCCTAGAGACTGGCTTTTAATGGGTATAGCCTTGCTCATTTGCTAAAGTTTACAAAACTTGAACCCTAAGCCAAGTAGAATGCTAAATTGTAGACCCCTACACTTGGCAGGTATTCTCGAGGGCCAATAACTTCAGGGGATGAACTGAAAAAACAATGTTGACTCCATTAAGAACTGGCAGAGATACTTGCTTACCTCTTTGAAGAAACCTCTGCCACAGCTATGCTGAAAAACTCTATGGAATGAAGCACTCCTTATTTGGCATAAAACCTATAATCCTCCCGACTCAAATGCCATAGTGATTATGCCTGGAAAGGCCAGTGTCCTCCACTCATAAACACCTTGAAGAGGAATCTTACAGAAAGGAGGATCTACAGAAAGTGTAATCTACAGAAAAAAGGAGAAAACAACACATTAAGCAGTGAGCTAGTAAATTACTTATGAAGGCTGAGAGTTTCTTGTGTCTTTGAACATCCTCAGGTGGATATACTTCTTCTATTGATTATGAGCCCATGAAAGGTGAGGGACAAAGCATTTTCCCTACACCAATTCAGCTTTCCCCCCCCCAACCTCCCTGGTGTGTAATTGTCATTCTGAGTCGCTGTTGGGAAAGAGGAGCCTTCCTATCCCGAAGCCCTGTTCTCTCTTCTTGCTGGTGTTTCATCATAACTTATCTAGATCATGTTCAGTTTTTGTTAGCAAATCCTTGGCTTGACTCAATGATTTAAGCCAGTAATTCTCAAAACTCATATAATCTTGTTATGGGCTGAATTATATGCCCCCCAAATTCATATATTGAAGCCTTAATCCTCAATCCACGATCCTTAGCATGTGACTGTCTTGAAGATTAAGTCTTTCAAGAGGTGATTAAATTAAAATGAGGCCAATAGAGTGGTCCCTCATCCAATCTGTTTGGTGTTCTTATAAGAAATGGAAATGAGAGACATCAAACAGCTGTGTGCACAGAGGAAAGACCATTGAGGGAACAGCAAGAAGGTGGTCATCTGCAAGCCAAGGATAAAGGCCTCAAGAAGTTAACCCTACTAACAGCTTGATCTTGGACTTCTAGTCTCCAAAATTGTGAGAAAACAAATTTCTGTTGTTGAAGCCACCCAGTCTGTGGTGTTTTTCATGAGAGCCCTGGAAAACGAATACACCTGGAAATGCAAATTCTTGGGTCCATGCAAAACCTACAGAATCAGAAACTCTAAAGGTAGAGTTCAGCTATTTTTATTTTATCAAGATTTCCAGATGATTCTGACATACACTAAGCTTTGAGAACCCAGTGATTTACTCTTTCTTGCTGAGGAATGAATTGATATGATCCCTAAATGAGTTCAATGCAGCAAAATTCATAATGGGTCTTATTTTTTCTCTCAGTATCACCATTTCTCTTTCCTCATACATTGATAAATGTTTACAGGGGTTTAAAAGCATATTACATACTCAGGGAGTTTATGGGCAATAACAAAACATATAAAATACTCCAAAGTCCAAGGGCAAAGATTTACTAATACAAAAAGGAGGAAAAATGAAAAAATATTATAAAAACTAATGCAACACCTGAGCTGCACAGGATCAATTCATATTAGTTTCCTTTGTATTTGGAGACTGACACAGGAGAGGTCAGATTAGGGGATGAAGGTGTTTTAACTTGTTAGGTAGTTTATACTTTTATACATTACACACAATAAAGGAGGAGAAACAGTATCCTAAAGGAAGGAAAAAATGATGTAGTTTCTGCCAGAACTTGTAAGAATGAAAGAGAAATGAGAGCCAACTGAAAGAGCTCCCAAGGCCAAAGCTGGAACAATTTGAAGGACAAAATATAGTATGAATTATAATCCAAAGTATACACTAAATATCCATGAGTCCATACTGATATAAATACATGATTGAATGAATAAATAAGCCAAAGGGGGACAAGAGACAAATCTCCCATGCAGAGGAATTCCAAATAATTTATGTAGATACTCTGACCTCAAGTAGGGTGAACATGACTCCCCACTTCTTCAGTGTGGGCTGTGCATAGTGACTTCCATCCAAAGAATACAGAGCAGAAAGGGGAAAAGAGTAATTTTACAGAGACTTGACAAACAATGACAAAAACTCAGCCAAGTGATCGAGATTAACATCAACAATAAGTCATATTGATAGTATATACTCTTGCTATGATATGATGAGGATGAAACTTTATGTCTGTGGTTTTCTTCCAAAAACTATAACCCAAGAATAATCATGAGGAAGACATCAGAAAAAATTACAACTGAAGGATCTTCTATGAAATACCAGATCAGTATTCCTCAAAACCAGCAAGATCTTCAAAAAGGGAAGACTGGGAAACTATCACAGCTAAAAGGAGCCTAAAGAGAAATAAGGACTAAATATCATGTGGTATCCTGGATCAGCTCGTGGAACCCAGAAAGGCCATGAGGTTAAAATCTAAGGAATTAAAAAATAATATGTAAGGAAACCTGACTAAAACATAGCTTTAGTTGAAATAATAGTGTACCAATACTGGTTCATTTATTGTGAAAACTGTACCATATTAATGTAAGATAAAAATAAAGGGAACCAGGGGTGGTGTATATTGTCTTTGCAATTTTTCTGTAAATCTAAAACTATTTTAACATAAAATAAGTATTAAAAAGAGAAATGAGAATTTAGCATAATAAAATTGTTTTGCAAACAGGAAAGCACTGTCTAAAATATAAGGGGTTTTCGTTATGAAGTCCTTAAAAGTTTAGAAGCAAAATGCCAGGAGCTTTGGGATGAGAGAGCTTCAGAGAGAAACCTCATGGTGAGGGATGGGGAAACAGGAGGAGTGACCATTTACTAGCTGTGTGACCTTGTACAGGAAACTTAATTTCTCTGAGATGTGAAATCATCTATAAGCATTGCTCATGTTGTTTTCCCTAGCTAATTCAGGTTATATTTCTGAGAAAGCATTTGGGAATTGTAAATTAGCATATAAAATTTAAGATGATGCTGTTATTGTGTGTTTTCAAATGTTGTTACTATTATTAAAAACTCCAGTGGAAGAAGAGAGTATTTGACAAGTAATCTGGTAGAAAAAGGCATTACAGGTAAAGAAAATTGAACAAGTGTGAAGGAAGGAAGGCTTAAAGGGCAGTGAAAAGTATATATTCATTCTGGCTATTTGAGGGAATTCTGTACAGCTATGCTTAACTTTATTCAAGCTTAATTTATTTATGGAAATTTTACATTCTATATTTAATATTTCTGAAATTAATTTATGCATATGATATGAGTTATGCATTCTTGGAGATCATCCTAGTTGTGTGAAGAAAATTCAGGAAGGGGACAAGATTTAAGGCAGAGGGACCAATTCAGAGGCTGAGAGTCTGCTACAGTCAACAACACAAGAGATGAATAGAACCTTGTCTAAATTTGTGGCAGAGGGATTGGAGAAAAGTTAATGCATTTGAAACATATGTTGGAGATAGAATTGATGGGACATGGTAATGCATTAGGTTGGAGATTGAGGACAAAGCAAAAGTCAAGAGCAAATACCAGGTGGTGTCATTTACTGAAACAGGAGACAAAGGAGAAGAAACAAGTACACAGGGAAATACAATATGTATACTTTAGATATGCTGGGTTTGAAATATTCATAGGACGTTCAGGTGGAGCTGTCTAATATATACTTTGACATATAGACCCAAGTATTAAGAGAATGTTACCAGCCAGGGATGTGTGTGTGAGCCTGCGAGCATACAGAATAACCAATACTTGAACTTTGGGCAATGGAAGAGATCAGCAAGGAAGAGTAGTAGTGAGAGAGAGGAGGCTAGTCTGAGGGACACTATCATTCCGCAGATAAACCTTAACTCCTGGTGAAAGTCTCACCTAGTATTGCCCCAATCCGTTTTCCAACTTCATCTCACTAGTTTTCATACAAAGATACAGTATAAACCAGATTAATCTGCCTCAAACAAAAACGTCATATTCTTAACCCTTGCCTCATCATTCTGCTGTGTCCTCTTAAAATTCTGCCATTCTCCCAGGCAGCAATTCATTTATTATTCACATTTTTATTTAGATATCCATTTACTAAGTGGAATCTTATGGAGGGCATTCCATAGCAATATCATTAGGCTGTTTATAGCCCACTTTATACATTTCCTGCAAGCACCTTGAACTCAGTAATGCTTCTTTCAACTTCACAGTAACTCATGCTTTAGGGTTACTGTTGACTCCTAACTCATTTATACTTGCTGTAAACCTCAATAAACACAACTCCATTCCTTTTTTTTTTTTTAGCATTTCTTATTTTTATGTGTGCTTGTATGTCTTGTCTTTAGGTAGATTGTATGTACCTAGATGGCAGGGACCACTCCCATTTTTCATATCACCTAGCAAAGTACCTTACTATTAACGACTTGTTGATTCACTGATTAATTTTCTGACTTAGAAAAACAATTTTTACTTGCTGAGGTGAAAAGAGGAGGATGTGCAACCTTGAAAGGGCTGTTTGTAAGTAACAAGTTTACTGTATTTTATTTTTCTTATAGTGATTCAAATGGTAGGTATTTCTTATGTTAATGATGAATAGAAACAGAGTGGTTTTATATGACAAAATACATTTACTCTTTTCAGCTTAGAGCAATAAAAAATAGAGTTAGACATGTTAAAATCATGATTTTTCTTTTCCTTCTAATCGCCATAATATATATATAACACTTTTCAGTTTTATGTATACTTTAAAAGGATTCTGTGTCTGACTTAATTGCCAGGTGTCTTTTCCTTGTCATCAACAGGTTTGGAGAGATATGGCCATCAATTTCGAACTTCAAATCATTCACTGAATGTTCAAGAAATGCAGACTCAACAATAAAAGGAGTTTAACAAATTTAACAAGTAAGAAATTGCCTGACATTGCAGTCACACCCCCCATAGGAACCATTATGAGCGTTTGACCTCCAAAAATCACCCTATTGACCCCAACTTGGTCTGCAAAATGGCTGGCCACAGAAAACCCTCCTCCACCACAATGAACAAGCCTTCCTCTTTTGAAATGTCTCCAGACCGCTCCCATGAATCTTACCAAGGGGTGCAAATATACCTGAAGACCAGTTTGAAATCCCTCCAAACTCCACTTCCTAAAATCCCCCCTTACTAGAACAATTGCTACAACCAGAGGCTTTATACATATTTCCTTTAACTTTATAAAATGTACTCAATGTACTCTCCTTTCTTAATACCTCCGAACCCTCACAGCAGATGAGTTCCCTTGCCATGATTTATGAATAAGTAGAATTTGTTAATTTTCCCAAACTTAATTTTGTCTTTGACACAAATACATAACAGTAAAAATAAGGGTGCTGTATTACATTTTTAATATATAATTTTTAAATTATCCAAGTGAAAATTACTACAAATTGTTGAGAAATTATAATCCTTTCTAGAGAAGGTTTTGATGACCCTTTAGGTAGGGAGCCTCATGTTATACATTCTTTGATGTGCATTCAGTGTGTCTATTACACGTTGCATTAGGACTAAGTTCATAGTTCTCTAATCATTTTTAACACGGATAAAATATCACGGTGACATTTTCCTCATGCTATATCCTGATGCACCTGAGAGTATCTGTGGAGCATTTCCAGCCTTTTGATGAGCCTTGTTACAGCCTCAGATAATGGTTTTTATTTTCATCTGGAGATAGGTTTCCAGGCTAAACCTTTAATTTTGTAGCAATTGAAAGGTTAACACCTTCTGTTAAACAACAGAAGAACTGTATCATGGTAATAAGAATCCATTGCACCACTGCGGCGTAATATCTAAATATAAGGATCTTGACATGTCAGTTACCTGGTGTACAAGTTAATATGAAAGAATTTAACTCACATTTATTCTTTTTGTTTTCTCTAGCTTTTCAATTGCATCCCAAACAGCAAACTGTTAACCTTTCAGGACCTAATCTATAATTCGTATTCTGGCCAACAGTCGATTTACTTGACTGAAAGTGTCGCTGATACAAGGAGCAAAGGATCAGGCATTTAATGGATACACAACAAAAAGCTCAACTCCATGAATTTAAATCCATCTTACATTAGAAGAATTTATAATAAGTTTACGGCAGTAAGATGTCAAGATGTTAATATGAATTGGCAGGTTTCCATGTGATTAGATGACAGAATTACAGCCCCAAATGCCACCTTTTTGTTGGAAATGTAAGAAACACACAGATGTATCCAGAAAGATAACCATTGTAAAGACATCTGTCTACACTCTATAAATTATTTCTTATATCAGTGACTTATCTTTCTACAACGAATCTTAGGCCATTTTGAAAATATGGCATCAAAAGAGATTAGAGATTTGAAACAGGCTTCCCTATTTGCTTTTAATGATGCTCCCACTTGGGAAAGTAGACAACCTTGTTTTCAGATACTAATACCCTAAGGTGTTTTGCTTTTTTAAAATTAAAACTATTGAGAAGTAAAATACAGATACCCCTTTATGTACCTTTCATAGGGACAGACTGATTTTAAAGGTATAGGCCCTGTTAATTTAAATCAAGGAGATTATCTTGATTCTTCAGTGACTCCAATCAGTGTTTTTTGTACTCTTCACGTATTCAGCATTTATTACTTTTAGTGCCTTATTACTTCATTTGATTATAAGCTCCATGAAGTCGGGAATCTTAATTTACCATCCACTGTATCTTAAAGAATCTAGCAGAGAATGTATCACATAGTTTTTTTCTTTTTCTTCTTTTTTTATTGAAGCATAGCTGATGTACAATATTATCACATAGTTTTGTTTTTTAAGTAGAACAAATAAATAATTAGATAAAATAAATAAATATAAATAAGTTTTTTGGCATTGTAATGGTGTACATGTGTTCTTACGTGTTTATACATAAGGCTGCCTACTATTCATTTATTTGGTTTTACATTCTAGGATGCTCGTATTGGAAGACAATACTTCCATTCTGAACACATCTATGTTTACTTGATTTTCAGCCAATTGGTTTATTGAAGAGTCAAAGTGCTTATTTGTTATGCTGTACATGCAACATAGAAATAAATGTTTAATTTTTTTCCCACCACTTTTTTTTTAACATCTTTATTGGAGTATAACTGCTTTACAATGTTGTGTTAGTTTCTGCTGTATAATAAAGTGAGTCAGCTATATGTATACATATATCCCCATATCCCTTCCCTCTTGTACCTCCCTCCCACCCTCCCTACCCCACCCCTCTAGGTAGTCACAAAGCACCAAGCTGATCTCCCTGTGCTATGCAGCTGCTTCCCACTGTTTTTTAATTGACAGTTGTGGATTTGGATGGACATGATCTATCATGTCCATCGGGTTAACAGAGCTATCAAAAGGGCATAGGTAGGACCTGGAATCCTCCAGCGCCATGTCTGATGATTAGCACAAAACAGTGTGCTGATATTGGCAGGAGTCCTCTCCACCCCCTCAACTCAATTTCTCGCTTCATTGCTTTGCACCCCTGTGGGGCAGCAGAAGTTTAAAGGATGTCAGCAAGAATATTCTTGTTCTCTCAGGAATTCAGTACAAGAGGATAAACAGCCACACTGCTGGCCAAACTAATAGTATACAAGTGTGTGACTTAAGCGTTTAATAAATGCATGAGCATTGTACAAGGCCTAGGGGACCTTCCTCAGAATTATTGAATTTGATTGATTATATGCAGAGTTTACTTGGGGTAATTTCTGTTTAAAAACAAAGTTACAGATTTTTAAATTAGATGTTACAAACATCACGTTGAGTTAATTAAGAACCCACATTTAAGGTCATATTTTGTCAAATATTTCTGTAAACGTAAAAAAATTTCAAAAGAAAATTCAGAGAAATAAGTCTACCTCATTCTTTCTGTTTTGTGTATTTGTAACAGACAATGTTTAGGAGTAGTTTAGGGCTCAGAAACAAACACAGTCAGAAAGTTCTACATGTATTTTCTGTACCCCTCTTAATATTTGTTTGTATAAATACTGAGTACTGTGTTAGTTAAGCACTCTTCATCCTTTAAGTAAGTATTTCAGAAGAGCAAACAACCTATGACTTGGGCAGTGGAAACTTGTGGAATACAGGTCTGCTATTTAGAGTCTAAAGTGTAAGGAACTACAATTTATCTGGCCAGAGCCTGCAGCTATCAAATCCAGTCATCGAAAGTATATTCTTTTCATGTCACAGAAATTTTTACTTGAACTCACAAGGTGTTTAAACAAAAATCAGTGATTTAAATGAAAATCAATGTGGTTGAATTACTACTTCTACAACATAGCTGCAAAGAGCTGGTCATGGTTGTATGGTTAGGGTTGAGCTCTGAGCTATGGGTCATGACTCTTAGACCCATACTCAGGCCTTTCAGATAGTGTTTATTACTCAAATTTCAACTATCATTCATTTCTTTCTCTTTTCACTATGACAGTAATAAAGTTTATCCTGAAAGGTACAGAATATATGACTATTTGGAAAACAGGCATAATGTATTAAAACACAATCAAATAGAAGTGTTGGTCCAAATATATGAAAAAAAAATTGATTTTATCAATTCGAAGGAACAAATTATTTTCTGATACACAGCTGGTGAATATTATGTGGATACTATTGTATGCTAATTAAACCCACTGGCAGAACCAGATTCCTTTTCTCCGGAAATATTGCTAAAGCCTATTTAAAGTATTAGAACATTTTATGAGGTCAGGAGGAATTGACTGTATATTTTTAGTTTCCTCAGTCCACACAGGCTATTACCACTACCGATAAAATCAGTTTGACTATGTCTAAAATACTTAAGGTAACCTACTTACTTTTGTTTACTGGTGTGTAGGAAAAAAATCCTTTAAGCTTCTTATACTACAGTTCACTCCTCATTTTTAAAACAGTTTTGAATTGGGCTGAGTCCTGAAATCAGAAAATCGCCTAGGGGCAGGCTTCAGCAAAATTTTTGATAAATGTAAAGCTTTTCTCTCCCTCGCCTTGCTCTTTTTCTGGCACCCATTTTAGTAATTAGTTAAACATTTCCTTAAAGAGTTCAATGGCTTCTCCTAATACAGATCTAATTTCCAGTGATGTGCTCCATTATCTGAAAGGACTGCTCATTTCTTTTCTTCCCTTGTTTACTCACGATCCCCATTAAAATGTTCATGTTCTCAAAATATTTCTCAGTGAGTCAGGAGAAAAGCAATTGGACTGAAAAAGGTGAATAAATAATCTCTTGATGCATATGATTTAGAAAAAAATACAGGACAGATTTTTCTTTGCACAAATGATCTCTCTCATCAGGATGGGTAATAAGTCCTTTGAACTAAATTACTTTTTAATGTCCTTTCCTCCTCAGGATATTAGAAAACAAAATAAAGTGAGTCATGGAAGAATTAGTGAAGATGGATTTCGATAGAAGTTCAGATAAATCTTAACAGGTATCAATTATAACACTTAAAAAACTACCCAGTTGTCTTCCCATGAAACCATCCCTGCTTAATGTTTTGGAATAAATAATAGAATATGAAAGAAAGTGCCAAATTTTGAACTAGAAAAATAAAAGTGAGTAACAAAACTTAATAAAAACTTTATATGAGCACAAATAGTTCTTATACAAATACAAGACATTCTAGTCTTGAATTACTAAGACTTCATTTTTTTATCTAGGCTCTAAATTTAGATTCCAAAGATATGATTTCCATTTGAAAATATTTAGATGCCTCTCAAAAATGTTAACAGAGCATATTTATAGTTTTATTCTGTACTATGTTCAAGGTGTAGAGAGTGGTTCAATTAATTTTTCTTTTTTTTTGAAAGAAATAGATGCATTTTAACTACATAACTTTTAAAACAAGATCAAACTGAGATTGATTTTTTAGCTTGGAGCTATAGAAAATATAAACTTTCAATAGTTTTATAAGAAATGAATAAAAATATTCTTTTTCTAATAGTAATTTTGTGGATTTACTTCTAATTAAATCATAATTTAATAATAATAGCATATTTTATTAATAAAAGTTTTTCATAGTAAGGTAAAGTAATAGATAAATTCAGGGAGAAGAGAAAAGATAAATATTGTTGTTTATAAGCTTATTATTTAACTTTGCAGCCATTGTGACAGTATATGCACAGAAGAATAGTAAAATTGTATGCCAGTAAATCTCCCATAAACTAGTGACACAAACAGTACATTATTGTTTTTTAACATATGAAATAGCAGATCCTTGATATTACTTATAATTTTAGAATCAGAACATTGTATCTCATATAAAATCCACAGACGAACTGCTTTGTTTTCATATTTTCAAATTCTCCTACTCTACCTCTGCCCCTGCTGGCCTGCCAAGCAAAACACATACACAGTTGAATCAGCATATAGGAAAGAAAATTTGCAATTTGGAATCATAATTTGGTTTTTGGTTTTGATTTTCTTTATTGACGTGTAGTTGACTTACAATATTATATTATTTTCAGGTGTACAACATAGTTATTTGATATTTTTATATATTACACATCATACAAAGCTATTATAATGTGATTGACTATATTCCCTGTGCTGTATATTACATCCCTGTGACATATTTTTTTTATCTCTGATAGTTTGTACCTCTTAATTCCCTTTACCTATTCTGCCCATCCTCCCTACCCTCTCCCCTCTGGCAACCAGCAGTTTATTCTCTGTATCTGTGAGGCTATTTCTGGTTTTTTGTTCATTTGTTTTTTTTAGATTTCACATATAAATGAAAGCATACAGTATTTGTCTTTCTCCATCTGACTTCTTTAGCATAATAGCCTCTAGGTCCATTCATGGTGTCACAAAAGACAAGATTTCATTCTTTATTATGGCTGAGTAATATTCCATTGTGTGTGTGTCTGTGTGTGTGTGTGTACATGTATATATATTTAATATACATAAAACATTTTCTTGATCCATTCGTCTGTTGGTGGATACTTAGATTGCTTCCACGTCTTGGCTATTGTAAATAATTCTGGAACAAACATTGGGGTGCATGTATCTTTTTGAAGTAGTGTTTTTTGTTTTGTTTTTTTTAAACTTCATCTATTTTTCTTTTTTTTAATGTTTTTTTATTTTATTTATTTATTTTTGGCTGTGTGGAGTCTTCATTGCTGTGTGCAGGCTTCTCATTGTGGTGGCTTCTCTTGTTGCGGAGCACAGGCTCTAGGCACATGGGCCTCAGCAGTTGTGGTGCGCAGGCTCAGTAGTTGTGGTGCACAGGCTTAGTTGCTCCGTGGCATGTGGGATCTTCCCGGACCAGGGCTCGAACCTGTGTCCCCTGCATTGGCAGGCAGATTCTTAACCACTGCACCACCAGGGAAGCCCTGAAGTAGTGTTTTTGTTTTATTCAGGTAATTACCTAGCAGTGGAATTTCTGGAGCGTACAGTGTTTGTATTTTTAAATTTTTGCGGAAACTCCGTGATGTTTTTCATAGTGGCTGCACCAATTGACATTTCCATCAACAGTGCATGAGGCTTTGTTTTGAATTTCTATTAAACATTGGAGTTAAAAATAGTTCCCCATAAGTTTGATTAAACATTTCGCTTATCATTAACTTCCAGTTATTTGTTTGTGCAAAAAACAAAAATGTTTTCAAGTCAGACTGAATTCTTTGAGTTCTAAACAATGGCTTAATAGTGCATAAAAAATACTTACTTATAAATGAGAATTTTTATTTGACTATATCTTGGTGTTACTTCAAAGTTGGTTTTTCAAATACTATTGATGATAACTTCCCAGAAGAATTTAACATCTTGTTTTTGTGATACTATCACATACTGCATTAGCTATCAAACCAATGACAATTATTAGGTTGTATTTTCACATCTGATTTGTTATCATCTGGTTTGTCCTATGTAATGCACTTAGTTTTTGTCCATTATAAAATAGAAACTAAACCCTTAAAAGCTGGAGCCTCCTAAAACCAGTATATGTGAAAGAGCATAGTTGATAGAGGTTTTTAAAATATAATGCATGAAAAGTTTCTGTGAAGGGCTACACAAATGAAAATCAGCATCAGTGGTGTCCCATTAGAGTTAGGGTATAAGAGGAAGTTACTATCAGTCAGCCCCCAATATTAACTGAGGGCTTACAGTGGGCTGGGTACTGCTTCAACAGCTGGGAATACAGTGATGACTAAGGCAGGCAGAGCCTTTCATCAAGAAGCTTAAACTAACAGGAAAAGGTATAGAGAAGAGGATACAGACAGTAAACATAAAGGAAATTTTATGATATTTCATTAAGTGATGATTGTTATGAGCTAGATTAAACAGAGCAATGTGACTGTTTATTAATCCATATACGATAAAAGTACTACTGGTTTGGATAACGCCACCCAAGATACATCATTTTGTATTTTGGTAGCCTGCCTTTAGTATATCTCCTGGATGTTGAATGATAAATTATATGCTGCTTATTTCTTCATCTCTTCCTACATACATTTATATAAAGAAATCAGTGATTTCAGATGCAATTTTATACCTATGAATCTCATCTTGCCTCTTCCCTGTGTTTTATAATGAGGACTTATATGACTTTTGACTCATTGTGTCTTAATCCCCCGAGGTTAACACCAGCCCTATATTACTGAATAGCATAATTAAAATATTTAAAATAAAGATACTGCTTGGATATAACTTGTAAGGTTCATTCGAGTAACAGCTGTGGAGTCAGGATTAACCCTCCTTACATCTTTGACCAGAGAATGTTGGAAGATTTTTTTTTTCCCTCTGATTCATTCATTTACATTGTTTGTTACATAGTTGGAAGTCTTCCTAACTAATAACACCAGGGCCAGAAAGAAAAGTGAGGGCCAGACACAGACATCTGGTATGACTTGTTAGCACCTAAGGAAACAGAGACTATGAGAAATCCAGTAAGAAAAATATGATTTAAGTTATCCAGAAATGAGACCACCTGCCTTCTGGGAAGATTCACAGCCTGTGTCTGTACCTAAAGAACATGTGCTGGGGACCTAATTGATTATCCTGGATAATTCATGAAAATAAATGAATTTTTAAAAAAGGAAAATAAAGGTCTATAATCTGACAGTTGATAAATTGTTCAACACTCCACCTGGAAAACAGACATACATGCAGATCAATTGGAATTAGTTGCACTACGTGACTTTATAATACATACCCAGTAAGTTACAAGTGATGTTAAATATGGCCCATTTGTAAGATATTTATCATCACTTAAAAAATAAATCTAATGTTATATGTTTTTTACATTTTTTATTAGAAATAGTAACATTTGGGGGATAGGGCAAAATACACAGCATTTTCCTCAAATTTTTCATTTTGTTATATCAATTCATCCTTTCCCCATACAGCTTTTATTGGCCATTGAACTATTAACTAAGGGAAACTTCCTTGTTAGGATTTTTAGAAACTAACATCAAAAAAATTCATCTGTCTAAAAGTTTGCCACTCTTCAAATGTGCTTTCAAAAGTCATTTTGCAGGCTCAGCCCTCCACTTACCAAAAAGTTGTACTATAATAAATCTTATTTTGTGAGTATAATGTGACAGAAATTCAATACAAAGAAAATTTGAAGCTCATAACAATCAAATCTGTTGTGAGTAGATGAAGATAGTCTTGTAAATTGCTCTACACAAAAAATTTAGAGCTGGAGCACTTGGAAAGCCTTTTAACTTACTTTTTAAAGTTACATCCTTGCCCGACAGTTCCATCAGCAAAAAGGAAATGCTTATTGTGTTTTATTTTAACACTAATCTAAAATGAACTGTTTAAATAAATGACTTCGCTCCACTTTGTCACTCTCCTCAACCACTTAAGGACAAGGATTTTTATTTTTACTTGCATAATAATCACACTATGAAGCATAGATTTTAAAGGAAAAAAATACCAGTTCTTTCTGAAAAAACACATAACTCTAGTTAGAGCCCAAAGCTTAGCAGTGTGTAATATAACTGACTGTTAATTAAAAAAAACCATTCTTATTTTTCAGACCTTCAGTTTTTGTGACCTGTCTCTGCATTAAGAATGAAAATATCCAAAGTTCAACATCTGCAAAATAGACTAGAGTTCTAATTACTTATGTTATACATATATCCCCAAACATGTGGAGGGTGAATCCACAAAAACACAAAAAGGCAAAAGCTATTTAAATAAATTTCATATTTGCATTCATTTGTAAAACCCATAGTTATGCCCCAGTTAATTTATGAGAAGAAACTGAATTTTTGCATAAACAATTTACTTAATGCAGTGTTGAACGGAGGTCCTGAAGTTGGGGTGTCTATTTAACTGGTGTGCCAAAGAGATGCTGTAATGCCCCTTCCTCTTCAGGCAGGGGTTCTTGGCCAAATATTCTGTACACTAATTAGACTGAGATACTTTATTCAAAATTAACATTGTTCTACCACCAAATAATGTACCTGGGGTTTTAACTACCTCCAGAGAATGTTCTTGACTTTAAACATCCATGAGGGAAGGGGATAGTGGCAAGAAAATAAACTCAAAGCACCTAATCTACACTCTCCGAGAGTTATTATATAATACCAGGGACAATATAAATAATTTGAATTTACTTATTTGCCTTTTATGAAATAATAGAAGCCTAAAATTGTATAATGTGGTGTTGTAAATTATACTGATGGGGTGATGTGGTGACAAAATATCAATGAAAAAAATAATTAAGAATCAGAATATTAAAGATGGAAGTGTCTTTAGTGATTATGTAGTCCAACCTGCTCATTTTAAAGATATAGAACCTGAAGTCAAAAAAGGAAAATGGGATCTCATGATTCCCTCAAGAATAGTTACCATTTTATTGATCATTTATTATATACTAGACACTATGCTAAACACTAAACACAGCCCTATAAAATAGGAATTTTGCAGAAGAGAAAACAGGTTCTTTAAAGTTAATGTAAGCTGTCTAGGGTCACATAGCTGGTGTATGGGGCAGCTAGGTCTCATATCAGGCCCTGCTTGACTCCAAATTCCATGTTTTTTTAATAATTTGATTATAATGTGAACTTCTGTTGCATTATAATTACATAGCTCCTTTGCCACCATGTTCAATGACACATGAGCTAATGTGTGACTGAGCCTCCTGACTTATACTTTGGCTTGTGCACTGATATGAGTAATTTCCCTCAAAAGTAAGTCAGGTGGAGGATACTAAACAAATAGAATAAAGAAAGAAAGAAAGAGAGAGAGAGAGAGAGAGAGAGAGAGGAAGAAACATTAAACACAGATATTTAAGCAGTAAGCAGATACTGTGTCACTTATTACAAACATATTTTAATGAATATTTCCATTTATATTAATTTTAAAATTATATGCAAGTAGAAATCAAATACAATAATATTTCCATCTCTGCTTCTTGCCATATAAACCTCTACATTTTACTCATTGATGGATGCTTATGGAAAACTTCTATTAGAAACCTTACCTCTTTTTGTTTGTTTTCTCATTTTTCTGTGGAAATCTTAAGAGTTGTAATATATTTAGAATGAATAGAGTCTATTCCTTTCCTACAGGTAGAAAAGGTTCAGTTATTTCTCATCATAGCTGAATGAGATTCAGTCAGATTGACTCCCATTTGCTGACAGGAAAACTGAGGCATTAAAATTCAAAGAATCTTACTACCTAAGAACTCCCAGAGACTTTAAAGTTTATTTAGTCAAATATCTATCTTTTGGATGATGAAACAGGTCCAGAGTGATAACCAATTATCTTCAAGGTCATAATTCTTGTTAGAGATAGAGAATGCCTAACTTAAAACCAAGTCTCATCTTGTTTTCTCAAAGCCATGCTACCGCTCCATAAAATTATAATTTCCATAAAGCACTGTCTGTGTTTGGTTTAAATAATGGAGTGATATTTTATGGTCAGAATCCAGAAAATCCAGTATTTAGGTGCCAATTCACACCATTTTGTGAAATTTAGAATATGGCCATTTAGAGGCTTGTAGGCAAACTTCCAGGGTGAAATGGAGAGCTCTAGGTAGAAATAAATTGGAATGTTGCAATGCTGTGATGCAATTCTGACACTGACCATCCAAAATTAGTGCAGATTCCACAAGTTAAGGTCATGGTCCCAACAAGACTGCCCTCACTTCAGAAGTTACCTGCAAGTTTGGGATCTCCAGTTTACCTGCACTTCTAATCACTGACTACATATTCAAGGTTTCCTGTGACCCCCTCAGGTTTGATAATTCAGTAGAATGACACACAAAATCCAATACAGCCATATGTTAATGATTACAGTTTTATTATAAAAGATACAATTCAGGACTGGTCACATAAAGAGACACATCAGGTAAGGTTTGAGAGGGTCCTGAGTACAGAACTTTCATGTCCCCTACCTGTGGGATTTAGATGTGTCACCCTCCTGGCACATCAATGTGTTCACCAGCCAGGAAGCTCACCTCATCCTCAGTGTCCAGAGTTTTTAGTGAGGTTTCATTATGTAAGCATGATTGGTTGACTCCTTGGCCACATGACTGAACTCAATCTCTAGCCTCTCTCTCCTCCCCAGATGTTAGGAGGTCTAGCTGATATCATGTGGCTCAAAGCCCCAAACCTCTAACCATGTGGTTAGTCCTTCTGGCATGACCACTTCCCAGCCTGAGTCATTTCTTTAGCATAAATTCAGCTATGGTCCAAGGGCTCATCATGAATAAATGACACTCCCCTCTCTCAGGAAATCACAAAGATTTAGCAGTTCCCTCTTAGAAACCATGAACAGAGACCAGACACATTCTATTTTCTCCAACAAAGGTATACATGTTGAATTAAGGGGATATTTTCTCTTGCCCCCAAAACCTACTACACCAAGAAGACAAACAATTTGGTCCACAGTAGCCCTAAATAAAGGTTGAGTACTGCTTTATGGACCATGTGCAATTATGCACACAATATGTACTTTGTCCAAAATTGCAAAAACTTCAGTAAGTTTCCTAAGTTTCAATCTATTAATATAATAAGATATAAAGGAATGATTAAGTAGCATTTAGTAAGAGCCACACACATCACTGAAATAACCAAGCACTTAATTCAAACACACAAACAGCCCTTCAACCACAAACAAATCTAGAGCTTGAAACTGACAGAATCCATTAACTGAGAATATTATAATAATCTTACTAATTAATGGACTGTAAAAGGCTTCCAGATGGCATAGACAAATACAATTAATTATACTCCATCATTCTTGCTTGTACTTAGAACCTCCAGCACCGTAGGATAATCCTGAAATTTATACAGTTATGAATTATTGTTATAGCCATATAGAAGTGCAATTTTGACAGAATTATACATTTAAAAATCTACTTATTCAACAAACACACAACTTCCAAAAATTTTGTGCTTAAAAATGTTTTTAAGTTATTAATTTGTAGACCATAATATTAATAGACTTTTTAATGTCCTTGCACAAACTACTTATTCAAGAATCATGTCATACTTAGTAAATAAAGACCAAATAGCAGATTCATTTAAAGAACTCAACAGTGTCATCACATACACACAAAAAAGGCAAAACAAGACTAAAAGCCAAAGCAATCTATTTGAATTTGCTTTGAGTGATCAAGTAAATGTATTTTTTTTTCCTGGATAACACCTGTTTCTCATGATATATAAATTGCCATTGTTATTAATACACTAAAATATTCTTCCCCCAAAAGAGTTGTGGATTTCTCTGAGAGCCAACCATCTGTTAAATACATTTATTTAAGATGGTTTAGGAGCATCTGGGGAAGAGAATATAGTGATATAATAGAAGTTTCTGACTTTTTTGTAAATTCTAGTTAATCTCTTGTAAAACCAATCTGTAGTACTTCATTAGAATGATACATGAGGAAGGATAGGATCCATTATAACTGTTTAGAAATACCATTTGTGCTACTGTTATGGGACCACCTAACTGGAAGGAACAAATGCCACTTAGTGAGTCCCCCAGTCACCTCTCATTCTACCACATTTGGTAGACACTGCCATAGGCAGAAGGCCTATAGAGAAATCATAAGTAGGAATAAGCCATCAAAAGTATCCTGCATGTACAGCTGCTTTCCCATCTGCATTTTGATATTGTTCATTATTTCTCAAGTTTAGTATTTTAAATGATGTTTGAGATAAAGTCAACATCTGTCTAAAACACGGCACTTTGTAAGTCCTCCTAGGTATGCAGTATAATTTGAGATCATTCAAATCATTGGATAGCAGTCAGGGAAATGCAAATCAAAACCACTTCACACCTACTAGGATTAATCTAATAAAAAAGGCAGATGACAACAAGCACTGGAGAGGATATAGAGACACTGAAACCCTCATGCAATGTGGTTTAAGATATAAAATAGTGCAGAGTTTGGAAAACAGTATAGCAGTCCCACAAAAGCTTAAACAAGGGGGTATAACTGACTCTGTAATTCCATTCTTGGATATATACTCAAGAGAAATGAAAACATATGTTCATATAAAAATTCATACACAAACGTTCATTACTATTTATAATAGCCAGAACGTGGAAAAATCCAAATGTCCATCAACTGATAAGTGAATAAATAAAATGTGCTATGTCTATACAATGGAATATTATTTGTTATTAGAAAACTAAAGTACTGATACATGTTACAGTATGGATGAATCTTATAAACATATACAAATTTAAAAGAAGCAAGACACAAAAGAACACATATCATAGGATTCTGATACAGGAAATGTTCAGAAGAGGCAAATTTATAGAGGCAGAAAGTGGTTGCCTAGGGATGGGGAAAGTTGGAGGAAATTAGATCACTACCAATGGGTATCAGGTTTCTTTTTTGGGTGGTGAAAATGTTCTAATATTGATTGTGGCGATGATGGTTGCAAAACACTGTGAGTATACTAAAAACTTGACTTGTCCATCTTAACTGGCTGAGTGTATGGCTTATGAATTTCAATAAGGTTATTTTAAAAATAATAGAAATATTTCTTATTTTATCTTGGGATTAATGTGCTTAGAATTAATTGGTAGTAAGTTTGATCTCATCTTCTCTCAGAACACAGTTTAATATAGGAGGCAGAGTGTATAATGAAAAAAAGGAAAAGGCTAATAATGATAGTTAAAGTAGTATTAAATAATGAAATCCTAAAATAGTAGGAAATTAATGGATAAAAGAACCCTTCCAAATGAAAAATTGCCATCGTGTAGAGGTTTCTGGGGATAAAGAATAAAGATGCAGCATGAAGCAAAAGCAGCTCCAATTGCTTTAATCTAATATTCCATGGTGCTGTTGACAAAAAATGGAAAATCGATTAAAACGTACCTATTTGAGGATTGGTGATAGAGAGGGGAGCTGGCATACACTAGGGAGCTATTCCATTTATATACATAACTTAATTTTTAGAATTTTCTTAATACTGTTCCTTCTATGGCTTAAAACCTTAACACTTTCTCTCTTTTCAAATACTCTCAACTACACACTTTTACTCCCTAATGTCTACTGAGGTGGATACTAACATACTTATGTGTAAAATGAGTATTTTGTATATAAATATTTACACATCATTATGCCTGGCTTAGATTTAATGAAGAGACTCTTCCAAGATCCAGATACAGAGAAAGGGGACTAACAAAAGCAAGGCAGGCAGATACAGGGAGGCATTCTCTTGGGAGATCAAAGGCAGAGACTAAGGATGTAGGAAAATCAATAGGAAATAAAAATGAGAAAGTACAAAGAAACACAAGTAGAGAGGCTAGGTCAATACAGGAGAAGAAAAGAGAGTAGTAAGTAGTTTGTAGGATTTTTGGCCCCTTCATTGAACAGTATTTGTTCCTGAGTTAGTCATTTCCAGATGTGATTGCCAGCTGATATTTTTTTGGGGGAAACAAGAGGTTCTAGTTGTTATTTCAGGAAGCATGAAAATTCCAAACCTTACCAAAGGTACACGGAAGAAGACAATTGATATGCCTCCTGGAGCAGCCTTAAAGTTGTGTTGGGTTCACTTGTGGTTTTATAGATTTGGAAAAGAGAAGCAGAGTGAAAAATAGGGAAATAGGGAGAGAATATCTAACACAAATTGGTATCTATTGTGTACAAGTTATTTTGAAAAAAATATGATGATATCATGTATTTTTATCATAAAACATCATATGTTTTGTATTTTATCAATGGTTAGCAACAGTTAGTTACTTGGATATTCATACAGTGGTTAATATCAGGAAGACACCTCATCTTTTCCTAGATCTTCAGCCTCCATATCTTTAAGAGGACAGACCCTTTACTCTTCTATACTTTCTGATTCTTCTATATTTTAGGACCAGGGAAAGATTTAGAGGATCATATTCCACTTACTTAACCTAAGATTAAAGACAGTCATTTGTTTTTAGTTATTTATAGACCAAAGTGTAAAACATGTTATATTAATAAATGATGCTTTTTAGAATTGGATAAAACAAATAGCTTTGGATATTTTTCTAAAAGTGTATAAAATCAAGAGGAATTCTTCTGATACTTCTAACAGATTTGACTCTTAAGAATTTTTAGAATAAAAGTGTTTTAATTTTACCATGTTTACTTCAAAGAGAGCTAGAAGACTTAAAGAGATATAGACATATGAAACATACATGTGAAACACATAGCTATAAATGATATTTCACAGAAAATATCAGCCAATTTTATATTTTCTTACACACATTTTCTTACATACCTATTTTATTCGATTAGGTTGCTCTAATATTTATCCTTAGTGGTAGAAATAGCATGTTAATTTTATTTTGAAATCACCATTAGCAATATAAGCACATATATTTATGGTTAGGGCTTATAAACAGATTTGGGTTTTTGTTAGTTTTGTTTTGTTTTTCAGAGAATTAAAAATGAAAGTTGAAAATTTGTCTTCAAGACCTTTGATGTTTTAAAATTTGTTTCTTTAAATATTTTAACACAGTAAGCAGAACGCTAATATTTTCAAGTCCTTTTTGCAATATTTTATTGCATGAAATAAACATGTATTGTGCTTTGTCCATGAACACAGCACTTTTCTTGGTATTAGAAAATGGAAAATATACTAGTCAATAAATCTAATACAAAGCATATTATCCAAAGTGTTTTTTCTTCTGAAACACTAACTTAATTCCTTCAACTTCCATATTCAATCCATCAGTATTTCTTGTAGGTTCTACTTTCAAAATACAGCCAGAAGTTAGATGTTTCTTACCACCTTGTACAAGCTGCCATTACACCACCTGCAAATTACTGAAATCATCTTCTATACCTTATGTAGTCTTTATCTTCATAAAAATGACTTTTTAAATATTTAAATATAAATCACATACCATTTTCTAAAAATCTTCCAACTACTTCCCATGAATTCAAATATCTATATTTATCTACTTATCTGTCTTTCAATGTTCTAACTATTTTTGAAGTAAACATGGTAAAGTTAAGGTATTGATTTTTATTCTAAGAACACTAAGGGTCAACTCTGTTAGAAATAACTGAAGAATTACTCTTAATTTTATACACTTTTGGAAAATCCTCCAATACTATTTAACTCATTGTTTTATATGATCCTAAAAAGCACCATTGATTAAAGCCAACTCTTTGCCATGGATACAATGTCCCGCCTGAACTGGCCTTGTTTACCTCTAGGATCATCTTGCCTTTAGCTCCAGATGCACTGGACATGCTGGAGTTCCATCAACATCTCAAGCTTGTGCCTTTCCCAGCTTTCATGGCATCTTTCTTATTAATCTGGAGAGTATTCCTTCTAGATCTTCACATGCCTCACACTTTCCCATTATCAAGGTCTCTGCTGAAATCATCTCCTTGGAGAGATCTTCCAGAACAACTCTATCTAAAAGCCACTCTCCACTCTATCAAGCTCTCTTTTTCCAGATTGATTGTCTCCATACTTACATTACCTGATTAGATACATTGCCTGATTTATATTATGAATGCCTTTCTTAATTCCTTAGTGCCCATCTTCCTCTCCTGTCTTGGTTTTTATTACATCTTATTCTTCAAGTTTTTATTCTACTACACTGGCCTTTCCTGCTTCATTCTCTTTTGTTGGCTATTCCTCTATTAATTTAAACTTTGAGCATTCAGAACTCAGTCTTAGCCTCTCTTCTCTTCTCTATTAGTTTAGCTCAGGTGCTTTCACGAAGGCTTTAAACTTTGACAAGACTTTAAATAATATCAACATGTTGATGTTTCAAAAAGTAGCTCAAGACTCATATTATCAACTGCCTTCTTAATATCTACACACTAAGATATTTCAACATTAATATTTCTAAATGGAGCTGTTTATCCCACCCCAACCCAGTGTATTCCTTCACCATCCCCAGTTTTCCCCATTCCCATAAATAGCACACCATATATCCAGTGGTTCAAGCCAACAGACCTAGAAATCATGCCATTTTCTCTTTTCTCAAAACCAGTCCATCACTGAGTACCTTAAGGTTTATCTCCAAAATACACATTATATCTTCCCACTTCTTCCCATTTCCATTGTTATTACTTCTTCCATCTTCACTGTGATCACTCAACTCACACCTCCTTTCTCCACTCATGTAATATCTTCCCACTTCTACCTTACTCCCTGCATTCCATTTGCACATCATAAAGAAGACAGAATATTCTCTTCCAGTACATTAGGTCACTCCCTGGCTTAAACTCCTTCAAATGACTTTGCTTTGCTTTTAGAATATAATGTAATCTGCTCAACATGCCTGATAGCCCTGCCCTGGTTCTTATTTACCGTCCCATTTTGATTTCACTAAACTCTCTCCCTTAGTCCACAAGCTCTAACCATGACAGCCTCTTTTCTGCTTCTCCTAAATTCCAAGCCCTTTCTGCCTAAAGTCCTTTCTATTTCCTTCTCCTCTGTCTGAATATTGTCCTGCTCTTCAAATAACTGCAGGCATCAGCTCAAATATCACTTCCTGGGAGAAGCCGCCCCAAACTATCATTCATTCATTCCAAAATACTGATTGACTTTTTTCTCTGTGTCAAGCACTGTGAATAGGTGGAAATATACTGATTTCTTCCTTCTTGAAGCTTAGATTCTATTAGTAATGATCATTTCAGAAGTTTCTATAGTACTTCACAATTATAGTTTTGATAATTCCTGACTATTTAATAGATGTAATTTTTTGCAATATAATTTCAAAAATTTAAGGCTAGAGAGTATAATTAAGAGTCTGACTCCAGGAATTCCCTGGTGGTCCAGTGGTGAGGACTCTGCACTTTCACTGCCAGGGCCAGGGTTCAATCCCTGGTCAGGGAACTAAGATCCCATAAGCCACGTGGCACGACCGAAAAAAGAAGTCTGACTCCATTTCTGTTGTTTGACCTCTGACATCTTCCATATATACCCTTCCTTTCCTTGCCCTCATCCCCACGTGTGGGCAAGGCAATAAGAAAGCCTCCCTTGGCTGCAGGGGAAATTCAAATCATGCAAACTCTCCCTCTGGACCCCACCTTTTAACCTCAATAAAAACCAGAACCAACTGGGCTGCAAGTCCATCCTCCCTACCTGCTTTGTTCACTGCAGACCAAATCTGAGCCTTTCTCAGAGAATTCTTTGGTTGTTTGTTATGTTTCTATTTGCTGTCCATTGGTGCTTATGTTTCATTTATCCTAACTTCCATAAATTTTGGAGAGACACGCTGCCCAGCATCCAGCAGAGGTTAAGTGCCCTAATAAAACAATTGTCACTGTGAGCAGGACGCTGTGGCAATGATCCTCAGTGTGAGGTATCTTCAATCTCTACCACTTGACTTACAAACTGAGTCTATTACACACAGTTCAGTGGGCCTGAATGGGATCAACTAATTGTTGAGCTTGTGTGCTTGCATTCAGACTGTGCCTCTTTATGTTGGCTTAGGTAGGTTTTAGGAATCTTAAATTTATCCAACCTGACCTGTCCCTTATGAGTGAGGAAAAGTGGCAAACAGCTTGACCTTGGGTAGAGTTGGGGAAAGCAAAAAAGGAATAGAGACTGAGTTGCTTAGACAACATAAGGCCATTGTGATGTGTCTGACCAGGCACTGATTCCTGTATTTCCAGAATACTGTACATTAAGGACGAGTGGATCCCCTAGGTGGTCACTAGTTACTGTGTGGCATTCAGACCCTGATGGTATGGACTGACAAGGTCAAGTGTTGGGCTTTCTCTCCACCTTATTTCACAAAATTTTGATCCACATTGGAATTTCCCAAAGAAGAAAAAAAATTACCATAAAAATTCTCCTAAACTATACTGAATTACAAAGTTATGAATAAAATCACTGTAAGGAAAAAGAAATTGTGATAATGAACCAAATTTGGTTTTGCCAATAAAAATCTTAGGGTGAAATTCAAAGTTTGCAATGTTTGCATAATAAAGGAAAAGGGAATAATTGGCTTTATATCTAAGCTTCAAACAAGATACAATAAATTATTTATAATTAAATTTTTAGCCCTAAGGGTATATCTTACTAAATGGGACTCTTTAAATTTGCCATAGCAACCCAACAATATCAACTAATACAAGCTAACAAATTATAACACAGGCTATAAAACCTCCTAAAGGAAAGGATAATTAGTCCAATGATTTTCCCCTTCAGTAGACCAAGTGAGACAAAATAAAAATGAATGGTACCTACTATGAATTATCATAGTTCAACAGCACTTCCTATAAACGTTTAATCCCACACATTATTAAAAATAACAAATTCTATTCAACTGGCCATTAGAAAATACTTTGCTGTGATACTTGGTTAACCTGCTCTGCTCAGTGGCTCTTTCAACAGCCTCTCAGTTACAATTTGCTTTCGTCTTCGAAGGGTAACAGTACACCTTTACCTGGCAACCCATGATACCTAGTACAGACATCATACATAAACTATGTGGACTATATCTCCACCACATCCAGTTATCCCTCAGAATCCAGGTATGACATTTATTGATGATGTCCTTTCTACACCCAAACACAGATATTTAGAAATATATATACACAACATATTTTAAAGACATTTGTGAGAGTAGAAGCATATACATTATTTTTCTCTAGTGGTATCCTGGTCAAATCAGTGAAGTAAAACCAAAATTTCTGATTCCGTATTTCTTTAAATTTAGTTTCATTGAGATGAGCTCAGTTTTCCTTCAAAATAATGACTACCCTGGAATGAGTTTTACTGAGTTGACAGATGTTTACAATATGCATAACCGGATACATACATAAACATTTAAGACTTCTATAGAAGTGCAATTGAAGTAGGGAGAGGAAAGGAAATGAAAAATAGCAGATTATTTCTTATTAAACTCATCCAGAAAGGCCATGAATTATACAACTTTATGGTGTATTTGCCACCAGATTAATGGAAATTTATTCACAGAACTCCCTAGGAACAGAGATGAGCATATACTATTTACATTTCTCATTTTACATATTATAAATTTATACATGTCGATAAGTTATACACTTAAAAGACCAGCAGGCAAACCTTTAATGAGAAATGATCTTTTGATCTTGTTTTGATGTTTAGTTACATGTGGAAAAATACAGGAGTTTAAAATGTTTACATCAAACCCCAAAAGTTACGTTGCATGAGGACAAGAGAGACTATATACTTATTAAAGTCTTGATGCTGCAGCTCTAATTTAGACTAAAAATGATTACTTTTGTTTCTGTTGCAAATACTGCCTTTATTATTCCTCTTGACGCTGAGGGAGATCTTCCATACCAAGTTCTGGATGTGAAACAATTCAGAGGTTCATTTAAAAAATCACTCCAATCATTTTCTGCTAAGAATTTTAGAAACAACTCTAGCTTTTCTTCTGCCTTTAGTGTTATCTATAATATATCAACTATTGCTTTCTTATAGAAAAGTTGCCACAGGAATGAAAATATATTCTAAATAAACTTTTCAGATCCCAATGATGTTGCAAAGGAGCACTTGTTGTATAAAGAGTTGACATGAGGCCAACATATAATAAAAGATGTTTATAAATACATTTCTATTTTGTCAAGAGATGGGTAATCCTTTAACGTCAAAATTGAACCACAAGTTAACAAAAGAAAATCAAGAAGTTGATTTCATAACCACTAAAAGATTTTATTGATATTTACATTTGCTTCATTTCAATTTGCTAGAATACGGTTCGAATGACACCAAACCTTGATTCTGAAAATTATGATATGAATCACAAATTCTCACCAGCCACCTCTGGTACACAAAAAGGGGTGGCAGTTGTTGTTTGAGAAAAAGATAGAGGATTGTGAAAATCTAGGGAGTAACCATCTCAGAAACATCTTAACATACATGGTGACAGTGGATTATCTTTGAATAAGAAGGGCAGAAATAATTTTCTAAACACATGTAGATTATTTCTTAGTTAAGATTATTGTATTAAGAACCCAGAGTTTTCTCAGTTGCCTCCCCAAACTCTAGAATCCTGTAACTCCTGTTCAGTTTATACTCATATATCCTTGAACAAAATTATTCCTAGGAGGGAATATTGTAAATGTAGTTGCCAACTGAAGAATGTTACTTGCCACCTGCTCTACAAGAAGTAGGTCACTAGCCACTGCAGTCGTTAACCTTCAACATACCCCAAAAGGAATTCGGGGTGGAATGAGGCACTCTGTGCTCTGGGAAAACTGGCAGAAGAGGCCTTCAAATATTTAGATATTTTCAGGAGAAATTTTTTGTATCTTCCCATTCCTAGAAAAGCACTAAAACTATTACCTCCTCTTGACTAGCAGCAACTTTCTACTGAAATGTGCTCTTGGTTGCATGCAACCCCTTCATCTAAATCACATATATACTGACCTCTCCCCACCTCTTCAGAAGAGTTCCTCAGAGCTATCTGAGAGGCTGTTTCCGGGAATACAGTCCTCAGTAAGACACTGAATAAATTTGACTCACAGCTTTTACATTGTGCTTTTTAAATTTTTTTTTCAGTTGTCACACTGTTGTGAATTATGGTATTTTACCTGAGCAAATGATTTACTAGGCTTTCCCTTAACTTTCATGTTTCAGCAAGAACGTCTAAGTAAATCTTACATGTTAAGATTTTTATGGAAAAGAAAGAAGTGGTGTTTGTGAGTTTCTGCATGAATCAGAAGATATTTTGACATTATTCATGTGGAAAATATTTATGTACATATAACAAACAAATAAAATTAAACCATGTTGTATTCATAACCACTTCAGTGTATTATATGACAGTTGTGTGGTAACTGATGTATTATGTGGCAGTTGTTTTTCCCAAACAGCTAAATATTTTCCATAGATTGTTTCTTTTTCCAAATGAAAAATGCAGACAGCTCTAGGAAGTTTGGGAAATAAAAAAAATGTTTTTGACCTCCAGATCAAATAATTTTATTAATATTCAGTAACATGAACATCCAAAAAAGAGACATCAGCATATTTTCTGCATTCCCTTGATTTATTTTATGTGAATAAGAAATCAACCATATATTCAAAATGGATATAACCTTGTAAAATATTATAGGCTTTTCTTAACCCACAGATAGCTGAGAAAAAAATACATTAATAATTTACCACCCTCCATGAAGACAATAATATAATATTCTTCATTAAAATCTTTAATTTAATCATTGTGATGTTTAGTTAGAAAACATTTCAAGAAAATTTTATCAAGTATGTTCACAAATTTAAAATATATAATTTCTCCTAGACCTGCATATGACTCAGCTATTTATTCTCTCTCTTAAGTGGAGAAATTACCAACAAACCAGAGAATAATTCCAAAGTCTTCACTTGATCTACTTTTCAAAAGTCACACTTTTTGTTTAACTGCGCATAAAATGGAAAATGGTTTTTATGTAAGAAAATCATGTATGTTGTCCCTACCTGGCACCCTACCAACAAATCCAAATATATTAGACCAATTGTTAAACATTTTTAAAGTCTCTTTTCTGGGACATTTTCAGGGAAAATAAGTCAATACACTTGACCAATTTTGTTGAGCATTTACCTCTACTTCTGGTGCTGGTGTGGAGGGATGAGTCTCTCCCAACTCATTCGACACACGTTTGTTGAGCAATAGCTATGTGCCAGGCACTCTGTGCTGGTTATAATGGTGAAAAAACAGCCATGATGCCTAAAGCTATCCTACCTGGGGACTGGGAATTCCTAATTTGAAAGCTACAGAGAGGATAAAATAGAAACTGGATGAGGAAGAGATGAGATAGAGCAATCTCTTTGAATTATATGTTTCAAATACACAAGCCCGAAAGAAGCTTCTGTGAATATAACTTTTTTAATATTGAAAATAGTCAAAAATATTTTAAGCCTTTTGGGGAAAAATGTACTTCACTCCTATGAAAAGGAGAGTTTTGTCTTTAGATATAGAGAATTCATACTTCTGCTTATGATTTTGAGTCCTTTTATCCTCCAAATTCATAGAGTGGTCATAAGGATCTATCAGTTCTAGTTACTGATATTCCCTTCCAGCCGATAAGGCCATTTCAGTGCCTGTTCTTAAAGTATATGAACATGGTTTGAATGCACCAACAGGTATTTTATTTTTTCTATAGATACAACAAATTAAGCAATGTAGATCAAACAAAAAATTCTATGTTTCTCTGTGATTAATTCATTTCAATGGGCTTCAACTTTTACAGCAATTCAAATTCAATATCAAAATTATTTCTTTCCTGACAACTCTATTTATTAAGGTCTACTTTAACTTAAGAGTAATGCAATTTTTCTCTTAAATTTTCATGTGTGAAAGTTGTCTCATGTAATCATGAAATAAAGTGTAGAGTCTAGGAGGCTAAGCTTCATGGCATATTCAAAGAATGGACTAAGTTCCACACACATATACTGCAACTAGCTTTCAAAGCTCAGTTCCATCAGAAATCTCATCTCTCATTTTGTTCACTAAGAATTTAGTTTCATGTTACAGTGTATTCTTGTATAACTGACTTTGTAAGAACTCTAAAAACATGGTGGGCAACACTCTGCAGAACACTCTCAGGCAGGCATGCACAGATGGTTGAACCCAGAGTATCAGAGCCTTATAATGAGAAAAAACATATTAACTGTTTATTATAATGAGGAGAAATCACATTTTTCTTCAAGCATTAATAAAAGGATCTGCATCTTATCCGGTGCCTTCTAATATATCAGGAATCAAGGAATATTCATTCACTGTCTTTCTGAATTTAAATCATTCAAATGTAATATTATGTGTTGGACAACAGTTTCTAATCAGAATAACATACTTAGGTGAAAAGGGTTACAGAGCTGCATACAGGGCCCCTGTGTTGGAATAGTGAATAGTCAACCAAGGCTTTCAGAAAGGGGGAAAATTCAGGGAGGGGGGAGTAGTTCCTGAATGGAACTTTAATGATAGACTATCTAAGGGTCTATCTTATAGACCAAATTAAACCCACAAATATGTTTTCTTTGTAGTCACAATGTTGTTATACGTGTGTTAATTATTTTTGAGTTCAAATTCTTTTAGGAGGATCATGCATTAACCAATTTGTCACTGGCTCCACCATTTCTTGTTGTCCTACATGCAGCCCAATTCATACAATTATGTTCTTTAGCAGCCTCTTGAGTTTCTGACTCATGCTCTACATAAACTATTCTACTTCTTTTTTTTTTTGATGTTTGTGTTTTACTTTCATTTACATTTCTAGAATAAACTATTCTACTTCTTATTTGAAATATTGTTCTGTGAAATCTGAGAAGTTCTTTTTATCCAGGAATTTATATTAAGGTTGCTTCTGAGTTTCATTTAGACATGAGCTGGCTTATACTTGCTTTGCCTACCTGATCGCTGTTTGCAATGCCATAAATTCGAAATTTGTACAATATCTTGCCCCATGTTTTATGGTGTGCCACAATTTAGCTTCTTTGAGAATGGTTAGTTTATATTCTTGTAAAGCACTGCTCGGATTACAGATAATAATAAAAGTGATCATATAACCAAGATCTGAATGTATTTGAGTCCGAAGATTGCTAAGTATCACTATATCTCAGTTGTGCATATAAAGTATGTATATATTTGTCACACTGGGACGAGAAGCCTTTTGTTTGGGTTTACAGAAGTCAGTTGCCCATGGATATTCCTTGGACACCACCCAAAACTAAAGAGTTTAACCAATTTGCTGTTCAGAACTGAAATACTTTACCAATGGCCCTGCTGTGAGTGAAATTGACTTAGATTACAAAATCTGCAATCACAGCAAGGGTCAGGGGTAAAATCACATCACTGCTTGAGAGTGTCTCCTGCTAGCTGCAAGTCAGTAGGAGAAGAAAACAGAGAAGATATGAGGGCAGAAAATAAACAACAGAAATCTCAAGGATAATAACTATAAAAAAGGTGTTATGTGTTTACAGCATTTAAATTCCGTCTCACTGGAGAAGTTGCTGGCATTTAATTACTGATCCTTTATTTGTCTAAGATTTGGTTTGAGCAGTTTTGTAGAAATGGCTATAGTTTAAAATTTCAAGAATTCTCTAAAACACTAATCACTCAGCTTTCAATACTTATTTAGCTCTCATAGTAAATTAAGGATAGGAACACCAAAAAGAAATAAACAATGTAGTTAGTGCCCTCCTGTTGACAATATAACAAGCAAAAAACAGAAGCAATTGTAATAATTTCTTTTCAAAATCTCCATAGGGTAATTTATTATGCATGCATGTGCATTCACATACATGTGTGTACACACATGCACACATACACACAGAGCTTGTTTTTATACATGAATACAGAACTTGTTTTTATACAGCTCTCTGGACACTAGTTCTTATTGCTAAATTAGATTAGACTTTTTGTAGTTTTTAGTGACAACTTCCTGTTTTGAATATCATCTTACTGATAGGCTGGAGATGCTTATCATTGGGCTACAGTGGTGCTGTCCCTTCTTTAGACAAAAACCTCATTGTATCTCCTAAGTGTCTAGTTGTTCCCAGCATTTAAGTGCTGTTCTTAAAAACAAGGTCCAAAGATCAAACTCATTAGAATCCTCTAGAATGCTTAATACAAATGCATTTTCCCCCAAACTTCCCTATCACTATCTCTGAGATTAGGCAGAAATCTTTATTATAAACACCCCACATGATCCCTATGGACACTATGTTTTGAGAATCAAGAATCATGGTTTTTACTATAAGACTGCATTGTGATATTAAATATAAATATTGGACCTATAAGTGATAATAGCTGCAATTCTACCATTCATTAATTGAAAAAATACATAATGAATATATACTTTCAATTAAACTTTTAATGTTAATTTGCCACAAAAATTTCATTTATCCATTTATTCGTACAACTATAATGCTGGTACTGAGTTTACAATTACATAAGTATATGAAATACACATCTTTATCCGTAGATATTTGGTACAACTCTGGATCCATGAATCTTTGCAAAAACTATCTCTCTGGAGTTCTTCAGCTTGTAGTTTAGGAACTACTGTTGCAAACTGTAAGTCATTTTTATGCTTACTCTGTACCATATAATAATATTTACCCTTTCTTAATATCTATAACTAGTCATGCCATGTTCATATAACAGAAAGAAAGAAACATGTTCTGGTACGTGTTCATCTGTGAGTACTCTTAAACTTGGAGAAATAATCGGGAAAACAGAGTCAGTGGTTATCAATTCCAAGCATCAATTTCTAGAATTCTATTTTGCCACCTTAAGTAAATAATTCTGAAGTCAAATGATTCCATTGTGGTAAATGTAGATTTGCATGAGTAATGTCATAAATTAAAATTAATGATATATTTTCCTTGATATATCAATACTTGCTTATTTATAAAATGTATAAGTAGAAAAAAAATGCAGAAAAAGTTAAAGGTGGCCTCTATTCCCACTATTCAATAATGACGAGTGTTATTTGGGTGGATTTTCTAGTATTCTTGTATTTTTTTCTTTTGGGTATTAACATACTATAAGTATTTTTTTGCTTTGTATTATATTGTCTATATTTTCCATAGTATTATAGATTCTTTTTTATTATAATGATAATGACTATATAACATCTCATAAAGAATGTTCTCTTTATCATAGTTTGCTTAAGCATTATTGCATTTTTAAGTATTTACATGGTTTCCAATATTTCAAAGTAATAAATGACACTGAAATGAATTTCAGGCTTAAAGCACTGCATAAACTCTGTATCGTTTCCTTTGGGCAAATTTATAGGAGAGGAAATATGCAGTCAAGGGGCATGAAATATTAAGGCTTTTGATACTAACTTGGAAATTGTTTCTCAGAGTTTTTATTGGCTTTCTGGAGAGCAATATGAAAACATACCAGAATCTTAAAATTCCCTTGTTATTTAACTTGACTATTATGCATTTGTAATAAAATTAATAATTGAATAGGCTAAAATACTTGGAGCTATTTATTGATTTTAATAAGGAAAATTTAACATTAAGAAATGGTTACCTAAAATTTAGAAATAGAATATAATATTTTATAGCCAATAAAATACTCTTGAAGCAAAAAAAGATATAAAATTGTTTTTGATAGAGTGTTAGATTTAAAACTTGGTTATTATATATATGGTGTTATATATATATGACTATATATATTATATGGTTTAAATACATACAAATATATATTATATATACATATAGGCTTGATAGAATTTCATGTACTCTAAATGTTATTTTTAAGTCTTTGTATATGTGTATTTACATGTCAAAAATAGACGCTGTAATCAGAATATACAAATACAAGTTTACCGATTTCATTTACACTAGCCTTGAGTGAAAATGTCATTCTCCATAGCTTTACAAGCCATCACTCTATCTTTAAAGCTAAATGTACTTTTAAATAATTGTACACTTTGTGTAATGGGGCAAATTATGTGCTTTAAATTTAAGAGATTAGTATTGATAGGTATATACATATATTTTTCAATTTAGAAATCTTGTTGCTAGAAAGTGCATCACATAAAATAATTCAGCTCTTTACCCGAAAGGTCAAAATTGGTGACTTTGCCTCGGCAAAACATATTTATAAAAGAGATCACTATTGCAAGAATGCTTACGTGCTTACTTCCTGAGTAGTAGGTGACATTGGATGGCGCGTTCACTAACCACACTGATGTCTGACAAGATGATATTTAGCTTCATTGGGTTTGAAAATAGACATACACGTGTCTTCTCAGGGAAAAAAAATCACTTGTTTTCTCTTTGCACTATGCCTAACAACCCCATACTTGTTAACAACTAAATTTTGCCATATGTAGAAAAATTCTATATAGAATTCTTTATTACTTTTCAAATTATTTCATAGTTGCTAACAACTTTGAAATAAAGATATCATAAAAATCAGTAAGATACTAAGCAGCACATATTCAAATTAAAAATACAATTTTGAAAGCCATCTCTGCAAAATACTTTGGAAATACCTGTTATATTTAAAGTACCTTACAGTTATCATTTCAAATAAAGATATGACATATTAAACGGCCTTAATTTTTATGCATACTTACTAAAATATGTTAGAACTTTCCAATATAAATTAAAATATACTGACACAATATCTACTCAAATAGGTGCAGCCTAACCTGGTGCCTATGAACAAGATTCTATGCTTCAAGCAGGAAGTGGAACGTGGCAAATCAGTGCCTTCATTTCTCATTTTGAACTTTTAGTGATTATAACGATTTTTGCTATGTTCCTAGAAAACAACTGCACAATTTTCAATAAGCCATCTGCAGTTTCACGTTTGGAATTCTCATAAGCACCAGAAGAGCTTTCCACAGAAAATGTTGAATAGATTTTCTCATATCAAAATGAGCATTTCATACATTTTTGTATATAGTCTTATAAAAAACTGTGCTTTTCTTTCAGGATGTCATATAATGGTGTGAAAATTAGATTATTAATACAAATTGTGTATAAGTAGAATAATCATTTTTCAAATTAAAACTAGAGAACCCAATGGACTCAAATGAGCAAACTGACCTGTCTCAAGAAAATGCATAATAACCTTATAGGATAACTTCTCTTTTCTATTGATATTAAGACAAATAAGCCAGGTGTTTATGCTCTTTTTATAATTAATTACTTTTTTGTATAATATGTGATATTATTTTTTTAAATCATTTATGTATTTATTTATTTACTTATGGCTGTGTTGGGTCTTCGTTTCTGTGCGAGGGCTTTCTCTAGTTGCGGCAAGTGGGGGCCACTCTTCATCGCGTTGCGCGGGCCTCTCATTATCGTGGTCTCTCTTGTTGCGGAGCACAGGCTCCAGATGCGCAGGCTCAGTAATAGTGGCTCACGGGCCTAGTTGCTCCGCGGCATGTGGGATCTTCCCAGACCAGGGCTCGAACCCGTGTCCCCTGCATTGGCAGGCGGATTCTCAACCACTGCGCCACCAGGGAAGCCCCTATAATATGTGATACTAATTGCCTCCACATTCCAGCAAATCTTAATATTTGTATGCGTTAATTCTCCTTATATTGAGAAAAGTTCTTTCTCTTTTCTACAGATTGCAGTGAAGACCCGGTCAGTTTTTCATATACAACAGTCTTTGGTCACAAAAGAGTGTATTGCGTGGGGCTTGTGTGGGGACGGTTGATAATAAGCTATTTTTACTGGTCAAATATTTCAAAGGAAGTATATGAACTTGTCAATATCGTCTCTTAATATGATAAACAATTTAAGTAGTACATGCTACCGAACTTTTCATTTTGGTGTGTTTTATTTTAGAAATGCATGTCATTCCCTTTTCATGCCACTTATAGCTATTTTCTCTTTTGACTTCCCCTTCACTGAAGAAGACAGACTCTATCCCAGACAGAAGATGTGTAGCCAGTAGTCATTCTATCCTTCTATATTGTAGTCTCCTAAATCACTTCCATTTTTTTCTACTTTTAGAGACAAATAATGTCTACAGTTAGTGTTAAGGCAACAGACATTCAGTGATAACATGAACATTTTTATTCAAGATATGTACCATAAATAAAAGAACTAGTGTGTGTACATGTGCTTAAAATAACACCTGCCACATGGTGTTGCCTAAGTATAAATACTGAAACAATATGTAATAGCTACTTAGAATTTTAAAACCTCTTATTTTGCGTTTAGTTCCTTTGGTGCTTCATTTGAGAGATTGTAACTTTTGGGCAACAGCCGTATCCAGCTCATTCTAACCCTGAAGTTTTACATTTTGTAAGAAACCAGATAGAAGCCTTGAAAAACCTTGCAACTGACCAGGTGATATATAAGTATCCTATAATGCATATACTGAATTTCTATTTCTGTTTATTCACAACTTATTAAATGACAAATTCAGTAAGTTTTACCCTGGCCTTTTAAAAAAGACAAACTGTTGAGTATACCACTAGATGGCAGACAAAGATCAGAAAATTTCCATTACATACTCAATACATTAAAATATATAGTGCACTTAAAATGCCACTTGCAGCAACATGGATGGACCTAGATATTATCATACTAAGTAAGTCAGACAGAGAAAGACAATTATTAAATGATATCACTTATATGTGGGATCTAAAAAACTGAAACAAATGAACTTATTTACAAAACAGAAATAGACTCAGAGGCATAGAAAACAAACTTCTGGTTACCAAAGGGGAGAGGCGGGGGGATAAATTAGGAATTTGGGGTTAACAAATACACGCTACTATATATAAAATAAATAAACAACAAGGACCTACTGTATAGCACAGGGAACTATATTCAATATCTTCTAATAACCTATAATGGAAAAGAATCTGAAAGGGAGATATATATATATACAAAATGTTTTGATATATACTATATATTTTTTGATATATATCTCTATATACAGACATATATTTTGATATATGTCTGTATATAGAGATATATATCTTAGTATTTTGTACCTCATCACTACTATCTTTTGGTCCTCTAAGTATAGTTTTGCATAAATGGCATTTGAGAAAGATAAACAGTTCACATTCTGACTTGAAGCTGTGTAGGGATAAGCATGAAAGAGAGCCTGGAGTCACACTGAGACCACTGGAGGCACCTGACTTCAACCCTCAATCCTTTCCATGATTTCCAGAGATTCTGAGGTTTCTATTTTGACTTTCAGCAACTTCTAGTGTTTATTCTTAGGCTAAGAGAGATCATTTAGATGAAAAAAAAAAAAAAAAAGATCATCTATAGATAGTTGCAGAAGCCTCTGATTTCCAGGCTTACTTGGAATTCTCTTACCCGGCCCCCCAGACGAAAAGCAAGATCCAGATTATTTATTTATGCCTGCCAAACTGCATTTGATTACTTTTTTAGACAGTCAACTTGTTCAACTCCTCTATGGGATTGCATCCAGCCTGGTAGTATTCAATATTAAGTACAGGTTTCCCAAATCTGTGTAACTTCTATCTTAGTATTCATAAGTGGAGTTCCAGCGTCCAACAGTTCCATTTTTCAGAATGCAAGTATACATAACAATCCAGCAATTATGAATAACAACAGAAATGGTGATGACAGCAACTTCGCCAACATGAATTGGTCTCATTATATGCCAAACACTGTCCTAGGACCTTGAAGGGATATAAAAGCTTTGGCTAGATTTTGCTAAAATAACAACCTCAGAAAAGCTTAACAACAAAAGTTTTTCTCACTGTGTCACTTGCAGGCTGAAATCGTCTGCGTTTCTGCTGCACAAATATTTTTCATTTGGGTTCTAGGCTAAAGAAGCAGCCCCTATCTCAGTCTCATTAAAGCAGGAAAAGCAGAAAACCTCACATTTTAATTGAGGCATATTTTCTTTGATTTAATAACTTCTGCTATATAATCCATTTTTCCTTAATATTTAGGATTTGCTCCCTTAATGTGTTTAGATTGCTTCTATTATCACCCTAGGAAAATTAATCCTCACCATGTATCAGTTTACCAGCAGCTGGAAAAATTCCCCACTCACTCATCTCAGATGAAGATCTTTCAGTGAGGAAAAAAGCATAGATACAATCTAGTTAATCTTTCCCTAAATGATCTATCCACGGTGTCACTTTAATGAGAAGAATAATCACAACCTTCTATGGACACTTTTACATTTTTCTCAGATGAAATGAATGTTGAGAAATTTAAAGAAAGAAGAAAGGAAAATTCACCAACTAGAAGACACTAGTTTATATTACTGTCCTGCTAAATTTTAAATAGGTGCCTTTAAAAAATTTTGTTTATTTTTGTTATTGTTGTGCTTAAAGTTAGAAAAAAACAACCGTAAACTCACCATTTAAAAAATTTTCCCATTTGAGAAACTTCCTACTGTCTTTTGCATTGATAGAACTATCAAATTTGAAAGGTATATTCTTAGCATCAGTTAAACTCATGTTCTACCTATAAAATTTTATTTGATGTTCTCTGAATTTTCTACATTTGATTATAATACGAATGAAACTATATGCAAGGATTTACTAAAACTCTAATCAATGTTTAAGAGAAAGAAATATTTTCCTTCACATTTAAAAATATTTCCTTCACATTTCCTATTAAGATTTTTCTTCCTTGCAACACAGACAATTGCCAAGAAATATACTACTTATGGCCCAGGATGTTCCCAATGTCATTCTTAATTGATTGTCCCACAGTTGGCACCTCACTGTACTCTCGTATTGCATACAGCAAATATGAACATTTTATTTTTCTTTTCTTTATTAAATTTTGTATATTCATGGACATTTTGTATCTCTTGACTTTCAAGGAAATTTTAAATTCCATTGAAAGCTAAGCTCACCAAAGGATATCGTCTGCTTATTAAAATACACACACAAACACATACACACAGAGTAACAAAATGGGTTAAGTATCTAATTCTATTCTGAGAATTTATCAATCTAGGAGTTACTTAACTCTTATGAAATATTAGCAGTCTGCTTACAATTCTTCCAGATGCTGGACAGAACATAAAGAAGTTAGAGGCCAGTGTCCTCATCCACAAGGAGCTTAGAGTTCAATCATCTACGTAATATCCCAACAGAGGAAATTTATTTCTCCCTCTTTCTCTTTTTTCCTGCCAAGTTTTCCTCAGCTGTTGAGAGTTTCTATGGCTTCTTTCCAAGGAGTTTTTGCTACATAATCACTGCAAAATGTTTTCTGAAGATCGGTATATGCCCCTCTGAGAACAGCTCTTGGACACATTGGTCAACAGTTTCTTGACTGTCTTCCCATGCAGAGAAGAACACTCCAGGAAATGCATGGAAAGGATCGCCAACCTCAAGCCCAGCAGCTCTCTTAACACACGAAGTAAACGTATCTGCTTGTTACCAGATTATGCTATTTGCTGTTACTAATTGGACTGGCCATGAAAAACTAGCCTTCTAGAAACTTTCTGGTTGTTGTATTAATTCATCTCATATTTGCCATAAGGTGAAAGGAGAAGCCTTCAAATTTTTGAGTATGAAAGATTAGGACAGCTCTTCAGTCTTTTTCAAGGGCAATCCTGGATATTGTGAAGGGCAATCCTTTGCTGTGAGGGGCTGTCTGATGCATTACAGAATGTTAGCATTCCTGTTCTACAAGCAGTACATGCCAGTAGCTCCCTTCTGTCAGTGACTGTTACCGCTGAGGCATCCCAACTATTCTACGAAAGCCTCTTGGGGTGGAAGAAGCATTACAGGTCTGAAAACTACTGTTATGCTTAGGATGAATTTCCTACTAACATTAAAATGTGATACTGTATAAATTATAAATTCCTACATTTAAAACATACACAAAGTTAAGCAGAGGTAAGTTTCAAGCAAATATCAAATTTCTAAATAATACTGTTACGATGCTTAGATGAAACCTTCAGTATTGTTCATTCTTTAATAAGCCTGGGTAATCTAGAGAGAAAGAGAATCATATCCTTTGTAGAGATACAAAGAATCTTGAAAATAATTATAGTCCATTCTCTTTATTTTACCAAAGAAGCATCTAAAATAAGTTAAACAGTAGATGTGGTCACACTTGCACTCTGGACTTCTGAAGAGAGGTATTCAAGGTCATGCTCACTTTAATAAAATGATGGAAACATTTCTAAGTAGTGAGAAGTGAAAGAGAGGCAAACCTCCAAATATGTTCGTTAGTCATTTACCCAACCTAATCTCTCAAACTGGGACTATTTCAGTGTCACATTCAGTTCTCAGTCTACAGCATCTTGGTGGAAACTTCGTTTTTTCACAGAAAAAACAAAAAACAAAAATGCTTTGTTCTCCTTTCCATTCTAATTGGAATAAATGAAGCCCGAGCAGAACTTTCACACCTAAGCCTTAGTCTCAGTGATTAATGCAATCAAAACTTCTGACACTGTCTACCAACTGTGGTGCTCTGAACTGTCATAAATAAATATTCCTTTAAATGTTTTATTTCTAATGACCCACTAATCTCAACTAAGGTAATCAATTCCTTTAAACACATTTGAACATAAAATAATAGATATCATGCAAGGTAATCAGACTATTCATGAAGTAACAAGGACACTAGATTGGAGCTCTTGGGACATGGCATATGTGTCTCACAAGTTTGTTTTTAGGTCTTACCTGTGAGAGAATGCCATCTGGGATGGAAAAGAGATCTTTTGTGAAATTTGAAGATATCACTATGTTGTTTCTCTTCTTATCTTGAAGTCGCCATTCTGCCACAGAGAGAATGAAATTAATTGGACCCAAATTTATTCTTCACACAGCCTGGCTGTTTATATTATCGTAGTGTTTATCCTTTTTCCTAGGTAATATCAAATTGATTATTGAGTGAGTCTTTCTAGGATCTTCCAAGGAATCAAAGTTAAACTGTCTAGGCTGGAATCATATATTTTAAGTTATTTATTAAAGAGGCAAGCTGCATATGCTACTTTGCTATTTTTATAAATTTTGTCTTTTCTATTCCGGATTATAATGAAACAAAATCCTGGCTCTAGGAATCCTAACTTCTACTGTTTCCATTTTACCCATGGTCCCTTTCTACTGACTCCTATTCTTTTCCTCCAAAACTGTATTTGAAAATTAACCTGATAATTTGCTCTCAGAGTCCCTCACTTGTAACAGTACCTTTTCTTTGCAATTTCTTATGTGAAAGGGAAAAAATAAGAGTTTGGGAGGGAATCTCACCTAATATATTCCAAGTTTTCTTACCCCTGTTGCTTTTTCTCTCTCTCTCCTAGCATTAATTCACATTCACACTACCCTCATTCCATCCTCCATCTTCAGTCTCTTGAGATGAATGTGGGCCCTAGTAATAGATTGGCAGCTGGAGAAGCCAGAAGACAGATATCAGATTGTCATTCTGCACATAAGCTTGAGTTAACCAAGGGTGAAAATCTTTCCAAATATGTCTGAAAGTATGAAAAATATGGCTCTTTCATGCTTGAATAACTGAAAGGTTGCCAAACTACTTCTATCAAACTTAAAAAAAAATCAGACTGAGAATAGCATGATAAATTTTGACTCAAAAGTTAATTCATTCAAAAGGTTATAGAGCACTTGAAATCATGGAATTTAAATAGCAGATGCCTCTTAAACATCTGGAGTATCATTGCAAGAAATGGGAAACTGATAAGGAAACATGAGAAAGCAAAGATATATCCAGTTAATTATAAATTCTATTCAGATAGATACATGGACATAAATTTCTCTTATCCCTGTACCTGCATAAGACTCTCATTCCTCCAAAACAGCATTTTGAAATATGTCATCTGTGCAAATGTCCTTTCCAATCCTCTCCTTGGTATAATTTTCCCAGTATATTTCTCAAGTGACAAAAATGAAAACATTTTAAGTCCCTGTGATGAATTTTAAAAAATACTTCTTCTGTCTTATTTTAATTTATTTTGAGGAAGATGGGGCATTCCACATCTGTTGTCTCAGTAGACATTTTCACATTTTCATACCCAGCTACCACTCTGGAAAAAGTAAGAGTTTCTGGTTGTGCCAGTAATTCAAATTTTCAAAAGATCACAAAATTGGCATAACTTCACAAAGAAATCATATATCTTTACCTGACACACCATACAAATACATGGAAATACTGGTATTTTCATTGATTGTGGAAATAGATTTTGATTTGTGACTCATCTATTCTTTCATATGTTCACATATGCTGAAACAATATACATAGTGAGCTGAGTGGAAAATAAAACAATTTAACATTGCAAATAAGTGCCAAATAAATGGCTTTTGCTGAAAAAAATAAGTGAATTTCCAGACTAGGTATTTCTGCAGCATAAGTGGGGTCTTGGGAAAAACCCAGCTAATGTTGTATTTTTGCTCTTTCACCTCTTATTCCTTCTCATTACAAAATGGATGTGAATTGCTAGTGCAAACACATACTTGAAGTTCCAATTTTATATCATGATATACTGTGCAAAATTTGTGATGAAACGATTTTTACATAAAAGAATGAATGGGAAAATTAGACACAAGATTCAACTTGTTTATGCCTCAGGCTTAGTTTGATGACTGAAACATGTGTGAGGACTCAAGAGCCTTGTAAACGTGGTCACCTCCACCTCATAAACGCCAACTACTTGTCCTCCAAGAAAAATGTATCCTAATGATCCTCGTTGTTAACCATTTAGCATATTGATGGTTAAAACATTAATGTAGTAAAATATTAGTGCTAAAGTTAAGAAAAGGACCCTGTAATAGAGAGATTTCCTTTCTTTCTCTTTTTTTTTTCTATTTAAGATATATTTTACTTTTTTTTTAAAAGTAAAACAGTTCAGCATGCCTTCCCTTTGCCTATGATTTCACTTTAATAAGTGAGTACTATTACTTCCTAGAGAAATCTCACTTCTCAGAAGAGTACATGACCAGTACAGACCTCAAGGTGTAAGATTTACAATCACTTCTGGACAAAAGTGTAATAAAATATTAATGAATGTTATCTTCCTAATTAAAATTTATAAGCATAACAATATGTTATATTAAGATTATTCAGATATGAAATTATATATGTATTTTTAGCTTTCCTATTTTTATTTCTACTATGAGTCACTGACATTTAGTTTTTTGTGTTTTGGGGGTTTTTTTTTTGCTAATGAGGATGTCAATTGTGATGATTGATGAATGTACCACATAAATATGATGACCATGTTATCTGAATTTCTCAATTTTTTCCATATTCTTTGGAGATATAACTATTGTTGAATAACCACATACCTATTGTTAACTTAATGTTTAGTATATACATATTCAATCATAAATAACACTGAACATACATATATATATAATACCTGCCATTAATTACTGACTATATCTTAAGGATAGATTACCAGAAGAAGAATTATTGAATTAAAGCATGTTAATAATGTCCCCAAAAGTTGTACCAATTGCCCTGCATCAGCTAACTTCCCCATAATCCTCATCACAAGGCATCCTCACTTCTTAAAGATATTAATTTTAAAATGGATTGGGAAAAATGGTAATACATTTTGTTTACAACATTGTTCAAAGAAAAACCTAAATCTTTGTCACTTAAAAACAAAAAATGACAACAAAACCCAGAAATACTTCTAACTACTTTAATTTCTTTAAATAAATGATTTCTTGAATTTCTTTAATTTAAATAAATCTTAATTTCCATTTTAATATTTCTTAAAAAAGGAAAGATCCCAAGATAATTAATCAGTAAACACTGTGCCACAGGTTGATAAAAGTTAATGATTACACAGCTTAAGGAGGTATAGAATTATAATTTTTAAAAATATCTTATTTTTTGTATCTGTAAGTTGATGTCTGTTTTGTTATATTCGTTCATTTGTTTTATTTTTAGATTCCATATATAAGTGAAAATATACAGTGTTTGTCTTTCTCTGTCTGACTTATTTCTCTAAGCATAGTATCCTCCAGGTCCATCCATGTTGCTGCAAACAGCAAAATGTCATTCTTTTTTTTACAGATAAGTAATATTCCATTATGTTATATATAATCTATAGAATGTATATATATTATATATATACATAAACATCCCATCATATTATATATATAATATACATCTTCTTTATCCTTTAATTTCCTGATGGACACTTAAGTTGCTTCCATATTTTGGCTTTTGCAAATAATGCTGCTATGAATATTGGGGTGCATATATCTTTTCAAATTGGTGTTTTTGTTTTCTTCAGATGGACACTGGAAACTAACATAGTATTGTGAGTCAACTGTACTTCAATTAAAAAAATAAATTTGTGGTTTACCTATTCCTTTATGTATTCAGTTATAACGTATCAAGTAATTTCTCTGCCCCTAAAAGAGACCTTATGTGCGATGGCTTCTATGGCTTACATCAGAGGAATCTGTATATCTCTGAGTAAAAGTAAAAGAATGGTAAACTTACTTAAATGAAACATCTGCATCTACTCATATACGCAAGTTGTAAAATTTGCAAAACGTTAGAACTTAAAGGAACTGATGGATCCTTATCATCTTGTAACTTACTTCTATATAAAAGAAAAGTGGGGTCTTGGGAAGTGAAACAACACATGCAAGTTTACACTGCACGTTGCAGAAAGCTGGGCGAGCACCATGATGCCCTGACTTCTGATCTGATGTCCTTTCTGTTTCTGGGCTACTAGCACAGCAGCAACGAGCCCAATTTTTCTGTGGGTAAATTAAGATATTTGGGTATAACAAAACATCCCTTTATATGACATATAAAAGGATGTCTATATAATTTGCCCTGAGATCACGGCTTTGTAGGTATTCTTACACTGTGCTTATTTCACCAATAGATGGCACACTTACCTGCTTATAGCTTTATGATTTAACAGTCTGGTTACCTACAGAAAGACTCCATTTATTAGGACTTTAAGAATATGCTATTCTTTTTAAACAAGCTGTGCTTTATAAAAGAACTATGTAATTTTCTTCACTGGTCATTTAAAAAAAAATCAATCACCTGTCAATGATTATAGCAATATGTCATAAGTCAAATCAATACTTCCTTCTGAATATGCTCTACTCAAGTTTTCTATATTCCTTTAGAGAGAGGATGCTGTATAATGCCATATACAATCTAGTACTGTATATTTGATTCTTCATAGTGTAATTTTTCATATCACTCCTAGCTTTACCTCTGGACTACCTTCACGCTATTCTGCTATATATTTTTAGACCAAAGAATAAACTGTTAATTGATTAGAATTTACCCATTTAAGATGTGTTCTAATCTGCTTTCTCAGCTTTCCTAAAATAACTAAATCAACTCTATTGTATGCCTATTTCTTAACTTACTGTCCATTTAAAAAATTTTCTATTTAGGAGAGCGTTATATTCTAGACTGAAATTATTTTAATTTTTAAAACTCTACTGCCTTAGCTTTTGTTATAAATTTCGAAAACAAAATTTCCAAATAACATGCAAATCTTAGATTATTTCTGAAAAATACTCTAACCTTTTGTTAAATAGAACAAAGCAATTGGAATGATCGCTAAATGTACATATGTGCCAGTAATTCTCAGGTTTGATCAGAAGCATTCTTTCAGGTGTTCTGATATCCCCAAAAAAAGTCACTCCATGTTATTAGCTCATCTGTACTGTAGTGGTGGGATAAAGAGAAAATTTACTTATCTCTAAAAACTAAGTCATTAGCCTGCAGTTTCTGGAAAGACAGAAAAAGACAGTGCTTAATTAAGATGTAAAGAGTCTCTCAGCCTTTAGCATTTTGAGTGAAAATGCACAGCAGCTCTCCGCATTCACAACCATCTTTAGTTTGTTGGTTCACTGGTTTCTCCTATGCTACTGTAATTATCATTCTTGGGAATTCAATGTTGATTCATCCAAAATCTTTGATCTCTTCAACTTCTAAGATTATTCCCTCCTGGATCTTGTTTTCATCTCTATCAATCCCACCTCAAACACCTGCATTTTAAATTCCCTCTTTCACAATCACATTCTTTCTTGTTGCACTCCAGCTAAATTTCAACCTTTCCTAGACCTCTAATACTTGACTCTACTTTTTTACTGTTAAAATCCATCCTTTTCTTTACCTTCCTCCACATCCCTGTTCTCACTGCTCTCTTTACCCAACTGAAATTCTTTAGATTCCTCGGATAACTGTGCAGCACTATGACCCATGTCTAGCTAATGCCCTTGGCCTCCTTTTCTTCTGACCTACTTGCTGGCAAACCCCCAACCATGGTTAAATCCATCTATTCACCGACCACTGGTCTCCTCAGCAGCTGTGTATGACTGGAGAAAAAAATCCCTCCACTCTGTGGACTGATCTCACTTTAAATTTATGTTTATGGATCTCAAATGGGCACTCAGCTCACATTATAATTCCACTACTCTTCTCCAAGCTCTTAAGTTCCAATTTCACACCTTTTCTTCTCTCTCCAAACACTTACACCACTCTCTCTCACTCTACACTGAAGACATCACATCAAATGTCATTGAAAATAATTTGTTACCATAAGAATAGATCTTATCTTCCTATAAGTAAATTCACTCATTCATCTGTGTCTATCCTGAGAGAGTCTCTTTCCTCTAGTTACAAAGAAAGCAATGTGATGTCCACTGTTATCTAAGACCAGTTTCTTCATAGTCTGAAGATCCCCATTCACTCCCATTCATTTAATGGCTTTGCTTTTCAGTATTGCATGCACAATTAGCCCCCTTCTCTCTGCATCCTCAAGTTTATCTCACTTCTAAATTATTTCCAACAGCAAAACAAACATTAGCAATGAAGCCTTACTATCACTCTATCTTAAAAATAAGAAAAAAGACTTCACATTTCCCACCAGCCATATTTTCTTTGCTATTTTAATGTTAAAATATCTCAGAAATCTTTTTCATACTTATTGAAGCTTCTCTCCTACCTATAGTCCTCTCCTCAACCCATCCCAAATGGGTTTCAATCCCCTTCCATTTCACTGAAATTGTTCTTTAAAATGTCTCTAGTGATCTCCATGTTGTAATATGTCATCTTAATAAACCCTTTACACAGTTGTCTGCTCCCTCCCACTTGATAGACCATTTTTCTAAACTCCTGTGACACCACATTCTGATTATCCTTTTAATTTACTGGCTACTTCTTCTCAAGTACCTTTGCTGGGTTTTATTTTTTTATTTTTTTTTAATTTTTTAACATCTTTATTGGAATATAATTGCTTTACAATGGTGTGTTAGTTTCTGCTTTATAACAAAGTGAATCAGCTATACATATACATATATCCCCATATCTCCTCCCTCTTGCGTCTCCCTCCCACCCTCCCTATCCCACCCCTCTAGGTGGTCACAAAGCACTGAGCTGATCTCCCTGCGCTATGCGGCTGCTTTCCACTAGCTATTTTACATCTGCTAGTATATATAAGTCCATGCCTCTCTCTCACTTCGTCCCAGCTTACCCTTCCCCCTCCCCGTGTCCTCAAGTCTATTCTCTAAGTCTGCGGTTTTATTCCTGTCCTGCCCCTAGGTTCTTCAGAACCATTTTTTTTTTTTTTAGGTTCCATATATATGTGTTAGCATATGGTATTTGTTTTTCTCTAATGCTGGATTTCTCCAGGCTTCTATTAAGCCCTTATTTGTTTCTTTTCAACCTTCAATTCTCCTTGTACCATCTTATTTAGACCTATGTCTTCAAATAAGCTTGCATCTTATCTCTATCTCAACTTATGCTTTGACCTCATATTTGTACGTCCTACTATCCATTTCATGTCATGGCATGTGTATTTAATATACAAACTTCAAAAACACAAACAATTTTTAGTCATCTTCCCTCTACAAGACAAAGATAATTCTCTCCCGATGTCACCTTTGAAGGTCTCACCCTTGTTTCTTCCGTTTTCCTCACACTTTCCATCTAGCACATAATTTCCCTTAACATTACCTTCAACATACACATTGAATCTTTTCAGTCTCCAACATCTTTACAGCTAAAACGCTAATACAAATTATCATTGCTCACCTGGTTTAAAGAGGAAAACAAACTTTTAAAAGTTTAAAACGTATCATTTTGTTCCCTCCCTTAAAACCTCTCCAGTTTTCCCCACTGGAAGAAAGTGAAGTAAAAGACCTACAAAACCTACATCCTGCTTACCTCTCCAATTTCAAACACTTCTCCCCTGTTTTCATTGTGCTTAAGCCACAATGGTCTTTCTAATTTCACTTGTATATGCCCAAATCAGCCCTATATTAGAACTTCTACATTCTTTCTGGAAGACTTTTCTTCAATATTTTAAATGTCTTCTCACCACATAGGTTTAACTTAAATGTCTTCAGAGTTCTTCACAATTATGATATTCAAATTACCTTCCATGAAGTTTCTATTTCTGCCTCAAATATATTTCTTCATATGCTTATTGACTGCCTCCTCAGTGCAGTGTAAGCTTTATGAGGAAAGGAACTTAGTCTCCCTTATTCACCAATACATCCAGAATGCCTGGAACCATCCCATCCATATGATAGGCCCTCAAAAAATATAGGTGAAAATTCAAAAGTAACTTTTGAACATGAATGTTCCAACATGTAAATTATTTTTATTAATATCCTTAATGGCAGATACTTGGTTTAATGGAAATCACATTTCTCTTGAACTTTTTTAGATATGGTATTAGTTTTCTAGGCCCGCCATGACAAAGTACCTCAGACAGGGAGGTTTAAACAATAGAAATTATTTTCTCACAGTTCTAGAAGCTAACAGTCTATTATCAAGTGTCAACAGGTCTGGTCTCTTCTGAGGCCTCTCTCCTGGGCTTGTCCATGGTCATCTTCCCTTTGTGCATTCACATAGTCTTCCCTCTGTACACATCTGTGTCTGACTTTCATATTTTTATAAGGATACTAGTCACATTAGATTAGGGTCCACCCAAATGACCTCATTTTAACTTAATTAACTCTTTAAAGATTCCATCTCCAAATAGAGTCACATTGTGAGGCACTGAGGGATAGGACTTCAATATCTAAATTTGGTGGTGGGAGCGGGGACACAATTCAACCCCATAACAGATACTTATTGAGGAAAAGTCAGATCTGCATCCTAATCTAGTTTCTCCAACTTTTCAGACCTGTAGAAGTTACTTAACCACAATCAATCTGTTTTTTCAACACTGAGATGGTAATAATAATAAAACCTAATAAAACCACCTTAAAGGATTTTTGTGAGCATTAAAGGAAAAAACTGAAGAAATCCTAATATGTGCTTGTCACACACATGATAGGTGATCATTTTACATTATAAATTAGTACTGTTCCCTTGTCTTTTTAATTTTTTTTTGTATTGTGGTGTCTGTGTCTGTGTGTGTGAGAGAGAGAGGGAGAGTTCCCTTTTTCTTTCCATTCTCTCTCCAATAATTTACGTTTAAACTCTCTCCAGATGAAGAATGAAGGTAGAGTAAGTCATTAATTATAGAGAGCATTTGCTTAATGTGCAACCACTCTGTCGTGACCACCAGGAATCCTACTCACAAGCCTTAAAATCCCTCTAGGCCACAATGTCCTCTGATGACAAGTATAGCTTATGCCTGTTTGAGTTTGGCAGTCACATTGGAGTAACAGAGAATTGTCATTGAGTACATCCTGTGTTTTCTTCAATCGGAGGGCTGTTAGAAATACACAAAGTATGGTCTCCAACCCTAAGGAGTAAACAATCCAGTTCAGGGATGGGGGGTTTTTCTGTAAATGGCCAGAGAGTAACTATTTGAGACTTTATGGGCCATACGGTTCCTGTCGCAACTCCTCAACCCTGCAGTTGTGGTATAAAAGCAGTCATCAACACTATATACAATAAATGAGGGTGGCTGTGTTCAAATGCACATTTATGTATGGAGACTAAAATTTGTATTGCATATAATTTTTACGTGCTGTGATATATGATTCTTCTTTTGGTTGTTTTCAATGACTTCAGATTCATTTTTAGCTTGTGGGACCGCCAAAGACAGATAGCAGGTCCCATTTGGCCTGCCATCCATAGTTTGTCAACCCCTGACCTAGTTTAACAAATGAGAAAATACTTAAGAAATATTTGGGACTAACACATGAAATTGAGTGGTATGTTTTGTGGCATAGTCTTTATGTGATTTCAGTGACCTAGGGCTATTAATATGAGTATGAATATTAATTTTCTTATAAGAGTGCCAAAACGAGGTATGATAGATCCTTCTACCCCTGCCCCTTAGAGGATAACTATGTAATTAGTTATGACTATCATCTAGATTTTTACTCCTGTGTTCATATCAGGCCAGTCTCTCACTCTCAGCTTGGATAACTGGGTTTACTGCACGCTATGGGAACCTGGAAAATGGCAATTCTCAGAGTCAATTCCTTTCTGGCAATCATTCAAGAATCCCAAGTGTAAGCCATTTCTTGTCCCATGGGGGAGCAACCGAGTATTCAAATGTAGAGAGCAAGAGGAGTGGGTGAAGTACAGTTCTCACTGCTGAAGAAATAAATCTCCAAACCCAGGGTTCATCTGATAGTCGAGTTGCCAGTGAATCTCTACGGGTAACTACAGTTGTGGAAGGTGTCCCTACCATTCTGAGAGACCATCCTACTTTCATGCATCTGGCTTGTGAAGACTTCATGATGCTGGGGTTGAGGCATACAGTATCATAAGAAGTAGAATAGATGTTTAGACAAATGAACACCCTCATGAGGTCATGAAAGGAAGCAATTAAATCAGATTGGGATGATTTCGAGTGGAAAGGGTACCTGGGTAAAAGGAATGTCCAAGGAGGTGGATTTTTGAAATAATTTAGAGAGTTCACATATCTGTTCTATCTTAGAACCCAAAGATGCTTAAAAATAAGTTGGCAGGGCAAAATTTTTAATGGAATATAGCATCTATTCATAATCATGAATTAAAGGTTACTCATTACAGCATGAAAAGTCCTCTATTTGATGATATTATCAATTTTAAATTTCTAAAAGCTAAGAAACATTAATTCCTTCTCTAGACTGGGAAGTCTCTCAGTTTTCCATCTCCTATGAAATGAACATCTGCTCAGTTCACTGTCCTAACTTATAATGCTATACAAAGTTTGCATCCAATCTGTAATCTTTAACTGTAGACTACAATTCTAGAGTTTAAAAATCAGTTCAGTAAATAAATGACTGTTTGAAATTGTACATATGCCATAGGAATATTTACTGAACTGTGAGTGGGTAAACTCTTTAATTCATGTTTATCCTCACATGCGACGTAATAAATAATGTCATTTAATGTTTTTTTTAACAAATTTCTGTACTTTTAAAAAATGATGTTATATTTATTTGTGAAAAGTAACTCAAATCCTTTCTGGAAGCAAGAGGTATACAATATAATTGAGAACATAAATTTAATTTTGTACTTCTCTGCCATTGATCTATAATGCTAGATAGAATATAAGGGAAAAGACACATATCTCATAACAATAGTAATGTGATTCTAACAAAAACCAGAGTCAAAATGCACAAGAATTTCCTGTTTAACAAGTTTGGAAGCAAAAACCTTTTTCCGCCCAAATGTCTTGTATTTGAAAATGATTTTTATTTTACTTTCATTCCCCTAATGTAACTGCCTTTGCACACAGCAGAATGGCTAATGCCATCACTCGTTTTACATTTGTTTTGCTTCCTGCTGTTGAATGAACAATCAGTGTTTACAGATTAGCAGCAGTTGTAGTCTTCTGACTTTTACTCCTTTCAAACTGGAGAATGAGAAACATTTTATATTTGTTGCTCTGGCATTTTTGGAGTAGCAGGACTTTCACAGTGCAAACCACTGTTATTCATACTGTCATAATTCCTTTGCAGTTAAGTCATTACTAGCAATCATAGCAGGCTTATAGTACAGTACCTTATTTGGGAATGTCATGTGAGATGCCCAGAGCAATACAAAAAATAAAGGCCAACTTGTCTGGCTGCAGAGGGATTTATTGCTAGCCCCCCAGCAGAGGGATCTTTCGGAAAGTATTATGTGCTTCTGTGTTCATATGACTCTGAAATGGAGCAGGTGCCCTGAGCCTCCAAGAAAAGATGCTATGAAAATCCAACCACATGGTATTTCTTCTAGAATTTATGAAAATTGCAGTTGTATTTCCTGTACACACAAGGCCTTAGCAGAAATTACTTTGATAATTAAAGTATTAACCAAAGTGAGCACAGATAAGCACAACCAAGAAGACACTATGGACACTTAGCTAAGCTCACTTCCCTACTTCCTTTTCTGCTTAGAAGCAAACTGGAAAGACAAGTTCAGTCTCTTGCCTGTAGACCTGTCTCTTTAGTGCCTGCAATTTGCTGTGAGATACTTTATTTTGAAACAGTTCTTCCAAAGTAAAAGGGGAATGAGGGCCTTAATTTATCAACCCGAAGGGTCTCAGGAATTTAATTTATGCTACCCTAGGGCCACTTAATACTTGGTCCTGCCCCAGGCCTCAGCCCCATCTCAAGAAGGGATTTGGATTTTTTAAAGAAGAGGTTCCATATAAAGAAAAAGACAACAAATGTGGAAGTTCTAGAACTATTTCTGGAACCATCTAGTTAATCGTGTCACTTGTCTTTTTCTCTGTGTGCATGTGAGTGTGTGTGTGTGTTTGTGATTTACTGTTTTAATTAAAATGAACATAATAATGCTCTAAGTGTGTGCTAAGAGAATAAATTATTAATTATAACTAACATTTGTATAGCATCTAACTGCTTACAAATCTAACATCAGTACATTTCACCTCACCCCTACATGATGAGATATGATAAGAATGGATATGAATGAGAAGAAAAAGCATGAGAGAGATTGAGTTATTTGGTTAAGTTCACAGAAATCTATAAAAGCATCATAACTAGGTATTCTTATTAAATAGTCACTACCCTTCAAAATAATTACCATATACAATTTTTAAGTTATTTCAAAAGGAAAAAGACTTGTCTAAGTGCAAAATAATGTTTTCAGAATTCTCTTAGCTGTAAGAATTGGCAAAGATTTTGGAGAGCATCTGCAAACCTCTGGCTATACAGACCAAACCCTAGAATTCTGCAGACTTTTCACAGTATGAAGGGCAACTGGCTATTTCCACACCCTGTGGTGGATGCCAGATTTTTGACCTCAGATTATTTTCAAATTTTTGAATGAACTGAATAGACATGAAAGTAGAGACCCAACAAATAATGCTGACAAAAATTGGAACAAGGATGTCAATCACAATCAATTATAATTGCAGTCTAATACACTCTAATCTTGAGCTGCATTTCTGCTTTGTGGGAGGCATCCCCTAAACCCGTGAATATGTTGCTTTACAGAATAAAAGAGACTCAGTGGATGCTATTAAGGTTAAAGACCTTGACATGGGAGCGTCACCCTGCATTATCCTGGTTGGCCCAACCTAGTCATGAGTTCTCAAAAGCAGAGGACCTTTCCAGACTGGATCAGATAGACAGAGATGCAACAACTAAAGGGTCAGAGAGATGTGATGTTCCTGGCTCTTAAGATGAAGGAAGGGGGCCATAAGCCAAGGAACGCAGGCAGGCTATAGGAGCTGGAAAAAAGGAAGTACATGGATTCTCCCCTAGAGCCTCTAGAAAGAACACAGCCCTGCCCACACCTTGATTTTAGCACAGTGAGACCTTTGTCGAACTTCTGAATGACCAAACTGAAAGAAAATAAATGTGAGTTGTTTTGAGCCACTAAATTTGTGGTAATTTGTTATGGCAGCAATAAAAACAACAAGAACACTAGTATATGCTCTCTCTTTTCTGAAACCTCTGAATTTACTGTTGAAACTGTAATGTTCAAAGTTCAATCTTGCTATTTTGAGTGGAATCCAGATATTGCATCAGAAAAATAATATGGAAAGTATTATTATAATGACATGTAGGAAAAAATCACAATAAGGTTATAAATAATTACCATTGATTCACTCTGAGTTTATTCTTTTAATTGCTCATTTTGACTAAATTTTTTGTACTATCCTACACTGAAGTCATGCTTTCATGGGCAATTTTTACATTGTGTCTTTCTGAGAACTGAAAAATTTGATTAAATGAATGTTTTATTCATCTGATGACTAACAGTGGTTTGACTATTATTTTTTTCTGTTCATCAAATTGGATGAATAAGCAATGATTTTGACATCATACACACTGTCTCCATAAAAGCACCAAGATTGATCATCTCTCACGGTAACACGATATAAAGATATGTGCCGTAGCATGGCTCGCTACTTGGTCAGTGTTTTTAAGTTAAATCTGCCTTCTCTAATATAATGGGCTGCTGTTTTTAAATTCTAGAAAAGCAGTGCCTCTCATGTGAGGATTTTGATGAATAAGGTTTACCTGTCATCTGGCTTTTCTGTCTGAATTTTTGATGGATTATAATTACATAACACTTGAGAAGGATATTGAAAATCGTCAATGAAATGGGAGGCCACAGTTACATTTATAGTTAATGTTGTGTATCACATTTATGGAGGATTTTCTATCTTCACATATGCTTGACTTGGCTGGCTCACAGGTTATATATAGTTCTTGATTCATTTCAATCCTGCTGTGAGACTATAATGAAGTGAACTTAAATATTTCACATGCCACATTTTCAGCAATATATACAAACATGTAAAAGGGTTTGTTCCAGGACACTGAAATACCACTCAAATTCCTCTTAATTACTCCTTACACTGATGAAATTCAAAAACATGTGGAACCATCAACTGCTCCTGGCAAATTTATATGGATTTAGAAAACCATCATTTAATAAATTATTTTATTTTATTTTTTTTAACTAGAAATACTATGGTATGGCCTATAGCCTCAATTTAAAGGGAGTTTAGTTATTCCATTGGCATACTTGCCATTTGTGTTGCAAAAACACAATTTTTTTTTCAGTTCACCTAAAGTGCTCATACTTTGTGGAATTATTTCATGGTAAGTAAATTCACAGGCCACTTGTTTATAAATGAGGATGTCAGTGAATTCATGCACACTGAGAAATGTGCTGTTTTCCAGTCTGCAATAATGCAATTAACTAGTTGGGGGGTTCTCATCTCCAAAGGATGGAATGCTTGGAAGGGGAAGCTAATGAACATGGGAAGGCTGTTTTAGTGAACACAGCTGAGTCTTTTTCACTGACAAGTCCCCTTGAGGTTTTTCTTGTTTAATCTCCCACATGGAGAAACTCACAGTGCAAAGATATTGAACCCAGAGTATCTAGGAAGGGCTGAGTAAACAACATTGGCATTAAATATTTGTTGTGGCTGCCTTTTCAAAGAATCAAGTTAATAATCCATTCAGAGTTAGTCAAGAGTTGAATGAGAATGAACTATTAAAAGAGCTTGACATTGAAACTGATTTAAATGACTTCTAATGGCTAATTCACTGAGCAAAGCATGGATTTAGTATGCTTTTCAAAGACCTTTTTCTCAGAGGAAGATTTAAGATCCAGACTTGTGATCATGATGATGATATGAGTAATTAGAAACATTTATGTTTGTATGTTGAATTGTCCAGGATCACACATCAGTTAGTCTAAATCCGTGTCTATTGCTCTCAACTATTTGTAAAACAAAGTTGAATGTTTGACCTTAACATTTAGGTTCAGTACATTTGATAGTTTGGCATTCCGTCTCCTCCATGAGAGTACCCTAAAGGTAGATCAAAAAACACTTTCTTGAACAACAGTGTGTAAATTTAACTCTGGTTATTTTTTCCATCTTCTATATTCCAAGAACATGTATCTACCTTGCTACACTAACTTTTAAATGTAATGTATTACGATCAATTAGTTTACAGCTTCTCTCATATTAGTTTTTTAAAATTTTCTTCTTGCAGACACAAGATTGCAAAGAAAGTTAATCAAGTTTTCTCAGTTTATTGTTTGTTTATGCCCCCTTTTTGATTATAAAATTCTCCTGCTCCTATTGCTTTCAAAGACATTGATAGGCCAAATTTCATCTCCACAGTCCTACTTTTATTCATAAAGCACATCCCCAATGGCCACACAACTATTTTCAAGCTTTTGTTTTTCTGTAGTTGAATTCCCGAAATAAATATTCTGAAAATATAAAATTGCAATATTAAACCACACATACATATGCTATCTTCTGCCTGTACCCACAGTGAGCATTCCTTTCACTGGCCTCACTGGAATCCCTAAGTGGAATTTGTAAATTGGTTTAGTTCTACCAGTAGAACTAATTTTTGCCACTCTCAGTGATAGCTAACCAGCATTATTGTGCTCTTACAATACGTCATATTACGGATGAAGAACTTCACATGTATTTGTTTATTTTATAGGTGAGGATTAAAAGGTTTAGAGATGTTAAGTGTTGTGCCCAAGCTAGTACACAGCAGGGTCTACTTGGAACTCAGGGGCCATATCCCGGTTTGGGGCTCTAACATTTACTCTACCATCACCCACAGACGACCCTGCAAGGAGTACAAAGAGGATATTATAAATCAACTCAGTTAATTAAGGCAACGGCCTCCTAAAAACGTCTCTAGGAATGTGCCTTTACTCTTCTATAACCTAATCTCAATAGTACATCCCTAGAGCTCATTTTTGAGACATAAATCTGATAGTGTTAGTCATCTGTTCCAAATCATCCAGTGGCTCACTCAGGGATGGCCTGTCCACGGACACCGATTTTCTAAGTCCTCTGCAATCTGGCCCCTCTACCACTCTGACCTCACATCCTATTAGACTTCACTCTTTTGTTCATTACACTCCCGCCATGCTGGCCTTCATGCTGTTCCTTAAACACAACAAGCATTGTCCTGCCTTTCCACTGGCTGTCCTTTCTGCCTAGAATGCTCTTTCCCCAGACACTGGTATGGTGAATAGCCTCATCTCCTTTTCCACATCTCTGTTCAAATATTACCTTCTCCATATGCTAAATAATCCTATTTAAACTTGCCACCTTCCCCACTGCAGCCCCTCGCACTCCCAATACCTTCTTTTCCCTATTCTTTTTAATTCATAGCACTTTTCACTATACACTTTTAAAAAATTATTTACTTTTTATAGTCCATCTTGCTCTACTAGATTGTAAGTTCCATAAGGGCAGCTTTCTATTTTGTGTTTTGGAGGGCAATCTGTTTTGTTTACTTATGTAGACAAAATTCCCAAGGCACATGATAGGCATTCAATAAATGTTCATTGAAGGAATAAATGAAAAATGATCTCTGCCTCTTCATGGAATATATTTTCTGATTTTCCATAATGCAGTCAAAAGTTTGGCAGCAGTCATTTATACTATGTTTTCTAATGTCTTCATAAAGAGATGTTCACACAGATTCATTTTTTATCATCATCTCACATTTAAGAATCATGTAGATACAGTGATGTTCTAATTTCCTTTTCCATGTTTAAAATAAGAATGACAATCAAAATTTCTGCATTAACCTTCTGTGAGCTGGGATCTTGTGAATTTTGCCTTGCTTTAAAAAATCTTTTTTGGTCAAACGTGATTTATATAAGGGGGATTTTAAAAGAATGTATAAATTGAAACAACATTATGGAAAGCAAACTTGGCTGCACTATCATTCCACAGTCACAGACTGAACCTAACCACAGTCTGTTACTCACATAAGTATACATGACAACTTCAAGAATTCTGCCAGAAATGTTGAAAGAATTCTGCAAAAAATTCAAATATACTCTAAAGACTTGTATAAGGAGAGTGTAGGATCGACCTGTACTTATCACAAATACATGTGATAATGTATTTGTGATAAGTACATGATTACAAAGCTTCTATTTTGTAATGATAGTTACTATTTTTCATATGAATTGTAGGATTTCAGTGTGAGGCTATCTGGGACCATGTAGGGTTTATATTCCCTACTAGCACCAAGAACAGGGCATGCTCCTCTAAATCGTACCTAATACTCACTGCTAGTAAATCATTTGAGATCATACTGTCATGTAGGAGAATCACTTTTCATTCTTGGTACTGTTAATATCAATATCGTTAAATATTTTCTCTGAGATGGATTCATTCATATTTTTTAAAGATTACTTTTATTCCATAGTATTGCATTTCTTATTTCATAATGATAACAGACATCTTTTACTTTGTCATCCAGTTTCTGAACCATTTTTAGGATTAGGATAGTCACTCTTCACAATAGAATTTAATGATGTCAACAAAGGTTATCCCAGACTCTCTTGCAAGTGAAGATACAGGCACTTGATGTAGATTTTGCCAATCAAATGCCTCCATCCCAGATTCTGAACTTGAAACAATAACAACAAGATTCAGGGGTCACACAGAATCCTGCTTGAGGATGAGGTGCAGAGGCAGCAGTGGCAGCAGGTACATTCAGTTTCCAAAGGCAGTAGTAATAACAGGCCAAACACCAGAGTCTGGAGTAGGTGAGGCAGTCAATGTGGGTGGCAGTGTCCAGAGCCAGTGGCAGTCACTTGTGTCATTCCAATCTCTGAATGATGGATGGATAACCTTCAGCCTTGTTCTCTGGGCTCCCCAGAGATTTTTGGAACCACTCCATGTCCTCTCAATAAATTCTTTCTGTTTTTTAGTTTAAATCAACTAGATCAGTTTCTGTTTCTTGCTTCTAAAAATCTAGTTTTCTATGCTAATAAATTTGTATTATAAGTATAATCATTAACATTTAGCAGTGATTGATTCATATTTCATATTCTAAACTAAAATGTTTAGAAGCTATATTTATGCTGCCTCCCCCAAGATTACAAACATATTCTAGTCATCACTTTGTTTTATTATTTAATATTTTGACATAACCTAGTCAAATTAGTTGCTAGTAAAAGCAATGTACAAAGGATGTAATGTGTGATTATCAGTCAATGTGGTCACCAATACAATTATGGAGCAAGCACAGTCTTCATACAAAATTTTATAAACACACAAATCTATTGGGGAATTAGAATTTCTCAAAGTGTGATCACTCTTTATGATGTAGACAACGAGATACTACTATCTTCAAATATCAAGTCTTTGAAATTTTGGAGAGGGTACTCAACTGGGACTCATGAGATGCAATTTTTAATATTATCACTATTATCACTACTATAAATCAAGCATCCTTCTTTTGAGGAAAGGTCTTAGAATTCTTACTCTATAAAATTTCCATAAAATGGCCATCAACAAATTGCTCTTGATTACAGTGTTGAAGGAATTACCCATTTAAAGTAATAATATATGAAGTACTGTAAAATGTTAATATTTGTTCATCTACTTTGTTGGGTCTGTTTTATGGAGGCTACTGAATGTAGAGATTCATAAATTTTCTTTGTAATATTTCATATTAAAATTTAAAAAATATTTTAAAATAATTTGATTCAAGAGAATGAATCATTTTCTTCCATTCCTCTTTATTTATTCATCTGTAGACAGACACCTAATGTTGTTTCCATAGCTTGGCTGTTATTAATAATGATGTAGTGAATATCAGGATGCAGATCCTGATTTTATTTCCTTTGGATAAATATCCAGAAGTGAAATTGCTAGATCACATGACAGTTCTATTTTTAATTTTTCGAAGAACCTCCATAGTTTCCCATAGTAGCTGCAACAATTTACATTCCCACCAAAGGTGCATAAAGGTTCTTTCTTCTTTACACCTTTACCAACACTTATTATCTCTTGTCTTTTTGGTGATATCCATTCTAACAGATTTGAAGTGATATTTCATTGTGGTTTAGATTTGTTTTTCCCTGATGATTGGTGATGTTGAGTATCTTTTCACGAGCCCATTGGCCATTTGTATGTCTTCTTCAGAAAAATGTTTAGTTCCTCTATTTCTTTTGGTTTTTGTTTCCAACTTTATTGAGATATAATAGACATATAACATTGTATAAGTTTAAGATGTACAACATGTTGATTTGATACATTTATATATTGCAGGAAGATTATCACCACCACATAATTACCATGCCATCATATAATTATTAATACCATTTCTTTTTTTGTGGTGAAAGCATTTAAGATCTCCTCTCCCAGCAACATTCAAGTCTATAAAACAGTATTATTAGCTATAATCATCATACTGTATATTAGATACCCAGAATTTGTTAATCTTTTTTTAATTGGGGTATAGTTGTTTTTACAGTGTTGTGTTAGTTTCTACTGTACAGCGAAGTGGAGTTCCCTGTGCTATACAGCGGGTTCTTATTAGTTATCTATTTTATACATATTAGTGCATATATGTCAATCCCAGTCTCCCAATTTCCTCTATTTTTTATTTGGATTGTTTGTTTGTTTGTTTTTGCTATTGAGTCATATGTGTCCCTTATATATATTTTGGGTATTAACCTCTTATCAGATATACAATTTGCAAATATTTTCTTCCATTTCATAGGTTGCCTTATTAATTAAGTCCAATTAAAAGATATTCAACTCTTTAAAAATGCTTAAGGTAATACTTTCTTTTGATCAGATTAGTTAACTGTTAAAACAAATCAGTTTTGAGAATAAAGTAAATAATGGTCACCTATTTCACATTTGATTTACATTGAATATTTCCATAGAACAGGTCTATATATGTCCATTTTGATGCCAGCTGCCCAACAGTCCACAAATACAGGCCAAATCACCAATGTAGAACAGGGATGTTTCACAGTCAAATAATTTGTACTGCCTCTCTATGTTTTTATTTTAAATATTCTTTAAATTATTTGACAATTTCTGATTAACATGTTCTGTATTGTGATCACTAACAGAAAGTTTGTCCTAAAACTCAGAAAGTCAGTAAACTTTGTGGCTTGAGTTTCCTCATAGGTAAAATGATGAAGTTAGATTCATGGATCTTTAGGTTTCCTTCCAGGTCCAGAACTTTACAAATTATCTGTAGAATTACTTTATGCTTCTCTTCTTTCCACCCCAAATTAAATTAATCCTATACATAGTGGAATGTTAAATATTATAAATTATTAGATAGGTAATATTAGCATAACAATAATTTAGTTATAAAAAAAACTAAACATTTTCTAATTTGTGTCTATTATTTACATATAAAATTCATATGTTATTATAATGTAGCTACTTGAGATACTGCAAAAGTATTCTTCAAGGAAATCAAACGTGGTTAAAAGGATTAATGAATCAATTTATATTCCTTTAAAAGTAATATGCATGTGCTTCTGTCATCTGTCACCAAAAACTAGTGCTCAGTATTCTTATCATAAAGATATGATTTATGTATTTTGTAATTTTAGTTTTAGTGCAGTGAACAAAATTGTCAAATCAACTTTTCAGGATGACTATAATAAAATGTATATGTTTGCCATCTTGATTCAAATGCTTTGTATATACTTGCTCATTTAGGAATAACAATTTGTGAAACACTGCTAAAATAAGAAAATACAATAAATAGTTTCCCTATACATAGAGTGAATCACTGAATTTCAAATAGGAATTTGATCTTGGAAATTTGGCAAATTCATTTGTATTTTTTTTCTTACCTTGCTTTCCTGACTAATTCAATACTAATTTCCACCCCCCCCAAGAAAGCATTTAAACAACAAAGAATAATCTAAGTAATATAATCTAGAACTTGAGTGCTGAGAAATTTTTGTTGCTTACACATTGTTCTTCATTTTCTGCTGTCAGTGCCATTCAAGGTCTTTAAAAACTTCACATCTGGGTGAACACATTATTGATTGACTCAGTTTATGAGAATGACCCATATATACATTGAAAGGCCAAATTTAGCCTGAAATAATGAAATCAGCTTATAGCAAGGTCATCACAAAGTTGTTAAGTGATTAGATGTATTTTTGCATTAGTGTTAGCGTAACATAGTCCAAAAATATCTTCTATCTTAAGATTATTTTCCAAACCAGTTAAACATTGTGATTTATGACCTGATGATTGTGGGCTTTCAACATTAAATACTGTATTGGAGGTAGGGTCAGTTCACTGTGTCTTCATACACCCGTTCCCTGGGTCAGTTTGAAAAGACTCTTGGGACAGATCCTGAAAATGCAGCATCACGGAGAATGTTAGTTATGCAGGGTATTCACAAATGTATGCAGTGCCACTCACTGACATCTACAAAGGGTCCATTTTATAAATTGTCAAAGGAGCCATTGTGACAGAGTGACACCAGAGAAAAGCTGTCAATTCTATTATTAAATTGACATTCCGCACATGCTGCTTTCAGATGCGGGCCCTTAATGAACTTAGTCTCCCTCTTTTCTGCCCTGCACTATTTAATGTCTTCTTTCTTATATGCTCTTCAAATAGACATCAGTTGATGTTAAAGCAGTAGATGAGTGAGCCCTCCAAGAGACCATCCTTCTGGTACATTGATGAAACACCTGGGAGAGAATATTCACGGCATCTCTGTGCTCAAGCATACTATAATGATTGCTACAGAAACAATGACATCTCCCAGGGTATTGTCAATCAAGTGTTTGAGTATAAAAACAAGAACCAAAAAAAAAAAAAAAAATGTGTTTTAAGCAAACAGTACTGTAATCCTATTTGTGAAAAGGAAGAACAAAACTTTGTCTTAATCTGTAGAGCACAACACCCAGCTTTTAGCTGTTTTTGACAATGAAAAGCCAAGAGTACATGCTTAACCAAAACTGAGGGTTTGACACAAGCCAGTTGTTAATTCTCTTGGGATCTGCATTGTTCTCCTAGCCACTGGAGTCGTGTGTGCTAAACAGGCATCCAGTGAAGAGAGTGCCTACCATCCTTGTTCATTTGTTTAATGTCATTCTCATTGTTATACATCCCCCAAGCCTGGATTTCCCAGGTAGCCAATCTTGCTATCCTGCCTGCTGTGAGTCCTCTGTGAAGATGACAGGCACAAAGGGATGGCTGACTTTGTTCTCAGGGGTGTCTTGTTGTGGATATCCTGTGATTGACAGCTGTTGAGAAGCAGGACAAGGAGATTTTTTACATCTGTTTACTGCCTTGAAGTTTCTCCATTCCTTCCCACATTGACTATTGTCATTCGTGGAAGAGCTAGAATTTCTACCCTTCCAATGCAGATGCCACAGAGCCATGAAGCTGTAGGGCTACGAAGTGATTATTATATGAGAAATAAGAAGTGGATCAGGGTCACTGCAGAGTGGGAGGCTGTGATAGTCTGGCTATTAGAATACAAACATTCCTACATTCTTGACAAGATATTTCATCTTAAGTTATTTTTTGTATGAAGCAGAAAGCTTAAATACTGTATAGTTTCAATATGTTACCAATAGACTGAGGCCTAATTTAAGTTTTTTAAAAGTTGGTCCCAACTGCTTTGCTTTAAACTTTTTGTTTTATTACAGCTAATATTTCTTATTTCTTAATACAGCTAAAAAACTGAGTGGAATTAACATTTCTCTAGCAGTAAACTGATAGATTCACTTTTAGTTTTACATTTTCAAACAGTTATTGTTTTTCTTTTTTTACCTGTTTGCTGCATAACTGCTGTGACTCAGAATTCTATAATTTATTGCTTGACTATCTTCTATGCTTCACTCCAAATCTGATAGCGTAATAAAATCTGAGGCTTATGTAAAACATTAGCACAGAAAACGTATTACAGAACTTTTCTGAATGAAGAAACAAAATTGATGGAATTCCCATGCCCATTATGTTGTCTAAAACTTTCTGAAAAATGTTTGACTGTGGCATATAATTTACTCAACATAAGTGGTTTCTATAGAGCTATTGAAAAGCCTTTCTGTCACTTACTGGCTTTAGGATGATGAGACTTTTAAGCCCTTTGATCCAGAGCTTGTGTTTCACAGTCAAGACTAAAAGCCAAGACTAAAGCACAACTGAACTTCCTAACTTTAAAAAAAGGACTGAGTTATGTATAGCCTGAGGGGAAAAAATATCAGTGTGTCTTGAGATGCAGAAATATGTGCTAAATGAATATAAAACCTTGAAATATACAAGTCAGCTAAAAAAAAATCAAGAGTTTCAAATTTAGTACATCTACCTATGTTTTTTCTTCCTAATTACCTTTATATATAATATATTTAATTAACTATATAATTACATGTTACATATTTATATACATATATTATTCATATAAAGCAAAATATTTTCTTTTGTGTTATTTTACAATAAATTTATATAAAACACCTTATTCTGCTTCAGGTTAAGAAAAACTTTGAATACTTTTGTAAGGGAGAAAAAAATTCTTTTTTCTACTACCCTTCTAGGTTTCCTGGCTGGGACCCTGTAAAACAGATTGTCAAAAGACAGATTAATAAGAGAAAAGCATGCACATTTATTTAATAGAAGTTTTATGAGACATGGGAGCCTTCAGGAGGAAAGGAAGACTTGAAGAAAAGGTTAAGCCTGAACATTTTTATATTAGGTTTGATGAAGAGTGAAAAGTCATGGAAAAACATCAGAAGACAAAAGGGTATGAGCTCAGGGTAGTAAACTGGGGGAAACAGTAATGACTGTGCCTTCAGATTCCTCTCGGCACCCCACCATCTTGGAAGATAAGGATGTTCCTTTCTTCCACGTATAGGGAGGGCAGCTCTCACACAAGGGTCTTATGTCCTTTTTCAGGGAAAAACAGGAAGGTCAGAGAGTGCTTCCTGCACCTGCCATTTCTCAAATTCCTTCAGCTTAAAGTAGTCAATATGCCAAGGTGCCATATTTTGAGGTAGTGTGTTCTGAACCCCATCACTTTCAATATAATAGTTTGAAGTATTTTGAATTTTTACAAAACTTTGATGTTCTCTTCCCTTCCTTTTCACCTCTTAATTGCACATGACTTGAAACAAAATACGATTGACATTAAGAAATACAGTAATTAACACATATATATGGAATCTAAAAAAAAAAAAAAATGGTTCTCATGAACCGAGGGGCAGGACAGGAATAAAGACGCAGATGTAGAGAATGGACTTGAGGAGATGGGGAGGCGGAAGGGTAAGCTGGGATGAAGTGAGAGAGTAGCGTTGTCATACAGACAGTACCAAATGTAAAATAGACAGCTAGTGGGAAGCAGCTGCATAGCATAGGGAGATCAGCTCAATGCTTTGTGACCACCTAGAGGGGTGGGATAGGGAGGGTGGGAGGCAGATGCCAGAGGGCGGGGATATGGGGATATATGTGTACATATAGCTGATTCATTTTGTTATACAGCAGAAACTAGCACAACATTGTAAAGCAATGATACTCCAATAAAGATGTTAATAAAAAAAAAGAAATACAGCAAGAAATTCAAGAGTGTGGAGTGTCATCTTATAAGTATAATAATCTATGAAAAATCATCAGTAAGAATCTTATGTTTTTGTCCAAATAAAACAAGAATCATCTCTAATGCTATACCAGCTGTAAATTTTATGATTCCGTCATTATAAACTCAAGGGACTTATTACTTGAATAAGGAATCCAACATTGTTCATTTTAGAGAAAACACATCCATGCAGGGAAAACATAAGTTGAATACAATTATAAAATTACATGTCATAAACTATTCTTTGTATTCTATACATATTGAATATATATAAATATTAATATAAATATATATAATATGTATTTTATTTTAAATTTGACATTCAAATTATATTATAATTAAATTATAATTTCCAACATTTTGAATGTAAATTTTTTATTCAATTATCTGTTTACTCAGCAAAAATATAATGACATGGTGGTGTTATACTACTGGGAATATAGCAAAAAGACAACATCCTTTCCCTCATGGAGCTTACACTGCAGTACAAGGAAAAAATAATTAACAAATAAATAAGTTGTATGATTATTTGATAATAAGTAAAATAAAGCATTGAAAGGAGGCAATAACTTTAAATAGAGTGATAAGGAAAGCCCTCTCTGAGAAGGTAACATTAAAAAAATTTTTTTAAATAAACAGAATTAAATGAGACTGAGCCATGTAGATAGAAAGGGTATCCAGCAGAGGGAAGAGGATGTAACAGTCCCTGAGGCTAGAGGATATCTGGCTTATTTCCAGAAGAGTGAGGGTATAGCTGAAATAACAAAAGGAAGATAAGAGGAGTAAAGACTAAAGTCAGAGATACAAAGGAGGTAAGGTTATATAAGGGTCTGTGGAATATTCTGTAGACTTTAAACATTACTCTCAATGATATGGAGAGCCATTGGAGAGTTTTGAACAGAGAAATGAAATGCTCTACTATGTATTTTTAAACCATCAATTTGTGGTGAATAAACTGGAGCATTAACACAAAGCCTGAAGGAGGGAGACAAGTTAGACTTTTGCAATATTTTAGGCTGAGATAGTGGTAGCTTGAATGTCATGGCAGAGGAAATGGTGAGAAACAATTCAATGCTGGATATTTTTTTACCAAATTTACGGCTGAGGAGATTTGCTGATAGACTGTATGTGGGGTGTGAGGAGCCAAGTATTTCCCCCAAGATTCTTTAGCTGAGCAAGTACAAGGATGGAGTTGCCATTAACTGAAACTGGACAGTTGTGTGAGGAGCAGGTTTGATGGGTAAGATGAGGAAATTGATTTAGGACATGTTATGTTAGACATGCCCACGAAGTGGTGAGAGATATAACATAAACAAGCTATAAGGCTGGAGTTCATGGGAAAGGGCTGGGCTAAGTGAAGAAAATTGGGAGTTTATATATCATATAAACTATATAGTTGACATATAAAGTCAGAGACTAAATGAAATCACCCGGAGAATGAGTATGTATAGTAGGCGTGTGTATGTGTATGTGTGTATATGGTATGTATAAATATAATAAAAATAAATATATGTATGTATATAATTGATTTATATTTATATACATGTATAAATTATTATAAATGAGTGTAGTGTATATATGTGTGTGTATACACACACATACACACACACATATAGAAGAGAAATCCAAGGACTGAGCCCTGGGTTATTCCAAAGTTTAGAAGCCAAGTGATGAGGAATCAGCCAACAAGACTCAAAAGACATAGACAGTGAAGTAAAAGGAAAATCATAAGAATAGGTGCCCCAGTAGCCAAATCAAAACAGTGTTTCAACAAGGTAGAATTAATCAACCATGTCAAATGACTCATAGGTCAAGGATGAAGATGACTAAGAATTTAAATTACATTTAGCAACAAGAAGATGATTAAAGATCTTGACAAGAGTGCAATTCCATATGCATTTTGAGGGGAGAGTTATAATTAGAGTGCTTTCAAAAGGCAATGGGGAAAATATCATTGGCATAGTTTCGGATTTTTCCATTAAACAGTCATAGCAAGTAGGATAGCAAGACTAAAGAGTCAACACAATGTTTACACTAAAATCTAGTGATGAATTCATTGGGAGGAAATAAAAGAAGAAAAAAAAAATTATCCATGTTATCACAACCCAGAAATAACTAGTGCACAATATGTTTATTGTGACTCTCCTTTCAAAATAAATAAACTCATCGACATGGAATTTTATCATTTCATTTTTTTAATTTAACCTTTAAATAAAATGGGATTTATTCTGAATAGGATGTGCTATAGAAATACCATAATCATTGGGATAATACAGTATATTAAGTAAATTAAGCATTAAGTAAATATGCTGATTACAAAACACTGCAATCCTTATTTAGTAAACTAAAGATATGTAAACCAAAATGTATAGTAAACTAAGTAGTAAGCTAAAATAATAGTAATACACTAAAAATACAGATAGATGGATATATAGATGGGGCTGGTGATACAGAAAGGAATCTTATTAACAATTATCTCAGGATGATAGGATAGTGAAGAAATTTGTTTTGATCTTGCTTACTTTTCTACATTTTCCAAATTTTCTATAATAAATTTTTCAATTTTCCAATTAAAAAAAGAAAAATTTCAGAGTATTCCCATTGCTCTAAAATAAACTATGTTTCTTTTCTCATGAGACCTACCTCTCCAGGCTTATTTCACACAACTCTGCCTTCCTGGCCTTCTAACCCCGTCTGTGCTCCAGCATTAATGGACTATTTTTAACCTCCTGAACAAAGTATGCTGTTGCATGTCTCTGTGCCATTGCAGGTATTAGTTTCTCTACCCAAAATGTCCTTCTCTCCCTCTTTTACCTGGTGAAACCACCTAGTGAGCCACCTTTGAAGATTCTCCTCGAATATTTCTTCCTCTAAGAAACATTACAAGACAGAACTCTGACAGTGTTTTTTTAATCTATCTTCTTTGAGTCTATTGTTTCTTAATGTTCCAGAATTTATAACAACTTATTTCTAATCACCTTATCCTAACTACACATGCCAATCAAATTGAGAACATGAAAAAAAGGGGAAAGTCCTCTTTACCAAGTTCACTGAAGACAGTTGTAAGTGGTATCTGTCACTAACCTTTATTTCCTTCTCCTGGACTCTTCACCTTGAAATGCATATGGCTGGGCAACACATGAAGACTTTTATAAAACTGTGATTTGAATCTACTTGGTGTCTTTCAAAAGAATTAAGAAGCTAACACTTAAGATAAAAACGCTCTTTACAAATTGTCATGTACTATGGAGGTTCTGTTTCCTGACCAACTCTCATATCAGAAGCAAGATGTGATTCACAAAGGTCCATCTTCACTAACCTTGTTATATCAAAAGTGGGATTTTACTTTCCATTGGCTTATTAACACTCAGGACCTCTCATAAGAAGTATTTAATTATTATTAGTTCACTTTTTAAAACTTGGTTACAAAGTCAATATTTAGGTACATATTCTAAGAAAACACTCTTCAGTTCAATTCTGACTCATTCAAGTTTAAGAGGTTGTTTTGCTTGTTTTCTTATCATAGTACTTGCCCTGCAGTAACAAAGAATGAGGTAGATAAAGACAAAGAAAAGGAAAATAAAAACTTTCATCTTGCTCTACTTTCTCATGACTCAAGGCCAGAGGAGCATAAACAAAATACAAAAGAGATGACCCATATATGCATATATACTTATATGGCAGCAGTTATTTTGCATTTTGATAATTTAGTTCCATGCTTTTCTCCACTATTGACTTGAACTGCTTGAGATAGGAACTGGGTCTTACTAATATCTGTATTAGTAATACCTAGAAAACTACAATAATGAGAGAAGTGCTTAATATTTTTAATAAATAAATGAATGGATGAATATTGGAATATCTAAGGCATAGCTCTATCTTTAAGAAGCTTACATATATGAGACCTAAAACAAATGTACTCTAAGGTAAATTAAAACAACTATAAGGCCAAGAAAAAAATGATTAATAGCTACAGGTAAAAGTCCAGATTTATCTCACAAATCACTTTTACTCTGTACTAGTCTAGTATTAGAAGAGAGACATTTTGATCTAAACCAAATGTCTATTATCCTGTTATTAAGTGCCAATACAAGAACATACATGAGATATGAGATATAAGTGTAGAAAAGTAGGGATGCCCAGGTAAAAAAATGAGTGGAAGTGGAAAGCAGATTAAAAAATGAGAGAAATGAGTTACCATTGAGGGTTTAGATTGGCACGGGCACTCTGTAAGTAACTGGCAGTACTTAGTACAGTTAAGTGGAGGAATGCCCTTTGAGGCAGGGATCACAGTTCTGAATGCATATCTCAGAGAAATTCTCCCATGGCCTGTATGAGAGCAAGTGGGTAGATATTTATTGTGGCTTTTCTGGTAAGGGCAGGAAGCTCCAGGTAACTGGAAGGGTGTGTGAGTAAAATGAGGTGGACATACATTTGTGAAATTTTATTCACCAATTAGAAACAACTAGATGTGCATATTAAAAAATAGATAGGGCTTCCCTGGTGGCGCAGTGGTTGAGAGTCTGCCTGCCAGTGCAGGGGACACGGGTTCGAGCCCTGGTCTGGGAAGATCCCACATGCCACGGAGCAACTGGGCCCGTGAGCCACAATTACTGAGCCTGCGCGTCTGGAGCCTGTGCCCCGCAACAAGAGAGGCCACGACAGTGAAAGGCCCGCGCACCGTGATGAAGAGTGGCCCCCGCTTGCCACAAATAGAGAAAGCCCTCGCACAGAAACGAAGACCCAACGCAGCCATAAATAAATAAATAAATAAATAAATAAAAATTAAAAAATAGCACTTAAAAGCAGCCTTGAGTTTAAAAAAAAAGATAAAAAGCAGAATAAGGTTTTTAGCCCAATACCATATTTAAAAATTAAAAACATACATATAATTCTAGATATTTTATAGGATTACATGAACGTTTAAATTCATATCAAACACAATAGAATGGGTTTCAATTGTATGACAGGAAGGAAAGTAGAGATTAGGAGTGAAGGGAAATGGAACAAAAGATAATGTTTGCATACACTAATAAGAAGTATCATTAACTCAACTTCCTGTGTACCATATAAAATAATACTTTTATAAGCGACGGGCAGAAGCATGGGAAATTTTTAATAGATAATTTACAAACAAAATGTAATTTGAGCAGCCAAATGATGTTTAAAATTATTGCAAGTTTGAAACAAAATTTTTAAATATATACCTGTTTATGTCAATTTTATAATTATCCCTATAATCCATGTTAGAGAGATTCACCAATCCCTGCTTTAAAACGGATCTTTGCATTTCTTCAGTTTTAAATATTTTATTGCTTTGTGCAATGCCAACTATTGTTAGTTAGGCACCACTGATGTTGTGATAGTGAACTAGTTGCACAAATAATATTTCAAAAATTATCCAGAGATGGAAAGGAGTGAGTGCAAAATTCTGAGATAGCATCTTTTTAGAAGTTATGTCTTGACATTTCTAAAACAATTCTATGTTAAGAAGAGAAACTATCTGTTGGGGAGACCAGGACTGTGATAAAAATTTACAATATAGACTAAAGTACAGCAACACATCCCATTTGGAGATGCCAACACTATAAAATTTATAATTACTCTGGGTTTTAATATTTCACTACTTTAAAAATTATAGTCAAAGTAATATAGAATTATAGAAGGAGAGATTTAACTGAAAATATGTAAAACCAATCCCTGAGCACCTATTTATCACTAATAATGTGATTTTGCATGATTTGAGTGATAATACCAGCCCATAGAGTGAAAGGAAAGATGATTAATTCAAAGAAGCTGTCTCAGCTTATCTATGCAGCTTAGTGACTTTGTGATTCTAGATATTTTATTTGATATTTGTGGATAATAATAGTTCTTATTATGATTAAGTGCGTTAATATATATAAAGAATTTAGAATCCCTGGTACAAAATAACATTGTAGTCATGATTCTGTGAACTTTTGTTTCCTCCTTTTTAATATGAGGATAATATCTTATGAACATTTTCCCTCAACTTTAATATAAAAAATAATATCTAACTCACAAGATTGCTAAGAGAATAAGAATGTTGATTTATGGTGGTTTGGGATGACCTAACTTAGAAAGTTATAGTTGAGCAGATATCCAAAGGCAAAGCGTGAACCAGACCTACAGATATCTTGGGGAATGATATTGGAGACAGAATGGGTAGTGAGTATGAGAGCCCTGAAGAGGGCACCTTCCTGGCATGTTATAGTGACAACAAGGAGACGAGCATTGCTAGAGCAGAGTGAGTGATGAAGAGGAAAAACGATTGAAATCAGAGAAATGTTGGGGACCAGAAAACATAGAATTTTGTAGATCATTTTAAGGACTTTGAGAAAGATACCCACTGGAGGATTTTGAAGACAGTAGTGACATGATTTACTTGGGTTTCAAAAGAAACATTCTGCCTTCTATTTTGAGACTAGACCAAAGGGGGACAAGCACTGAATTAGGAAGAGATGTTAGGGGGTTCAGCAATCCATTAAGAGATGATGATAGAAATGGAGAGAAGCAGAGAAAAAAATGCTTACTGTGCTGTGTGAAAAAAAAAATCGAGAGTACAACTTGATTTAAAAACTCTGGAGTTGAGGGAATCAATGCAGGCTGTAGAAGTAGATATGAGAAGTGAAAGTGGTAAGGAAATCTGAGACCTGAGAATTGTCTTGTGTTTAGCAACATGAATCTCTTAGAGACATGGACAAGAAAAGTTTCAGTAGAATGATGGAGGAAAAGGTAATGGAACTGAATTCAACAAAGAATGGGAAGAGGGGAATAGGAGAGAAATAGTATAGACAAATTTTTGAGGAGATTGTTGTAAAGAAGAGCAGAGGTGGGGGTAAAAGTAATGAAATCTAGGGTAAAGAAAAAGTGTTTAAAGTTGCCATAATATCTTTGCATGGCAAGAATGACTCAAGAGGGAAAATTTGATCATTGCAGAGAATTGAGTTTCTGGAGCCATATTCATAAGTAGGCAAGGAGAGTTGAAATCAAGTGCAAAAGTAGAGAAATTAGCCTCGGAAAGGATTACAGATGGCTTAGGCAGTCACAGGATTGGAAGAAAAGCATATGACATGAATGTACATGGTACATGTGGTCATAGCTTGAGAAAAGTCTTTTCTGATTGTAAATCAACTTTCCTAGAGGAATAGGAAGCAACATAATCACCTATGAGTGAATTTAGTTATGGATGTTGTGGTGGAAATTTAAGAAGGAGGAAAAGGTTTAAAATACTAATTAAAATTTGTAGGAGAATTAATAGCAAGGGAAACATATATTTAGAAGTTATGAATTTAAAATGAGAGTAGTCAGTATGCTAGGCTGCTTTTTTTCCAGCCATATTCATTTGCAAAGGTTTAGATGCAGGGATGGCAGAGTTGAATTCAGCTAGACTGAAAGTTTTTCCAGGGGAGCAATGAAAACCAAAAAAGGACAATTGTGTTAGTGGAATTTGCAAGGAAGTGATCATAATGATGGCCCTGGGATCTAGAGAGATAAAAAAGTAAGGATATGAAGGTGAGGAATAGTGAAAACTTGGATAAATACATTAAAAGTCCCAATGAATTTGAAGAATAATACGAGTTGAGATATTACATGGAGTTAGCTAGAAAGATAGGAGATAAGACCAGAGAGGAAGATGCTCAAGGTTGAAATTGTTGATAATCATAAAAATACTAGTGTATGACCATGGGGTTAAAGGTTAAGGTAGGGTGGAAGACAAGACCATTTGGCAAGAGAAGGTCGGGTAACAGAATGTCTGGAATACTGAAAGCGCCATCAACATAGATATTAAAATTGCGAAGAATTATGACATGCCTAATGTTGAATGTGACAGGAACTGAACTCTTCAAAGAATAAAAGAAGTGACCGGAAGATATTAGTCATGTTAGATTAGACTATGTTACGAGAATAAATTTTGTTTTCAATTCACATTGTAACTCATCTAGGTTGAGAGGTAGAGGGTGGAGGAGGGGTTAAGTGGACCCCACTCCACATGGTCATTCAGGGAGTCAGACTGACAGAGGCTCTCCATGTCGAGGCTGCACCACACAGAGCACAGGCTCTCAGCTTGCACGAAAGGGAAGAAAGTAAGGTGGAGGAGCCCTTGCCAAATCTCTGTATCCTTTGACACAGTTCACTGGCCAGAACTAATCACACGGTCTTACCTAACTGAATGGAGGTAGGGAAAGTATGGGAACACATAGACATTTGGTGAGCAACAAATATCTCTGAGACACCTGGTATATTTAAGGTGACTGCTATAAAAACAGGTGGTAGATGGTTTATGTCCCATACTGCCGCCAAATACATCTTTCTAAAATGAAAGACTCACTATATCCTTGGCCTACTAGGAATCTTGCAGTAAGTGTATTTCACTACATGTAAATTTCACCTCAATTTAAGGGGGGTGGGGATCTCCCAGAAGCTCCTTCCTAAATTTTCAGATAAATTTCAAACTCCTTATCTTGGCGAGAAGGATCTTCTGTTAGTGCCTTGCCTACTTCTCCAGTTCCTGCTATTTCTCTGCTTTGCTACATTGCACCTGGAATGCCTTTGCCCTATTTACATTGAACTATTTTCTACCGCCTCAAAATTCAGTATAAATATGAGTTTCTGGAGAAACTTCCCTTCCCTTCCTTTGCTCTCACATGTCCTTCTGTTTGCAATTTTACAAAACTTCAAGCCTTCCCAGCACTGTCCTATATTATTATTGATTCACATCTCTCTCTGCTTCCCACAAACCCCCTCAAGGGCACGACCATGTAGAGTTTGACTTTGTATACCTAGTGATTAAAAGTTACTGGTACACAAAGCAGGCAATTAATAAACATTTGTTGAATGAATTAATGAATATTTATTTGCCTTGGTTATGGTTTTATGTATTCCTCTGGCTTTTCATGAAAAGCAGATTTTTCTTAATCCAACTGTTTTCCTTTTTAAAGGATCAGCATGGGTTGTTACATCAAATGTTATCTTTTATTCCTCAGCATGTCCAACTCTCTGAGCAACCATTTTTCTTTTCGTAGAGCTTAATCTATCTTTGAATAATTAGTATTTAGCCCATTAAAATCCTTCTCTTGGCAAATTACCATGATAATAATAAAACCACAAACAATGTCTTTTTTCCTGTGCCTTAATAAAATACAATTAAAATTTAATAAAAGCTCTGTATTTCCATTTATCCAATTCTGCACATCCTGAGGGAGGTAACAGCAGTGTTACAACCAGACCAATTAAATAGCCAGTTGTATTTAAGCTCTTTAATTCACATAAAGGTGAGTATAATTCTGTACTTATCATTCTAGAGTTGCTCATGGCTTTTTTGAACTCACTTTTATTCAGTCCTGTCCATTTTTTAGTATGTCGCAGAGCAAAAAGTTCTTATTTTTTATTTTTGTTAATATTATAATGATATTTCTAGCATGTGTCCTTCATTGTCCATTTTCTTCCAACAGATTTATAAGCCTAAATATCATCATTTTAAAATGCGCTTCCCCTCACCTCTTATAACACCACTGTTGTCACAGAGAAAAAAAAATGAAGGAAAAACCAGAAGTAGAATGTGTATTTTTCAAAGACTAGATTTCATTAAAAAAAAAAAAAAACAAGAAGCGATGTTTTCCAAACATCTAAAATATCTATGAAGGATTTTTGCAGAAGCATGCAAACATTTGTCCTTTTATAAGATTTGAAGAATGTATTCTGAAACATGAGTGAAAAGTGAGTTAACATATGTTACCTGCATTTTGACATCTCCTTCAGAATAATTCAGGCCCACTCCCTTCATTTTATTGAGGACAATAATAGGTGACTTTGTCAGGTATTTTATGAGATAGGTCTTGTGCAATAGAAGTTATTTTTGTAAACATATATATTTATATGCATCCAAATGTTTGCTAGGTGTGTAAATCTGGACAGAGAGTAGTTTTGGAAACATTGCTGGAAAGTGAAATAAGAGTTTGAGAATATAAGAATATTTTCTTCATCTCCACTAGCTGGTGGTTCCTGAGAGAGGGCTAAGTACCACACATACTTGTTTTGTAATTTGTTTTGTGGTTTGTTTTGATTAATACTGAGTAGACCTTACCATTGCTTAATAAGATATTTTAAATTCCTACAGGAAAGATATGCTTCATATTTCAAGCCCAACAAATCACAGTTACAGCTTTCAATTGGGACGTTTATCTGGCAAACTTAACAGAGGCAGCAGAAACCTAACGGTAGACTTTTTAAAAATTTTTTTAACTTTTTGTGGCCAGGAAAAACAAAACTGGAGTTTTCTAACTGTAATCTTCATAGAATTATAGTGGAAATCAGAGTAGAATTTTTTTTTAATTGAAGGCCATAAATTTTTTTTGGGGGGGGAGATTCTATATTCAAATATTCTTTTCTTTTCTAGTACTGTCAATCACTAATGTTCTTCCCTGATAAAAACTACAGCTCAATGTTTAAAAATAATAATAATTATAGGGTATATAACATTATTTTTTATCTCTGATAATTCTATAAATTGTATTTTTTATAAGTACAGAAATGACTTAAGAAATATTGTTGACAGATGAATACATGGGAGGAAAATGATGATGATTTACAAACTAATTTAAAATATTGCCATTCCTTTAATAGCCAAAAAAGTAATTAAAACTGTTTCACTTGCTTTCATTTTTAAATATGCTATTGAAACTTTTAATGTTAATTTTACAGAAAGGAAAATATTGTGACATGAATTTTACTGCCTTTCCATCTGACTAGAATTATGTTAGATCTGGTTTAACTATATCAACTAAATAATACCAGCTTGAGTTTCTCTTGGACATTTGTATCCAATTCTGAGTGCTTAGTTTTTGAATACATACTAAAATTTCACTTTGGTTGTGTTTACATGTATATCTGGCATAATATTTTAACCACATTATCTGCATGCCCAAGTTAATGTGTCAGTTCACTCAAAATGGTTTAATTTATATTCTTTTAGACCCCTGACTCCTGTTTTGGAGTGAGTAGGAAAGGTGATAGGATTTTCAGGATCATCTCGAATGAACACTTTGTTGCACTCTGAAATAATCTATATTTTTCTTAATATTACCTTTTAAAATGTCACTATATACCTTTTTGATATTTTTTAATACAATAATTTCGAAATGAGGCAGATTTCTTTGCTTGCATTGTGAAGGAGTTAGGCAATTTAAAATTTTCCAACTGGCTAATTTTTACTGCAATCTGGTTGTTCTCAATCTTGGCTGGGAAGCTTTGAAAACAAATTAAAACCCAGGCCTCACCCCTGTACCAAATGAATCAGAGTAACTGTGGGTGGGGACAAAGGGGAGGTACTAAACAAAGGAGGGGGTGGGGATTAATGCACCATGAGCTAGAGAACCACAGCTGTATAACCTTTGTGATATTTTATTGGAGGTAGTAGTTCCATCCACATGTTTCTATGAATAGTTCTTGATAAATATTTTAGATTCCAGGAAGAGAACTAAGCCATCTCTAGTGCAGACCAATATGAACAAAACAATCATGTGAAAAGTACAATATCCACAACAAACTGGGTTATTCTGTTAAAAGGTTCCAAAGCAGGCATATAATGCCCAATTTTCCATTTGCAAACTTATTGCTCTAAATCTGCAGAGTTTAAGAAATATCTGTAATTCTACTAAATGTCTTATCTATAGGAGGTTTACTATGTAGTTGGGGAGAAAAGACTGTTTTGACTACTTCTGGTGCCCTGCCTGATCTCCTCCAGGGCCTCTTACTAGTTCTGCACTACTTTGCTGGTGATTCCTTGCACCTGGGAAACCTTCTGAGCATGGTCCATGAACTACCTGGTTGTGCCTAAAATTTCATACCAGTACCATTTCCCCACCTTCCCCTCCACAGCCCATAGCCATTGACTAACTGGTGCAATATATAAAAGTCCAGCTCTATAACCATTAGGTGGAAAATCTTGGTAGAGTAATTTACACTCCAGACCTCTCCATGGGATCAGGCTGAGGCTTGACTTCACCTGATCACACCCTGGCTTCCCTTCTTCCCTTTCCTGCTCTGCCTGCCTCAAGCCCTAATCGTTTGCAGATGAATCTGTCTCAGGCTTGTCTTCCAGGAAACCCAAACTAAATATGAGACTACCTCACATATAGAAATATGGAACAAGAACACAATAGCAATAGTATTGCTAATGACAGCTAAAACAAAGTACATACTCTGTACCAGGCACCATGCAAAAGAACTCTAATCAATCATCAATTACTTAATCTTTGCAATACCTGTTACTATCATCATCACTGCTCCCTCTCCCCAGTTTATAGATCCAGAATCAGAACTTTTGAATGGATATGCAATTTTCCCAAGGCTCTCAGCTAGCCAAGGAACCCAAGCCTACAGTTTTAACCTCTCCTTCATAAATTCAGTGTTTAAATGAGCTATAAATGATATAGATCCATCACCATAGAGATCAATGGAAACTGGCTATAAAAGGCAGTGGTTGGGATCAGACAGACCTACACTATTACCATGAACCAGACACTTATTAGTTGTACTGATTAGCAAAGCTACTTAGGTCCACAACTGCAATTACCCATACATTGTCTGATTGTTTTCAAGGATTCCATGAAGCTCATATTTAAAGCTGTTATCATAGGAGTTACTGAAAACAAAATAATTCCAAAATCTCATCCATTTCTTGGAGTCACAGAGTAACCTAAAATCTCAGTTTTATGACCAAAACAGTTAGATGAACAATACGTTTCTTGCAAAACTAAAGTTACTAAGGCTGAGATTTGGTTTATTCACCAATATTGTGAAGGAAATGATACACGTATATACATTTATATGAATATATTATATATATATATACATATATATATATATATGTATATATATATGTATCCCAAATTGGTTATGTCTAGGATTACATGAATTAATGAGTACCATACTTAACACAGGTCCTATGGCATAGCCAGCACTAAATGATGTGATTTCTTTCCCTTTTAAAAATGGTTTCATCCATGCTGATATAAATAAATGATCACAAAAATATTTGAAAGTGGAAGAATAGATAAATCTCTTATACAGAAGAATTCCAAATAAGTTGTATAGATATTCCTCCCTTAAGGAGGGGAGCATCGCTCTCTACCTGCTAAATGTTGGTACCGGTTAAGTCTTGCTTTCAAAGACAACAGTATGGAAAGAGAGGGAAAGTGGCTTTACAGGGGAGGAACCTGGCAAACACCACTTCCAGGCAGGTGGTGGTGATTAATATCAATGATAAGATTTGCTGATAGTCTGTACCCTTGATGTGATGTGGTAAGACTGGCAGTTTACACCTATGGCTTTTCCCCCTAAATCAGAGAGAAACTCAGACAAATCCAAAACACCTGAACAGTACTCCTAAAACCTGCCAAGGTTTTTAAAAATCAAGGAAAGCCTGAGAAAAAAATCACAATCTAGAAGAGCCTAAGGAGACATGACAACTAAATGTAATGTGGTTTCCTAGATGGGATCCTGAACAGAATAAGGAAATTTAAGGTAGACACTGAGGAAATCTAAATAAAATATAGACTTTAGACAATAATAACGTATTAACGTCAGCTTATTGGTTGTAACAAATGAACCATACTAATTAATATAAGGGGTTAACAATAGGAAAAATTGTCTGTGAGGCATATAGAAACTCTCCTTACTCTCTTTACAACTTTTTTTTGTAAATCTAAAACTATTCTAAAACAAAAGGTTTATAGCAAAGATCTTAAAATATAGATAGAGGGGCTTCCCTGGTGGCGCAGTGGTTGAGAATCTGCCTGCCAGTGCAGGGGACACAGGTTCGAGCCCTGGTCTGGGAAGATCCCACATGCCACCGAGCAACTAGGCCCGTGAGCCACAATTACTGAGCCTGCGCGTCTGGAGCCTGTGCTCCTCAACAAAAGAGGCCGCGATACTGAGAGGCCCGCGCACCGCGATGAAGAGTGGCCCCCGCTTGCCGCAACTAGAGAAAGCCCTCGCCTAGAAACGAAGACCCAACACAGCCATAAATAAATAAATAAATAAATAAAAATAAATAATAATTAAATATATATATATATATATATATAGAATTTTCTAAGAGGGAGTCACTGGCAATTATGAAATGTAAAAGTCACCTGATATCATACGTGCAGTATAATATTATTTAGCATTAAAAAGGAAGGAGATTTTGACAGATGCTGTAATATGGATAAAATCTGAAGATATTATGCTAAGTGAAATAAGCCAGTCATTCCTAGAGAAGTCAAATTCACAGAGACAGAAAGTGGAATAGTGGTTGCCAGGTGAGGGGAAGGGAGAATGAGGAATTAGTGTTTAAGGGGTACAGCATTTCAGTTTGGGAAGGTGAAAACTTTCCGGAGATGTAAAATGGTGAGAATCTCACAGCAATGTGAATGTGCTAAATGCCACAGAAGCATACACTTAAAATGGTTAAAATGCTAAATTTTATGTTATGTGTATTTTACCATGATAAAAATAGGTGCCTGATGTCAAAATAAATTCATACAAATAAATTCATATGTAGGACTATAAGTTCCTTGAAAGGAGGTATCATAAATTTTAATTTATTTTATTATTTAATACCTCTTAGTGCCTACAATGGCACCTGAAATTATTAGGCATTTCAGGATGGAAACAGCAGGAGGCGGTAATAAATATTTAATTAAACAATAGGGAAAAGGTGTGATTTCATAAAGAAACAGAATTTGTTACTATCACAATTATTTCATTTGATTATCATAACTTTTAATCAATGTAATGGACATGGGTGGATTCACGCCTTGGGAGACTAGAATATTAATAGGTGTATGTATTTCCCTTTTAAAATTATATTGGCAAACATTAGAGGGGCTTTTTAAAAAGTTGACCTTGAAAATTCTTAAAAGAGAAAATGTACTTTCTGTGCATCTGGGGACTTAAAATTTACACATATTTAACTTAAGTGTTGCCTTAAGCCAGGGCAATTCAAGCAAGTGCTTTTTCCCATGATAGAGAAATCTGAAGTTCTTACCTGCTCTTGTTACTATGTATTTTGTGGAAACATGAACTATAAGTTTTAAAAATCAACAAGTCATATTCCAGGGACTTTTTTTTTTTTAATGTCTGGCATCTAAGCTTAGGTGCTTATTCTCTATTTGGACTACAATATCCCTGGAAGAAGCCTCCACTATCCACTGCATCTGTACTGTCATTGATCTAAAATTTACAGTAGACGCTATGTGGAGCCCTCTGCATATTTTTCCAGAGGGCCTTCCCTGGCAAAATCAAAGTCACTGGGATATAATCATCCATAGCTTTTCTCATTTTGTGTGAAGTTGTAAAGTCAACTTTTACAGACAGTATTCCCAAATGTCAGATATTTAAAGCACCTTTAGAATTGTTAGCATAGTGACAAGTTGGCATTTATCTTGAGGGTAGCATTTTACTGACCAGTACTGAGAATGAATAGATAATATCGACAGTAGCTAGAATTAATAAACTCCTCAAATGTTTCATGTTTGATTTTTAAATCAATGTAAAAATATCTAAGGTAATAATTTAACTGATAAAATGGATTGATAAAGTATCATGTGCCAGGCATTATGCTAAATTCATTAAGAGCATTAACTGATTTAATCTCAAAATAACCATACGAATGAAGATTACTATTCCAGTTAAATTGATGGGGAAACTGAGGGTTAAGTAATTAAAGTTAAATATCTCGATCATGATTCATGCAGCCAGTAAGTCAAGAAGCTTGATTCCCTCCTAAGTACCATCTCCAGTAACTGCACACTTAACTATTTCTAAGGAAGATGCTAAGGATGAAATATGAGCCTCTCAAGGTTCTTTTTATACTTAGGTTTACAGTCAACAGTTATTATTTGACATTTGTATGCTATAGACATCTCCAGTATTGTACATGTAGTTTACTTCTGAATTGAAATTAGAGGCAGAGATTTGTGTTATGCTAAAAGATCAGAAAACTTAATATTAAGACCTAGTGACACCTGTTTCAACATTTTTTAACCATGCCCTACCCCTAGATATCTCACTTTTTCTCCAGTGGAAAAGCTATATCCATAAAAATAATGCAAAGGACGAATAACGGAGTTGAGAGATTTGCCAAACTGCTCTTTGATGGAAGGATTTGCATTTGCGTAGGGTTGCCCTGAAGATGCTGTAAAGTCACATGATCATTCTCTTCTCCCATTTTCTCCTTTCTCTTTCTTTTTTAAAACTTTTGTTGATGAGTGATTCCCTTTTTCTCTTTTCTTTCTGGGTGTTTTTTTCTATACCTTTACTCCCTTATCTACTTTTTTTTCTTTCTTCCCCGTTACCTTCCCTAAGCTAGTAGTTCTGTTGACTCTTCCCCTCCCCTAGCGGGAAAGGAAACCCACAGAGCTTAGAGTTGGAGCAGTATGACTCAGAAGGAACAATTTAAAAATACACCTTGATATTCTGTTCCTCTTTCCACCTACCATTACTTGACTCTTCTGTGTAACCTATTTCTTCTAAATATTCTTTAGGATCTAAAGTTTAAATGAGTACAAAATTCCATTTTAGTTCCTTCTCATCTCATGTCCTCTTACTTTTTCTGGTGAAAAATATTGGATATATAGCAATAACACCTATATTTGCCATTGAATCAGAATTTGTATTATTTTCTTGGTTTTTAATAGTTATTGTGCCTTTCTGTTTCTATTTATTAGCCAATGACTAATATTTAGCCATTAGACAAGACCAGTTTAACTCAATAAAGTACATCTTAGGTGGTTAATTTCCACATAACTCTGTTTTAGGCTGTAGTTTGTCTTTCTCATGTAAAATATTTTTCTAATTTTTCTCATTCTGATATTTTTCATTTCACAAATGATGGTACTTTTGAAATTTTATAAAAAGACAAAATAGCAAATTGAGTAACCTACCAATATAGAATATTAAAGAGGCTATGACTGGACATTGAGGGAATAATTACATTTCAGATAAATTTCGGAAACATTTTAAAAAGCATTAGGACATCCTTATTCACATCTACTCAGCAAGATAAACATACATTTACACATACATACTATACGAAAACACACATACTTACCCAGTGATGTAGCATCCGGATAGTCCTTCAATGCAGGGCTTGATACCCCGGCTCCTGGTGGTATGTCAACAGATAGTCTTCACAACAGCCTTCAGGGACCAACTCAGCTGCAGAACACCGCTGCCTAAGGGCCACCTTTCTGTAAGGTCACGTTCCTGCTCCTGAGTGGCCCATATGACACCGTGACTGGTAGATAGATGTAGGAGAATAAATGTCTGGTCGTCTTGACCCAACTCAGGGCAGCTCTGAAAGGCATTCAAGCTTCAAAACAACCTGAGGGGTGAGCTGAGATGTGTTAGGTCTGCACTGCAGCTTGGCGTTTTCGTCAGCCCAATCCTGCTTCCCGCTCCTTTTTTCTACAGGTGTAGATGTGGTGGATCTGCACTGCGGCTTGGCTTCCTCCTCTGGCCAATCCTGCTTCCTTCCCCTCCTTTCCACAGGTGTTGATCCGAGGGTGCTCCGTCATAAACAGCCTGCATACTCCACACCCACTCAGAGTCTGTTTTCTGGGAAACTGATAAACAATTTCCTAATCCTTTATTCTTTTATATTTAAAATAAGTTAAGTAAATGATTTTTTAAAATGTTACTCATACTTTAAAAAATTAAATCCCCCTTAGTTACAATCAATTCTGTGGCCTTCATATCATCCAAGGTAATTAAAGTGAAGATATATTATATCTTGAAGTGAAGATATATTATATACCCTATAAAGTGAAGATATATTATATACCCTATAAAAATCAATTATTATCAAATATGCTTAAATGCACACACACATAAAAACAATTTTACCTATGAGGGTAATAATTCCATGAAAATAAACTCTGGAAATGAATAAAATGGGAAAAAAACCTAGTGAATTAAATGTTGCAATCAAAATGAAGGCTGTTTTTGCCAAAAGAAATTGGAACTCTTAATTGGGCAAGTTATCTACACTCTTTCAAGGAGGAAAATGGAGGAGTAAAGATGAAATGTGATCTGAACAAAAGAAAAGCAAGTGAAACCCTGATGGCAAGAATTCTGTGACCTATAGTCCGTGACCTTCAGATCTGAATGGGTAGTATACCTTGACACTCTCAGCACGCCTGAAGCAGGCAGCAGCTGTTCCTAAATAAGTGCACTTTGCTACGACACAGAAGATAATATACACTTCTCTTCAGAAGACGTTTTCAGAATGAAGTAATTAAAATTGCTTATATCAGTTAGTGGATCTAGGAATGAAGACAAATAAAGAGAAAATAAAAGCAAGACAAGAGGGGGGATAAGGTGGGGAGAAGATCTCTCCTCAAAACAAAAAACTAAAACAGTATTTTCTCTGCCATTCGAATGCTTTTCCCAGTTATCATTATGTGACCAAACGATGGCGTTCCTATAGTAAAATCCATGGACCCTTTTGTATCATCCATCTTGACCTTTAAGTTCATTTGGGGCACCTAGGTATTTCTAGAGCCACTTGGAATTACAAAATAACAACTGCAATCAAAACAGCTCTTGGAAGAAACATTAAGATATGGTATAACCCTTCAAACATGTTTGCATTTGAAGTCTATGTTTACCACTGATCCACTCTCATTTCTAATGCTATAGGGGGAATCATGTCAAAATATGTTTTCAGTTCCTGGGGTGTGCATATAAATAGCACCCCCCCCCCCTAAAAAAAAACTGGGCTGACTCCCTCTGAGGGATTCTGATTCAAATGATTTTAGGTGTGGCCTAGGATAATTATACACTAGAAATGCAACACTAGAAACTCCAATCTGAAAATACAGACTGAATCATGGATTTTGACAGATGATGACAAATTAGAAATAATTTATTGATTCATCTTATTATTTAGTAGCAAAACTGATATCAGACTAACAATACTGACTAAAGCCATTTCATATTTTTACAGTATTTTCCTTCCTTCCTTCCTTCCTTCCTTCCTTTCTTTTCTTCCTTCCACCCTCCCTCTCTCCCTCCCACTCTCCCTCCCTCTTTCCCTCCCTCTCTCTTTCTTTCTTTCTTTCTTGCTTTCTTTCTTTCTTTCTTTCTTTTCTTTCCTTTGTGAGTAAAACCAAAGGAAAGACTCACAAAGACCCATAAAATTGCCAAAGGACAATTTATGGCATCAGTAGTAGCTGCCCTTAAGGCTATCATCTAAGGTACCATGAAGGTTCCTAACTTCTTTCTATGAATTTCAATTCTTAAATTACTGAGTCAAAAGCAATAAACATTTGAAGTATTTCTGTAACAATCCCATATTCCTTTTCTTTTTTATTGAAGTATTGTTGATTTACAATATTATATTAGTTTCAGGTATACAACACAGTGATTTGGTATTTTTATAGATTACACTCCATTTAAAGTTATTTTTACAGGCTTTTTCTATAACAAGTTTTCTCTGTTACTCATTCTCTTTGTGCCTCTCCCTTGATCTGCTTTTTACACTGAGTAGCTATTTAAATAGCTCAGGTGAAAAACATTGGGAAGTGGGTGCTTATGAAGTACTGATTGTATTGGAGAGAGGGGAGAATTACAAGGGTTAGTATTCGAATTTTTTTTTTAAATTAAGAGACAGATATATAGAGAAAAAAAATCCACTCTTGTCTTTCTAACTGGATTTCAATTAGCCACTGTCTTCTTGTTCCATGTTATACTATTAATTTAGAAAAGAAGATTGACTGTACTGTTTATGCTCTGTAAGTATTTGAGTAGGAAAAAAATGAGGAAGAGAAAGATAGAATCAAGAAAGCCTAATATCAGCTGTGGTAACAAATCTTACTGGATTGAACAAGAAAGGTTTATTAATTTATTTGGGGGAGTGGGTATTACCAAATGTCTATCATAAACCGTGGAAGGACTCTTCCCATATCATTTTCATTCAGGGACCCAGCCTTCACTGTGCAGAAGAGGGATGAGGTAAATTGCACCCCAGCTCTTAAATGTTTCTGCTCACATTGCACTGGTTAAAGGAATTCATGTAGTTCTGCCTAATTTCAGGGGGCAAGCTTCCTATGTGTGCAGAAGAAGGAGAAGCTAAGATCCTTAGTAAAAAACTTAATGTCTACCACAGTTTGATTATTGTCAAATACAATATGATATTGTGTGCACACACACACAGTTAAATAGATTGATTTTGGTTGGAGATGATCTAAACAACTAAATCCAGTGTCCTGCACATGGGAATTGCACTTGCTCTAGGACTATTTTCTAACAGGAAATTTTAAAATTTGGGGAGCTTTAAGATGGCGGAAGAGTAAGATGCAGAGATCACCTTCCTCCCCACAAATACATCAGAAATACATCTACATGTGGAACAACTCCTACAGAACACCTACCGAACGCTGGCAGAAGACCTCAGACCTCCCAAAAGGCAAGAAACTCCCCACGTACCTGGGTAGGGCAAAAGAAAAAAGAAAAAACAGAGACAAAAGAATAGGGACGGGACCTGCACCAGTGGGAGGGAGCTGTGAAGGAGGAAAGGTTTCCATACACTAGGAAGCCCCTTCGTGGGCGGAGACTGCGGGTGGCAGAGGGGGGGAGCTTCGGAGCCACGGAGGAGAGCGCAGCCACAGGGGTGCGGAGGGAAAAGTGGAGAGATTCCCGCACAAAGGATCTGTGCCGAGTAAAACTCACCAGCCTGAGAGGCTTGTCTGCTCATCCACCGGGGCGGGCAGGGGTTGGGAGCTGAGGCTCGGGCTTCTGAGGTCGGATCCCAGGGAGAGGACTGGGGTTGGCTGTGTGGACACAGCCTGAAGGGGGCTAGTGTGCCACAGAAAGCCAGGAGGGAGTCCAGGAAAAAGTCTGGACCTGCCTAAGAGGCAAGAGATCGTTGTTTCGGGGTGCGTGAGGAGAGGGGATTAAGAGCGCCACCTAAAGGAGCTCCAGAGACAGGCGCGAGCCATGGCTATCAGCACGGACCCAAGAGACAGGCATGAAATGCTAAGGCTGCTGCTGCCACCAAGAAGCCTGTGTGCGAGCACAGGTCACTATCCACACCTCCCCTCCCGGGAGGCTGTGTAGCCCGCCACTACCAGGGTCCCATGATCCGGGGACAACTTCCCCGGGAGAACACACAGTGCACCTCAGGCTCGTGCAACGTCACCGCTGCAGGCTTCCCCCGCATTCCATACCCCTTCCTCCCCACGGCCTGAGTGAACCAGAGCTCCCGAATAAGCTGCTCCTTTAACCCCGTCCTGTCTGGGCAGGAACAGAGGCCCTCAGGGGACCTACAGGCAGAGGTGGGGCCAAATCCAAGCTGAACCCCAGGAGCTGTGCGAACAAACAAGAGAAAGGGAAATTTCTCCCAGCAGCCTCAGGAGCAGCAGATTAAATCTCCACAATCAACTTGATGTACCCTGCATCTGTGGAATACCTGAGTAGACAATGAATCATCCCAAATTGAGGAGATGGACTTTGGGAGAAATGATATATATATATTTTTCCTTTTTCTCTTTTTGGGAGTGTGTATGTGTATGCTTCTTTGTATGATTTTGTCTGTATATCTTTGCTTTTACCATTTGTCCTAGGGTTCTGTCTGTCCTTTTTTTTTGTTGTTTGTTTTTTTGGGGTTTTTTTTAGTATAGTTTTTAGTGCTGTTTATCATTGATGGATTTGTTTTTTGTTTGGCTGCTCTCTTCTTTCTTTCTTTTTTCTTTTTTTATTATTTTTAATATTTTATTTTTAATAATTTTTATTTTAATAACTTTTTCTTTCTTTCTTCATTTCTTCCTTTCTTCCTTCCTTCCTTTCTTTCTTTCTTCTCCTTTATCTTCTGAGCTATGTGCGTGACAGGGTCTTGGTGCTCCAGCCGGGTGTCAGGCCTGTACCTCTAAGGTGGGAGAGCTGAGTTCAGGACATTAGTCCACCAGAGACCTCCTGGCTCCATGAAATATCAAATAACGAAAGCTCTCCCACAGATCTCAATCTCAATGCTAAGACCCAGCTCCAATCAACGACCAGCAAGCTACAGTGCTGACACCCTATGCCAAACAACTAGCAGGACAGGAACACAACCCCACTCAAGAGCAGAGAGGCTGCCTAAAGTCATACTAAGTTCACAGACACCCCAGAACACACCACCGGATGCGGTCCTGCACACCAGAAAGACAAGATCCAGCCTCATCCACCAGAACACAGGAACTGGTCCCCTTCACCAGGAAGCCTACATAAACCACTGAACCAACCTTAGCCACTGGGAGCAGACACCAAAACAACTGGAACTACGAACCTTCAGCCTGCAAAAAGGAGACCCCCAAACACAGTAAGTTAAGCAAAATGAGAAGACAGAGAAGCACACAGCAGATGAAGGAGCAAGATAAAAACCCACCAGACCAAACAAATGAAGAGGAAATAGGCAGCCTACCTGAAAAAGAATTCAGAGTAATCATAGTAAAGATGATCCAAATTCTTGGAAATAGAATGGAGAAAATACAATAAATGTTTAACAAGGACCTAGAAGAACTAAAGAGCAAACACACAATGATGAACCACACAATAAATGAAAATAAAAATTCTCTAGAAGGAATCAATAGCAGAATAACAGAGGCAGAAGAGCAGATAAGTAACCAGGAAGATAAAATAGTGGAAATAACAACTGCAGAGCAGAATAAAAGAAAAAGAATGAAAAGAATTGAGGACAGTCTCAGAGACCTCTGGGACAACATTAAATGCACCAACATTTGAATTAAAGGGTTCCCAGGAGAACAAGAGAAAAAGAAAGGGAGTGAGAAAATATTTGAAGAGATTATAGTTGAAAACTTCCCTAATATGGGGAAGGAAATAGTTAATCAAGTCCAGAAAGCACAGAGAGTCCCATACAGGATAAATCCAAGGAGAAAGATACCAAGATACATATTAATCAAACTCTCAAAAGTTAAATACAAAGAAAAAACATTAAAAGCATCAAGGGATAAAAACAAATAAAATACAAGGGAATTCCCATAAGGTTAACAGCTGATCTTTCAGCAGAAACTCTGAAAGCCAGAAGGGAGTGGCAGGACATATTTAAAGTGATGAAAGGGAAAAACCTACAACCAAGATTACTCTACCCAGCAAGGATCTCATACAGATTTGACAGAGTAATTAAAACCTTTACAGACAAGCAAAAGCTAAGAGAATTCAGCACTAACAAACCAGCTTTACAACAAATGCTAAAGGAACTTCTCTAGTCAGGAAACACAAGAGAAGGAAAAGACCTACAATAACAAACCCAAAACAATTAAGAAAATGGTAATAGGAGCATACATATTGATAATTATTTTAAACATAAATGGATTAAATGCTCCCACCAAAAGACATAGACCGGCTGAATGAATACAAAAGCAAGACCCATATATATGCTGTCTACAAGAGACCCACTTCAGACCTAGGGACACATACAGACTGAAAGTGAGGGGATGGAAAAAGATATTGCATGCAAATGGAAATCAAAAGAAAGCTGGAATAGCAATTCTCATATCAGACAAAATAGACATTAAAATAAAGACTCTTACAAGAGAAAAGGACACTACATAATGATCAGGGGATCAATCCAAGAAGAAGATATAACAATTGTAAATATTTATTCACCTAACATCGGAGCACCTCAATACATAAGGCAAATGCTAAAAGTCATAAAAGGGGAGATTGACAATAACACAATCATAGTAGGGGCTTTTAACACCCCACTTTCACCAATGGACAGAACATCCAAAATGAAAATAAATAAGGAAACACAAGCTTTAAATGATACATTAAACAAGATGGACATAATTGATATAGGACATTCCATCAAAAAACAACAGAATACACTTTCTTCTCAAGTGCTCGTGGAACATTCTCCAGGATAGATCATATCTTGGGTCACAAATCAAGCCTTGGTAAATTTAAGAAAATTGAAATCATATCAAGTATCTTTTCTGACCATAACACTATGAGAGTAGATACCAATTACAGGAAAAAAATCTGTAGAAAATACAAACACATGGAGGCTAAACAATACACTACTAAATAACCAAGAGATCACTGAAGAAATCAAAGAGGAAATCAAAAGATACCTAGAAACAAATAATAATGAAAACATGACCCAACACCTATGGAATCCAGCAAAGCAGTTCTAAGAGGGAAGTTTATAGCAAAACAATCCTACCTTAAGAAACAAGAAACATCTCAAATAAACAACCTAATTTTACAACTAAAGCAATTAGAGAAAGAAGAACAAAAAAACCCCAGAGTTAGCAGAAGGAAAAAAATCATGAAGATCAGAGCAGAAATAAATGAAAAACAAATGAAGGAAACAATAGCAAAGATCAATAAAACTAAAAGCTGGTTCTTTGAGAAGATAAACAAAATTGATAAACCATTAGCCAGACTCTTCAAGAAAAATAGGGACAAGACTCCAATCAATAGAATTAGAAATGAAAAAGGAGAAGTAACAACTGACCCTGCAGAAATGCAAAGGATCATGAGAGATTACTACAAGCAACTATATGTCAATAAAATGGACAACCTGGAAGAAATGGACAAATCCTTAGAAAATCACAACCTTCTGAGACTGAACGAGGAAGAAATAGAAAATATACACAGACCAATCACAAGCACTGAAATTGGGACTGTGATTAAAATTGTTCCAACAAACAAAAGCCCAGGACCAGACAGCTTCACAGGCGAATTCTATCAAACATTTAGAAAAGAGCTAACACCTATCCTTCTCAAAATCTTCCAAAATATTGCAGAGGGAGGAACACTCCCAAACTCATTCTACGAGGCTACCATCACCCTGCTACTAAAACCAGTGAAAGATGTCACAAGGAAAGAAAACTACATGCCAATATCACTGACTAGCATAGATGCAAAAATCCTCAACAAAATACTAGTAAATTGAATCCAACAGTACATTAAAAGGATCATATACCATGACCAAGTGGGATTTATCCCAGGAATGCAAGGGTTCTTCAATATATGCAAATCAATCAATGTGATACACCATATTAGCAAACTGAAGGAGAAAAACCATATGATCATCTCAATAGATGCAGAAAAAGCTTTCCACAAAATTCAACACCAATTTATGATAAAAACCCTCCAAGAAGTAGGCATAGAGGGAACTTTCCTCAACATAATAAAGGCCATATATGACAAACCCACAGCCAACATTGTCCTCAATGGTGAGAAACTGAAACCATTTCCTCTAAGATCAGGAACAAGACAAGGTTGCCCAGTTTCACCACTATTATTCAACATAGCTTTGGGAGTCTTAGCCACAGCAATCAGAGAAGAAAAAGAAATAAAAGGAATCCAAATTGGAAAAGAAGAAGTAAAGCTGTCACTGTTTGCAGATGACATGATATTATACATGGAGAATCCTAAAGATGCTACCAGAAAACTCCTAGAGCTAATCAAAGAATTAGGTGAAGTAGCAGGATACAAAATTAATGCACAGAAATCTTTTGCATTCCTATACACTAACAATGAAAGATCAGAAAGAGAAATTAAGGAAACACTCCCATTTACCATTACAATAAAAAGAATAAAATACCTAGGTATAAACCTACCTAAGGAGACAAATGACCTGTTTGTAGAAAACTATAAGACACTGATGAAAGAAATGAAAGATGATACACACAGATGGAGAGAAATACCATGTCCTTGGATTGGAAGAATCAACATTGTGAAAATGACTGTACTACACAAAGCAATCTACAGGTTCAATGCAATCCCTATCAAACTACCAATGGCATTTTTCACAGAACTAGAACAAGAAATTTCATAATTTGTATGGACGCACAAAAGACCTCGAATGGCCAAAGCAATCTTGAGAAAGAAAAACGGAGCTGGAGGAATCAGGCTCCCTGAGTTCAGACTATACTACAAAGCTACAGTAATCAAGACAGTATGGTCCAGGCACAAAAACAGAAATATAGATCAATGGAACAGGATAGAAAGCCCAGAGATAAACCCACTCATATATGTTCACCTTATCTTTGATAAAGGAGGCAAGAATATACAATGGAGAAAAGACAGCCTCTTCAATAAGTGGTGCTGGGAAACCTGGACAACTACACATAAAAGAATGAAATTAGAACACTCCCTAACACCATACACAAAAATAAGCTCAAAATGGATTAAAGACCTAAATGTAAGGCCAGACACTATAAAACTTTTAGAGGAAAACATAGGCAGAACACTCTATGACATAAATCACAGCAAGGTCCTTTTTGACCCACCTCCCTGAGATATGGAAATAAAAACAAACATAAACACATGGGACCTAATGAAACTTAAAAGCTTTTGCACAACAAAGGAAACCATAAACAAGACATAAAGACAACCCTCAGAATGGGAGGAAATATTTGCAAATGAAGCAACTGACTAAGGATTAATCTCCAAAATATACAAGCAGCTCATGCAGCTCAATATCTAAAAAACAAAAAACCCAATCCAAAAAGGGGCAGAAGACCTAAATAGACATTTCTCCAAAGAAGATATAAAGATTGCCAACAAACACATGAAAGGATGGTCATCATCACTAATCATTAGAGAAATGCAAATCAAAACTACAATGAGGTATCACCTCACACCACTCAGAATGGCCATCATCAAAAAATCTACAAACAATAAATGCTGGAGAGGGTGTGGAGAAAAGGGAACCCTCTTGCACTGTTGGTGGGAATGTAAAATGATACAGCCACTATGGAGAACAGTATGGAGGTTCCTTAAAAAACTAAAAATAAAACTAGCATGCAACCCAGCAATTCCACTACTGGGCCTATACTCTGAGAAAACCATAATTCAAAAAGTCATGTACCACAATGTTCATTGCAGCTCTATTTACAATAGCGAGGACATGGAAGCAACCTAGGTGTCCATCGACAGATGAGTGGATAGAGAAGATTTGGCACATCTATACAGTGGAATATCACTCAGCCATAAAGAGAAACGAAATTGAGTTATTTGTAGTGAGGTGGATGGACCTAGAGTCTGTCATACAGAGTGAAGTAAGTCAGAAAGAGAAAAACAAATACCATATGCTAATGCATATATATGGAATCTAAAAAAAAAAAAAAAAACTAGTTGTTCTGAAGAACCTAGAGGTGGGACAGGAATAAAGACACAGACGTAGAAAATGAACTTGAGGACAAGGGGAGAGGGAAGGGTAAGCTGGGACGAAGTGAAAGAGTGGCATGGACTTATATGTATTACCAAATATAAAATAGAGAGCTAGTGGGAAGCAGCTGCATAGCACAGGGTGATCAGCTCGGTGCTTTGTGACCACCTAGGGTGGTGGGATAGAGGGGGTGGGAGGGAGATGCAAGAGGGAGGAGATATGAGGATATATGTATATGTATAGCTGATTCACTTTGTTATAAAGCAGAAACTAACACACAATTGTAAAGCAATTATACTCCAATAAAGATGTTAACAAAAAAATAAAAATAAAACTATGTGTTTTATTTTTCTGTGAAGATAAAAAACAAAACCAGAAACAAAACATGACTGTAAAAGAGATGAGGGAGAAGTGACTTAAGTTAATCATGCTAATATATTTCAATAGTGAATTTTATAAAAGGATCTTTGCAGCCTTTTTTTTCATCTTAAATCAAAAGTGAGTGTGAGTGTGAATATATATAACTGAAGAGATTCAGTCTAATAGTTGCAGTCCTACAACTCTCTCCTTTAATACAAATTGCAATTTTGTAGCTCTTTAGCAGTGTTAATGTTTTTTTCAATATTGCTATTAACATTCTCCAAATATTTAGTAATTTGTTTCTGCAATATTTAAAAATTTGTTACTTGCAGATATATCTATATTTAAACATTTACTGTGATGAAGTTAATCTACAATATATTGTTTAGTTAGGGCTTACAATGTTAACAGAATGGATAAAATGGAATCTGAAGAAATATAATTGTTAACAAGGAAGGAGAGAATTCTGTAAAATTTTAGATAATTGACAGAATCAAATGGCTGGTTCAAGTAGTCTTGCATGCCAAACCATTATTCCTGGAATCTAATCTCAAGTTTAATTATTTCAAGAGTAAGTCTTTATATTTTAAAAATCAATGTGTTTACTCCTCAGCTCTAGGGTCTGGTGGTGTGAAGAAAAGCTTTTATAATTTAGCAAAAATAGATGTAGACCAGGTTAAGTTAATAAAATATTCCAAAGAGTATGATTACAAAGCAAAAAATGTTAATAAGATCTTTTTAGGATCAAATTTATTTTTAATTAATCCAGGTATGAATACTAAATCATAGAGTTGAGCAGTAAAATGTAAACTCACCAATCTTATTTACACAGTATTCTTTGCTAAGTGACAAAAATATGAGTAACAATATCTAGATCTTAAAAGACATAACAGTGAAAAGAAAAAAATCTTCACAGCAGTTTTCCTTTACATTATCTATATCTTAAAAAAAATAGGAATAAAAAAATAATAGGAATTATACATTCAGAGTATAGACCCTAAACTTTGAGTAATGATCATTTCTTGGTAATCTCATCTATGTTTATTTCAGTGAAGCAATCATAAAAGAAAATTTGGTGTTTTTGTGGCAAGCATCTCAAAATCCATCCACATTTTCCTGAAGTCAAGAAGACAATGTGATTAGGAGAAAACCCACTCTAAGCAAATAAGTTTTCTGAATCTTTAATTTGATGGTAGCTATATCTGGTGTGTTAGATAATTTATATGCTAACACCAAACATTCCCAAGCTTTCAAGTATTTCAGAATGCTGAAACAATCCACTTTTTTTTCTCCTGCAACCCACTCTCCCCCTAATGCTGACTTTAAGATTTTGAAATCCTGTCCTTTCTTCTGAGCATCTGGCATAAATCTCCATCAGACACGAAGAAGGAGGGGCAAATTCTGTGGTCTGCATGAGAACAGCCCAACAGCTGCCAGTTTAATCCCTTGACGTTGCAAAAATTCCTTCAAGGAGGGAATCCCACTTAACATGCAAACAGTAAATCCTGATACATTTGGTTTCTTTCCATTTTAGTGATATTAATTAGAATGAAACAAAACAGTATTCATTTTTAATCTTTTTTTTTGAAAAACATTTAAAATTCTAGAAAAGAAATTTTGTTATGTCAGCATCTAGATGACTCAGATTTACATAGTAAGATTAAAATTATATTGCACGTTTACAGAATGTCACCATCTGACATCTTGATAAGTGTGAAAATACTATACTGCAATAGTTTGGTAAAAAAAAAACTTTGAGGACTTGAATGTAGGATAAGGATAGGAAAAAAGGAGAGGTGCTGTGGGTGGACCTAGATAATTTTTATGCTTTTATATTTGTGCTTTTATTTTTTTCTTGAAGTATCCCATAACTTTCACCAGATAATCCTCACCCCAGGGGGCACTGGTCTGGTCCATCCTTGTGATTCTGGATAGAACCACATTTACTAGAAACCTTCTAAGCTTTGCTCCCCAAAGTTGTAGCTGTTTGTCCTTCATGACACATTCCCTGACTCCAGTCTTCTTTTGGGAATGCCTTCTCCCAACTCACAAGCCTTGGAGCCAAAGAGATAGCGCTAAATGGAGACTTCCCGAGAGAAAGTCAAATACCGTTCCCCATTTATTCTTCTGGCATTCACTCCAAAACCATGGCAGAATTAGTGTACTCCCCTCTGCTGTCAGTACCCCTGGGTACATTGGCCATCATCCAAATTAGAGCTGAGCCTGCTCTGAAATCACTATCTGTGTCTTGGCTGGGGAAAAAACTTGGAAGAATTGACCATTTCTAGCTCCCTCTGTGTTTTTAATCTTTAAAGGGAATTGTAATTATGTGTCAGTTTAACCCAAGACATCAGAGACAATCTTGGGACAATTAGAATCTCATTAAAATCACTATCGGGTGCAACCCTTTATTTACAAGCCTCATTTTTTTAAGTTGCTGTATGAGTTTAATTTTATTTTCTCAAGATACATCAAGTGAGTTTAGGAGTGAAGAATGAAATGGATAAATAGATAAATACATAGGTAGGTAGATATAATATGCTAAATAGAAAATAAAGAGCAAAACACAAATCATACATGAAAACGTAGAATCAAATTAGGTAACAATGTAACCACACGTAAAGATATTCCTTCGGAAAACAAATTAATGTTTTCATAAATGTAGATTAGCAAAAGTAATCTGTATGTAATATTTTAAATTAGGCTATTTGGTTGCTTGTTCAATGGAAATAAATGGGTCTGTGTGGGCCTAGAACAAATGTAGGAAAACTTAGTGTGAAAAATAAGAGGTTATATATTGCCTAATATCATGAATAATTTTGAAGTCAATTAAAGCATTCCAGTAGGTTTGTTTTTCTTAAAAATGAACACATGCGGAAGATACTAACAATGCCATAAACTTGTTTTAAGCAGCAACTGAACTGTAGCTACATTCTCCAATAGTTGCCACCAGTTGGAATACAAGCCTCATTCTTACTTTACATTCTTTGCAGCCTGTCTCAGAGTAATAATAGCTAACACACATATTTACCGTCATTGGATGCTCTTCTAAGTGCTTTACAAATATTAATTCATTGTGTTAAGCACTCTGGACACCTTCTCAGATTTCTCTGATGGCCTCCCTCCCACAAAGTCCTCCCTTTGCTAGGTCTCTTCTCTACTTTCAGAGTCAGATGAACCTCTCCACAGGTTTCCTTGAGAAAATACCAAGGGCTGGATGACAACCTCAAATTGCATGAGAACCAGCTCTACATTGAGGTAAAAACTTTGACTGATGGGAACAACAGATGAGGAGTCATGAGGATAACTTCTCTTTCCTCTCTCATTTCTATGGCTGTTCCTCGTTATAACTCTTCCAGATAATTCCCATGTACATAATAAACATGCCTACCAAGAGACCCGCTTTATCTCTAGGCGTCTTGCTGTGAAATAGAACCCAGATTGATAAACATTATCTAGCATAATTTTACCTACTTTGTTAACAACTGTTTCCTTTTTCTCTCACTCTTACCACCCTAAGCTGGAAACACAAAAATAAAAGGTTATCCTCTTAAATCTTCCCTCCTGCTCCATTTTCTAGAAGGCCTAGACTAAGGTGATCATTTAATTTTCATAAAAATCCTGTGAGGTAAGTACTATGATTTTGCCCATTGTACAGATAAGAAAACTGAAGCATAATAGGATTATAAGTAACTGATGCAAGTTAGCACATCTAGAAAACAGCAGGCCAGGATAAAAATACAGGCAGTTTGGGTCCAGAGTGCATGGTCTTAAATCAATGCTGTATGATGTTGTCTGGATCGAGAAGGCAGCTCGGAGCCAAATCTGTATGTCAGCTTCATCTCCATAAGCACAAAGAATTATTAGTAAAATTAAAAAAAAAAATTTGAGATAGTTGTCTTGGATCCTGGAAAATACCACAGAAGAGATGAGAATTGACAATCCTACCGTGTCAGTTAGATCTGCTATCTAATTGAAATATCTTTGCCAAGGAGTGTCTGCTAGCTCACTGCTTCTGTTGCTATATAGCAGGGTAGAGGGTTTTTTAGTACTATCAGTTCCAGAATATTCTAGAATTACCAGAAAGCCACACCAATAAGTATACTCTGGATTACCATACTATTCTTTTAAATAAACTTCTGGAAGAAATCCTAACATATATCTCTTCCTCTGTATATCCCTCATGTAATAACTTATTTCTGTTTAATCTTAATTAACAAATCCATCCATAATTAAAGACTAAGCATTTATTAGTGACTGTTCCCATCAATTTTTGGTTATATATCTTTTTATACAGAAACTTCCCTTTTCAAAGTCAAACCTAATGAATCTTCAAATTAATGTAGCAGTGCAGACTTCTACCAGCCAAACCTAAAAAGCAGTTGTAATAAAATTATAAAACGGCACTCAATACCTGGCTGGGAAAGTATAAAATTAATATTTGCTGACTGTGGTTTAGAACTTGAAACGTTAACACAAAAAAGTGGGGAAATCTAAACATTTGTTCCTAGTAAAATTTTTTCACTTATATACAATAATAAATCTGACAGCCTACTTGTTATTGCAGAATGGACTATGGTCTGCTTCAAGTACATACAAACCATTCCATTCATTCCAAAAAAATCAATTATAGTTCTTCCAGGAAATTGTGGGGGAGTTTCAAAATCCAGCTGAATTCTTTGGAAGTTCAAACCCCAAACTCCATGTTCTACATGCCCATAAACTAAATATTATTTTTTGAATCCTTAATCCTATACGTCCCACATTCACATCATCAGATTTTGCCAATTCCTCCTTTACCACATTTTCTCAGCTTTAACATTTCTTTTCCACTCCCAGAGCTGGGGCACACTCATTTTCAGGTTGTGATTCAACCAGTATGGTCTGGATTCTGTGGTTGCTATATTGCATCCCACAGATTTAGGGAAGAGCATTTTCCTAAGTTACTCTGTGAATTGAATCCCCTGCCCCAAGCTGTGATACAGTTCATGTTCCCTCACAATCCCAGTTCTCCATTTGATCAAGAATATCTCTTCATATACAGCTGGCTTCAAATTTTTAAGTCATTTCCATGTGTTCTCCTTCCCATGTAGAACATTTAACACTATTCTTCTGTTGATCTTCACAACCTGTCACACAAATCTTTCAATTAAGTGTGAAGTCCATAGACAGAGTGATGTTGAATTCATTTGTATATTTCTCTTTTGGGTATTATGTTGGGTTTTCTCTAGGTATATTTGACTTTTTTTATCCATCCAACCAAATCTCAATAAGCATAATGTATTAGTCATGATTCTCCAAAGAAAGAGAGATATATATATACATATACACTCATATATATCCTATTTTATCCTGTGTATGTGTGTGTATATATATATACCAGGTGTGTTTATATCCTATGTATGTATGTATCATACATACACACATGCACACACACAAAGAGATTTATTTATTATAAAGAACTGGCTCGATTATGGAGACTGGTGAGTCCAAAAACTGCATTGTAGACTACCCAGAAGAGCCAATGATGCAGATGAAATTCAAGGCAGTGTGGCAGTTTTCTGGAGAGTTCCCCTTGCTCAGGGAGGCTGTAGTCTTTTTTTTAAAATTCAGACTTTCAACTGATTAGATGAGGCCCACCTGCAGCATGGAGAGCAATCTGCTTACCCCAAATTCACCAATTTAAATGTTAATATCATCCAAAAATACCCTCCAAGTTGATACATAAAATTAACAATCACACACAATAACTGTGCCTACTATTGCACTTATATTTTTTCCCCAGGTCACAATAGCCAGCACCCATGTTCTGTTTAACAGTAGATAGTTTACGACTTAGGTGACAAGCTCACATTATGTGTTGCTGATGTCTTAGAAATAAATTAGGCTGGCAAAGATAATTTTGCATGGCATAAATAAAAATATAATGGGTAATAAAAATAGATTTTTATGAGCTTTGTTTTTATGCTATATCCTTAGAAATTATTAGAACTCACAAATAGGTTACAAAAGCAAATTTTAATTTCTGAGATCTATATCACATTTAAAAAATAACTTTTTGGTAACTTGCAATGTAAGGTAGAGGCGAAGCTCACACTGAAGTCAGACTGCTTGGAATTTAAATCCTGGTTCTTTCCATTAGAAGCTGTCTTACTTTGGGTAAGGCACTTAATCTCTCTGTTCCTCAATTTACTCACCTATACAATAATATTAATAGAATCTTCTTTATAGGCTGTGCTATTGTCTAAATGTTTATGTCCCCTCAAAATTCATGGTTGAAACCCTAAACCCCAACATCTGATATTTGGAAGTGGGGCATTTGGGAAGTAATTAGGGTTAGATTAGGTCCTGAGGATGAGGAGGATGAGACCCTTACAATGAGATTAATGTCCTTTCTTGATGAGACAGATCTCTTTCTTGGTTCTCCATGTGAGGAAACCAGGAAGAAGACTTTCACCAGAACCTGACCATATTGACACCCTGGCCTTGGACTCAGCCTCCAGAACTGTGAGAAATAAATATTTGTTATTTAAGCTACCCAGGCTATCTTATTGTTATAAAAGCCCAAACTAACTAAGACTGGCCACTCAGAAAATTAAATGTAAAGTCCTTATAAGGATACTTGGCTGTTATTAAGTGTTATGCATATTTGTTAAATTTAAAAAAAAGGAAATAAAATAATTGTCCTGCATTAAGCAGAGGTTTTCTCCCATGCTATGAACTGACTCTGGAGAAGTACAAAATCAGCATAATAATTTTAGCTAATAAAATTCCTCACATTCACTTAAACACTTTATGGAAGTCAAAACAATGAGCTTTAAAGTGTTTGCATGAGATATTTTCTTAGGTGGTTAGATTTGTTTGTGTGAGAAAGCTAATACTAGCTCACTCTAGTGGAGAAATAAGTTGTCTGTGTCTTTAAGACACTCTCATCACAGGCAGATGAGCAGACAGTTTAATCTTTTTGGTAAGGAAAGAGCAAGTTTGGTGAAGTAGGCAGGTGAGATATTTGGCATTGTAGACACTAAATAACTTATTAACCAGTTTTCCTTTTCGTTTTCATTCACTGGATGTCATGATACATAAACCCATATGCATGGAAAATATCCCTGAGAGAGTGTTGGCAGAAAAGTTGGGTAATGTCTTCTTTTGCTGTATTTGTTATAGTATAAATTATAATATCCAATCTCTAATCTATTAAAGAAAATACTTGCCATTTTTATGCTCTAGGGTAGATAATAAATCATGCCATGATCAGATATTAATACTAATAATTATATCAGGCTACCCTAAGGACTCTGAGATGTCTCAAAAGTTTGAAAAAATTTTTTCTAAATTTCTAATATCAAATGTAATCTCTAAACAGCTCCTACAGAAAAATCATATCTACTGTGCTGGGTCAAAAGACAAGAGAGCACATATCAACCTCCTTAGACTTAGGTGGGCAAGCACAAGGTGACTGACCGAGGAGATTTATTATGGCTTCTGTACTGCAGTTGCATTCAACCTCTGCTTGATCAGCAATAGATGTTGATGTCTGTTTCTAATTGCTGACTGACTCTCCAGCTCTTGTACTATAAAAGATTGGGTCACAATGACCCAGAAGAGTAAAAATCTGACAGTGAGGTAGCTCAGCATTTCCACACAAATGTATCCTCTCATGTTTATGGCAGACTTGGGGTCTGAGTCCATACCAAGTAGAGCATACAGGGGTGTCTCAACACACAGAAATAGGAAAAAAGATCATGAGAGCATGGCATTAAATTCGAAGAACTGTATTATTTCCTAACTGTAGTGGGGAAAATATGTAAAGAAGCTATGCTCCCATGCCCAATCGAGTCAAATATAAGAGGCTGCTCTAACCCCCAGCATGCTCCTAGCCAAACATCGCATGTCCATGAGAATGTGAGGATAGTTCGAGAAACAGAGAACGGAAATGATCCTACTCTTTCCTTACTATTGAGAGAAATTTTCAACACAATTTTCACATTGATTTATAATAGTTTAATATGTATTTGATATTACTCTTTTAACCTATGTGTTGCAAATGTAGGCTTACAGAATTTCTACCTTGTGTTGGGGGCATTAAGATGTTAAATGTATTTTTATTTTATGTTTAATTTGTGGTTAAGAGGCTTTCTCTACACCAAGATTGTAGATTATATACCCAGGATTTTGCAGATACTTACATGATTTGATACTGTACATTTAAAGCTATTACTTATTTTGCGTAAGTAGTGAAGAAATGTCCATACTTATTTTTAACACTGTTTATGTAATGATCCAATTAGTCTTTACTAATTTTAAATGACGTTTATGACACTAAATTTCCATTATACTTGAGTCTAATCTAGTCCATTTAGATCTATGACCTATTGATCTATGTCCATACTACTTTTTAATTTATGAAACATTATAGTACAATTACTGTTAGTAAAGTACATCTTTATTTTTTTCTATTATTTCCCTGTTTCCTTATGTTTATTCCTACAGATGTCCTTTAGAGTCATTTTTTCACGTTAAAAAAATACATTAAGAATTTGACCAGGATTGATTGCATAGCACTAATAGATTAACTTAGGGAAAGTTGACAAATTTCAGTATTTTCCTATTCTAGAACAAAATATATTTTCTCTGTCTAGTAATCTTCTGTTCTATAATAGGTTTCAGAGTTTTAATTGTATTTATTCTATATTGTTCTATCGTGCTTTGTGTTGGAAATATTCCTAGGTTTCCCTTTACCTTTTTTGTAAAAGTTTGATTGTGTTTATAGATAGGAAAGCTACTAAATTTATTTCTGGAAGCATTTAAGTGAATTTCTTAATAATAAAAAGAATCTTCATAGATTTATAAAAAAAAACCTCTGTATACTATAGATATTTTATTTCCTCTTTGAATAATGCCTGAGGAGCGTATACAAAAAGAGTTCTCAGACTACTGAGATATTTCCAAATTCCTTTAGCACTTAGAGGTCCATAGGTTTGTGAGCAACTGAATCGATCATATGACTATTTAAATTCATTCTTCCTGGATGAGTCTGTATTTCACATTGACATGAGTCTCTTTTTTTATAAAGACCATTAAAACACAATTCATGTCATAGAATTTGAGAGCTATATAAAGCTACAGACATTATGAAGTCCAATCCAATACATGTTTCGCATACATCAATATACTGAAGTCTTTAAAAATACTTGTCAGGCTTCCCTGGTGGTGCAGTGGTTAAGAATCTGCCTGCCAATGCAGGGGACACGGGTTCGAGCCCTGGTTTGGGAAGATCCCACATGCCGCGGAGAGTCTAAGCCCGTGAGCCACAACTACTGAGCCTGCGCTCCACAACGGGAGAGGCCGCGACGGCGAGAGGCCTGCGCACCGCGATGAAGAGTGGGCCCCGCTCGCCGCAACTGGAGAAAGCCCTCGCACAGAAACGAAGACCCAACACAGCCAAACAAATAAATATAAATAAATAAATTTATAAAAAAAAAAGAAAACTTAAAAAAAAAAATATTTGTCTTTTTCCATTTTTTTTTAATGAAATACAATCATCATCATTCCATTGTTCCAATTACCGGGCTTCAGTTGATTGTGTTAAAACATGCTCAGTTGAGCAGATGGCCAGGGACCAACTAGAGTAGTGGCCCTTATTTTACAGAAACTATAAAACTGATACCAACTGATACTGTTGGTGCCTGCAAGGCAGTTCATCTCTTCAACAGTAAATCTGAGTCTCTGGGTTCTCTAAGGTTGGGCAGAGCCTGGGAGAACTGTTTATCAGTGTCAAAGAAAAGATTACTTGGAGAGGCCTGGATAACAGACTGACCATCCATGATTCAGCAAATTTCCTCTACCAAGCTTCCTAGTAGCAAAAATCACAAATCCTTCTTGTTTAGGAAACATATGGATCATTATTTTTTATATCTGTCAAACCATGAACAGGTCAATCCCTATAGGTTCATAGTCAAGAAACAAGTCAGATACTAAAGATGAGAACTAATCCCTAGGCAACTGGTCAGAAACTAGGAGAAAAGACTCATGTTTTTGATAGACTCCTTAACAGGATATATTATTCAAGTACATTAAAAAATAGGCATATATGTCAAAACATCAGCTGAAGAAGACTAAACTTTCTTGCAGAAGTTCCTTTTAACTGAAAAAGGTTTATTTTCTCTTGTCAGCTGTTTGAACGGCAAAAGTCTACTAAGATAGTTTTCTCTTATCCTTAATTGTCTATTCTTTCAGAATAGCTTTATCTTAAAGACTTGTTTAACCTACAATAAGAATCACCTAGGGTTAAAGTTAACTATGTTTTTCATGTTATTAATGAAGTATGGTGAAGCTACTGTTAGCATCTACTCAATCACTCAAGCTCCCCAGTTCCCCTTAAAAACGGATTTCTAATCACTTCAGTCATTCTCTGTTGGCCAAAATAATAAAGCAAAAATCTGCATATACTAGGCTCTCCATTATCTGGCAACTGCCTTATTCTAGCCCAACACCTGCCTGAGGTGTGGCAGTTGTGTTGACTGAGTGGCAGGGAAAAAACATGGATATTTCAAGGGACAGAATTAAATCAAGTTCAAAAACTCAGATGAAGTATAAGAAGGCTACAAATTGATTACTTATGAAGGCCATATCAAAGGCTTATTTTACATATACAGGTGAGTGGATGAAACCAAGCGTGAAGACAGTGATCAGGAATCTTTGGCTCTATGTCCAGCCTTATTTCTAACCATTCCTTCCTATGTACTTCATCATGCTATTTTATGACTTTACGTCTTTGTTGAGGTAGCTCCCCCTAGGAAGGCTTTTGCCATCTGGCCATCACGGTGAACTCCTACTGACCTTTTACAACTGAGCTCTGATTAAGCCTTCACTAACTCTTCCACTATTTCTCTCCCCCAAAAACCTGACAATCACTTTCTTTCTTTTTTTTCCCCCAAGACTTTTTAATTTATTTTTTTAAAACATTTTTATTGGAGTATAATTGCTTTACAATGTTGTGTTAGTTTCTGCTGTATAACAAAGTGAATCAGTTATACATATACATATATCCCCATATCTCCTCCCTCTTGCATCTCCCTCCCACCCTCCCTATCCCACCCCTCTAGGTGGTCACAAAGCACCCAGCTGATCTCCCTGTGCTATGCAGCTGATTCCCACTAGCTATCTATTTTACATTTGGTAGTGTATATATGTCAATGCTACTCTCTCACTTCGTCCCAACTTACCCTTCCCCCTCCCTGAGTCCTCAAGCCCATTCTCTACGTCTGTGTCTATTTTCCTGTCCTGCCCCTAGGTTCGTTGTGACAATCACTTTCTGCCGCCACTTTAGCTGATACTTACAGGTAGGACATAGAGATTAAGGAATGACTCTAAGAACCTAGAGATCATGAAGATAAGATTTGCCTAAAAGATTTAAACTTCAACATTAATGTGTAATGAATTGCTACAGAAATATATACAGTCACAACAAGGAGTCAGAATAATGTCTGGGCTATGGAAATTCCACATTAATAGAATTGTTGATATTAGTTCAGAGTGAGAATAGTGAGGAATTTGAGTGAAAAGGAATGTGATTCGCTCCCTGCCAAATTTTTCAGTGAATGAGGAGGATTAAACTAGGAATCAGGAAGAGAGAAGACAAAGGAGAGGCAAAAGATAACTGAACATAACGCTGTGAATCTTAAGAGAAGAAAAACATTTTATTTAAAAAAGCTCTGTACTAATCATCATGGAACTGTAACCGAGAGAAAAAAATGACAAAATCCTACTTCCTGACCATCAGGAAAGTGAGTTCAAAACTAAAAGATGCAGACAGTGGTATCTTCAAGGAAGACCTATGTTTCAGCTAAGAACAATGTAGGAAAAGTAGCTGGCATATAATTTGTGACTCTTGGTTAAATTTAGTCCTAATGGTTTCTTAGACATGACTGAATACTGAGCCAATAAACATCCTGCTTGGGATGGAGTTTGCCAAGCAATAGAGGTCTGATGCAAGATATCCTGCTAGAACTACAGCAGCATCTTGCCCACCAGGCTTTGTGGAAAGGGACAAAATATACTCATACAGATGAGGGTCCAACAGCAATAGTCCCTTACTGTGATACTCTGCTCACAAAGCAATATTCTAATAATTTGGCTTTTAATACAGATTGCCTAAAGGGAGAAAATATGCTTGGAAAATAAATATGAACGTCTAATTTTCCTATAATTGTATTTCTTAACATAAATTAATGAATTTATATATATATATATTGGTTTTATACTTCAGTGTTTTGTGATCATAGTCAGAATAAATTGGAAACCCTCTAGGATCATTTCTGGTCCACTGAAAAGATCACTCTTCAGGCATGGCCAGCTTATGAGCTAACTCTAGATTTACTTCTATTACAGAAAATAATCCCATTAACACTAAATAGATCTATACACTAACAGAGGGAATCTATTAGAGAAATACCTCTGTTACCCTGAAAAGAAATTATAGTTTTTTGTGCGTGTCTTGCCTACCAATCTGTGAGATTTGGAGGACAGAAATGGTGTCTTATTCTCTTCTAAATCCAGAACATCTAGTGCAGTATCTGGTATGTGTCAGGCAAACACTTAACAGTTTATGAAAGAAATTAAACAGTGCTCTATAGACTAAATGTGTGTGTCCTCCCAAAATTCATACTTGAAACCTAATCCCCAACGTGATGCTGTTTGGAGGTGGGGCCTTGGGGAAGTGATTAGGTCACTAGGGCAGAGCTCTCATTAGTGAGAGTGCTGTTATAAAAGAGGCCCCAAAGAGAGCCCTAACCCCTTATGCCATGTGAGATTACATTGAAAGAATGGCTGTCTAGACACCAGACACCAAAACTGCCAGCAAATTATTTTGTACTTTTCGGCCTCCAGAACTGTGAAAAATAAATGTGTTGTTTATAAGCTACCTGGTTTATGGTATTTTGTTACAGCAGCCCGTAAAAACTAAAATAAAGAGTTATTCAAATGGTGGCATTGCAGGAAAAAGATGCCCCTTTCCATTGAACAAGGTTATATAGTATCCATAGAATCTAACAATTGCTTTCTTGAAACTCTATGTAGAAGGTTGTACTGCCTAACAGGTCTCTGTGGCCGATTGAACTAAGTGGCTGACATATGCAAATTGGAACCATGATGCAGATCTATGCGGTTGGTCATTTCATCAGTCCTATGTGAGAAGGGGGATTTCGATTTGTGACCACAGCTTAACTTCTTGATCCTACAAACGTGTGGTACAGGTCGGCATCATGGTACATTTCCCCAGTTCTTTCAGTGAATGTCAGAAAGTTTTTCATTTTAATCGAATGGCAGATTTAATACAGATGTGGTTTAAACTGTCTACCATAAGTAATATATGTTTAAAACAGAATAATTAACATGAATTAACATGAATGATTTTGATAACTTGAGCTGCGAACACTAAACATTTTCTACAAAGTTTCAGGGACTTTTCACCTGTATTACAGCAAATGAACAGTTTCCAGGACAAGATTTTCTTTTAAATCAAAACATCTTCTCCCACCCTCCGCCCTGACTCTAAGTAGTCTATAGAGAGCAAATTCTGTCGTTGTTGTTTTTTTAATCTACAGGCTATTGAATTTTTCATAATGCTTACTTCCATTGATTATCTTAACAAATACTTTCTTAATAAGATGGAAACAAATGCAAAAGCCTCTGTAAGACAGGAGATTGGGCAGAGGACTAAGATATAAAGGCACAGAAACCAAGGACTGAGGGATCCACTCCACAAAGCCAATCAACAGAATGCTCAGGAGAAGAGCTGAGTTGATAAATCTAAGGCTGAAATCATGAAGATCCAAATAAGAGAAAAAATAAAGAGGGGTGTGTTTTGCCAGGGGGTGGGGTGGCAAGGAAGAAATTGTGAGAAACACACAAAATCAGAGCCTAAGAGAAAAACAAATACTGTATGCTAACACATATATATGGAATCTAAAGAAAAAAAAAAATGGTTCTGAAGAATCTAGGGGCAGGACAGGAATAAAGACGCAGATGTAGAGAATGGACTTGAGGACACAGGGAGGAGGAAAGGTAAGCTGGGATGAAGTGAGAGAGTGGCATGGACTTATATATACTACCAAATGTAAAACAGATAGCTAGTGGGAAGCAGCCACATAACACAGGGAGATCAGCTCGGTGGTGGTTTGTGACCACCTAGAGGGGTGGGATAGGGAGGGTGGGAGGGAGATGCAAGAGGGAGGAGATATGGGGATATATGTATATGTATAGCTGATTCACTTTGTTATAAAGCGGAAACTAACACACCGTTGTAAAGCAATTATACTGTAATAAAGGTGTTAAAAAAAAAATCAGAGTCTATTGGCCAATCTAAAGTCAAAACTCATCAATCAGGTAAGAATTATGAGTCCCACACACTTTATGCCCAATCTTGAGCTAGTATAAAATGATAAATTTTAGAGAAAAAAAAATATCATTCCTACCTTCAGAAAACATATTTTCTGGTGTGGTCCTCAGACTAAGTGGTCAAAATTAAGGTTTTATGTGGCCAAAACAATCACTAATCAGTGAAGTAATAAAAGCAATGACCTGATGAGCTCAAAGAAGGGATAAAAATGTGTATGGATTGCAGATCAATGTCTGAAGTCAAGAGGGTACAGACCCCTAAGTATAACTGCGAAGGATTAGCACAGAAGGAAGCCTGCCAAGGCAAAAGAACGGATATTTACATCCTGTTTTGCAAGTTAATCTTTTTGCCATCAGTCAACTCATTTGCCCGAAGTTCTCAGAGAAATGATAAACAGTGGAATTGGCGATCTTAACATGAGCAGATTCTGATTTTGATGAAATTGTTTTGAGGTTTTTTAATATCATCAAATCACCAACAAAAGACGTTCCTGCCCCCTCCCCTTCTGGTGGGACTATCCTGTAGACAGGATCCTAAAAAAGATGAATTACTCCTATTAGATAAATGAAAATTTGTCAGTGATTTATTAAATAAGAATTGTGCTCTCTTGCCTTAAAACATAAATTTTAGTCTTTGTTATCTTTTTGCTTCACTGTAAATTTCTGTATATTTTCCTCTCTGTAATATCCTAAGTTTGATTTATCCAATATCCTCAAAAACTCGTATGAAAGACAAATGAGTTGATGCTGGGCATAGCTCATAAAACATGTTTGGAGAATAATTTTTGATATATAGGAAACCTTTTTGGTCAATTTTGCAGTTGGTTTTCAAAGGTCATTTTTTTCCACCGAAATTCAATTAGTCATATAAAGTGTGAGTTAGTCATGTCCATCCAATTGGCAACATATCCTGATCCAGTAGCATGTGGAACTGGTGATAGGTATGTCAAAAATAGCAAATATATCTTCAGTTTCTTCTTGCCCATTCCACTTCATGAAGTCCAATTAACCAAAGAATAATTTGGTCTTCTAGACAAAATTTCAGTGACTACTGAAGTAAAGTTCAGTAAGGTTTTTTTGGGAGAATAATCAATGTTTATTTGTACCTTAAGATAGATTTTGCATTGTCCTTTTCATTAGTTTTTTTTTAATCATAAATGGATGAAAACTCATTGTAAATTCTTTTTTAAATCCCCAAACTCAGAATATTTGACTATCTTTTTAGATACTTTTAAAATGCCTTTTAAACAGAGTTGTGTTTGCCAAGGGGTGGGCGGGGGAGGGGAGGGATGGTCTGGGATTTGGGGATTAGCAGATGCAAACTATTATATTTATAATGGATAAACAAGGTTCTACTGTATAGCACAGGGAACTATATCGAATATCCTATGATAAACCATAATGGAAAAGAATATAAAAAAGAATGTATATATATATATATATATATATATATATATATAGCTGAATTACTTTGCTGTACAGCAGAAACTAATACAACATTGTAAATTCACTATACTTCAATAAAAAATAAAATGCCTTTTAATGATTTTTCTTATATAATAACTTTCACATTTTATACTCAGGCAGATATTCTCAGGAATACTATAAAATCTCTTAAGTGTCATTTATTATTTTCTAACATTCTGAGATCAAAAACATTCAGAAGAGAAAAAGATAAGTAGGCTTGTAAAAATTTTATCTAAAAAAGGTTCTTTTTGGTAAAGCTTGACTGATATTGGTATTTTATAATAAAAACAGTGTTTCATGCTACTCACTGAATAGTATTACCCTCCAGTACAGATCTAAAGAAGCTATAACTATACAAAAAAAATAGTAAGAAGGTCTTTATGATAGGGAAAATGCAGAGTACTTTCTTTTCTAATAGGTCAAGCTACTTAAGAAAGTAAAAACAAAGACAGTTTCTTGTTCATGTTTCCACTAACAGTTTTACGTAGGCTGAAAACTGGCCTCTCATCCTGTGACTGGGAGTCTTGCTTTTGTTTTTTCTGCCCTCCCTGCCCCTATCCTGCTGAAAACAAACATGGCTTGAGAAAATGCCTAGACACAGTGATCTTATTGTGCCAGTCTTAGTGCAGTTAGATGATTGAGAAGCACAACATGCTCCACAGATATGGAAGCCATGTAATTCTGAGCTTCTTCCAGGAAAGAATGAGCTTTGATAGGCTGGAACTAAAGCTTTTCTAAAGGTGTAAAATAACCATGAATTTCCTATTACTATGGACAACTATTTCAGATATTCACAGCCAATTTAAGCATGGTGTCTAACAGCTGTTCATAGTTTTCCTGCCTTTGAGAACATATACCTTCTAAAAAGAGAGAGGGGTACATTCCCCACTCTCTTTTTTTTTTTTTTTTAAAGTTATAACCATGTTATTTTTGCTTAACATCTGGTTCACTAGTTTGCTTGATTTGATGAAGTTTGAAAATGTATATGGCTCATTTACAAAGGACATGTAGAAGTACCACATTATTTTACAAAAGTTTGAATTTTGCCTCAGAAATGCATTTGATATTTTTAAAATTTCTACGTATTTAACACAAATTTATATTATGTGCAAAGTTTGAGAAGCCTTACAATTTTACCTAATTCTAAGGACAATAATTTTAACTATATGAATAACTATGCCCAGAGATGCAACCCGTATAAAGCACTCACCCATTTTCATTTTAATTACATTCATTAATAGAATTTTAGTTCAGAGAAAAAATTGAATACAGTAGAAATAGAAAGCATTTTTACATACCTTATTAGAGAGACTATTTTTTCTTTGAATACATAACATTTTGAATATTTACCTGGAAGCTTTCCATGTCTTTTGACCGCAAGGGAAATTTTATTTATAATAAGCATACTAAATTCTTGTATTAATTCAGATCTGTGAAATTGGCTTCAATCTGAGAAATGTCAATGCCATAGATAACAAAAGTTTAGTATATAATATTCTATACATATTGCTCAATAATATAAATAGGAGACGATGATGATGAGGGCATGTGTAGTGAAATTTGGGTGCTAGTTATACATTTAATGTGAATTTCTGGAAATGTGAATCATGCAGTACTAGCAATTTTTCCCCCCTCAAGAATATTAATCTTTCAAAGTGGAAATGAATTGCCTTGGTTTCGGGGGACAATTTGTACCCATGGTTACTTTATACTGGAGAAATACTTGTGGACTTAAATAGATGACTGAATCTACCTGTGTACCCTGCAAATCATTTTATAATCAGCACTTCAGTTAATCACCCTTTACATCCAATTGAGGGAAAATTAAGAGAATTGAGGTACTGTATGTACTTTAGATAATCTTTTACTTGGGAGGCTTTTTACTAGTTTTCTTTGAGAACTCAAATTGATAAAGTTCAAATGTTATTGCATTTGCTTGGATGATCATATTTCAACATCACAATCAAGGAGTATTATCATTTTATAAAATATACACAATTAAAAACTACATGATGTAACAAAATGTGAAATGCAAAGCTAGATTCACTATATGTACATTTTCAATCCATTTTCAAAAGTTGATTTGTTTTTGTTTTGTTTTTTTAGGGGAATGCGCTAGTGAATGAAAGAAAGACTGTCTTTAAAATATTCTAACAGTGATCGTTGATAGAAAGAATAGAATATTAAGAAATGCTTTGATACTTTAATTTCAAAAATCAATATTTTTACTAATATTGAAATGTATATTTTACAGAAAAATGTTAATTCATGTCAGTGTTATTAAAACTCCCTTGTACTTTTCCAAAAATAATTTATCTTATACAAAATTTGGCTTTGAGGAATCTGAATTTTAACCCACCTTAAATCCAGTGTTGAACCCAATAAGTGGAATTCAACCATACTTTTTAGAATTACATATATTTTTAATTGTATTAAGGATTAATATATTTTCTCATTTTGATATGTAAAATTTCTCATAACTCAAATTAAATATAAAATTATAAAACTATTTAAAACTAAGAAAAAGGTTGTTTATTTCTTCAAATAATATTTGGATTCATTTATCTTTAAAAAGTATCAAATTCATAAATAATAAACTATACTACACCTTTAAAAAAATTATTACTAAACCTGAATATACAAGAGTTTTATGGTTTTTTCTCTGAAAAATAAATAAAATAACTCCTTTACAAAGCAATAAATCCATAAATCCAAACAGGAATCACAGTGGACAATATTACCTTCCCAAATCAATCATAATAATTAATATTAATAGCTGAATATTAGTTATTACTTATAATAATAAATTAATGTTAATAATAACTAAGCAAGTCATAGATGATAAAATTTAAATGAAAATACTGTTTTACTGAGATATTTATCCTAAGTAGTCAGCTGGGCTCTTTCTCACTGTTTTAGGTAATTTGTATGTGGTTGCATAATATAAAGTCATATATTATCAAAATCGCAAATTGCCGCAGGTTTTGGACTTGAAGCAACTTGCTGGTAAAGCGATATAGTAGAGAAACATCTATTTTCATGGTAAAAATGGTCTCTGAAGAGGGATTATTAGCAAAAAAGAAAGAATAAAAAACTATGGAAGTGAAAGAACTTTTGTATCTCCTTTTTTAAAAATGCTGTTATTGTGAAAAATTATAATATGTCTTTCACTGTGCTCAGTGGATCATATCACAGGGGAGGAAAAAGGCTTAATAGCATGAAAAGAAAATTTCAAAATCTGCACTTTTACAAGAACATCCATTTAGAGTAGGTCACAGATTGGCACATAAAACCACTTTTAACAAAATGAGTCAGTTGAGATGACAACATTTATTTGTTGAAATCAGTGTTGTTTTGAAAATCAGTGGTACTTTTACAATCCATTTAGAAAAAAAATTGGTCTAATTTCTTAGTCCTGTTTTTATCCCCAAAATAAACCCTTTTAAAAAAAGCCATACTGTTAATTCCATTCATTAGTCTACTTTAGGAATGTGGACAAATAGAAGATAGCAGTGATAAAGATAAGGCAAAGGAACCCAAAATTCTGTGCCTTGTTCAGCCTTATCTTCAATAAACCTGTATGAGTTATTCTCATTTTCCAGGAATTCCTGACAATCTTAATCTCATTTTTCCATCATCCAAATTGGCCACATAAGCAAAAATGGCCCAATCCTGGTTCCAGTGAGTCGAGTGAAGACATGGCAAAAGTTGTAAGAAAGCTTAACTGATTCTTACTTTGACAATCATTGATAAATTCAAAATTTAAAAAGGCAATCACTCCAATAAAACAAAAATGAAATTCTACAAGGTTACATCTATTTACAAACTGATAAAACAGCTTGGCCAATGGAGATGATTAAAAAGCAAACAAAAATTTAAAACGACATCTACAAAAAAGTGGTTCTTTGAAAGGTTTATCTGGCAAGTGAGTTGACCAATGACAGACAATCGACCAATTTAGGATAAATCACAATGTTGTGGGAAAAACTTGGCCTTTGAATCAGACGGAAGACATGGTTTAAAACCTGGATTCTAAACTTGTCATCATTTTAGTTCCGCTGAGTAAGATAACCTTTATTTCAGCCTTGGAATCTTCATAAATAAATAAATGATACATCTTTCATAGGACTATTGTAATAATTAAACAATATAAGGATTGGCATAATGGGGGACAATGTCTAGAGAACTTTGTGAAATTTGTACATAAGTGTTACGGGCTGAACTGTGTCCCCCAAAATTCATATGTTGAAGTTCTAACTCGCAGTTCCTTAGGATAGGACTGCGTTTGGAGATAGGGTCTCTAAAGAGGAGATTAAGTTAAAATGGGGCTTTTAGGGTGGGTCCTAATCCAATATGGCTTGTGTCCTTATAAGAAGAGGCAATTTGGACACTCAAAAGAGACACCAGGGATGTCTGCCCACAGAGGAAAGAGCATGTGAGGACATGGCCACATGGTGGCCACCTCAAGCCAAGGAGAAAAGCCTCAGGAGAAGCTGACACCTCAGTATTGGACTTCCAGCCACAGAACAGTGGGAAAATAAATTTCTGTTGTCTGGTATTTTGTTGTGGCAGTCCTGGCAAACTAATACAATGCACATACAGAGAAAAAGAAATGTATCCCAATGTAGGCATGTCCATTGCTGTATGTCATACTTTCTAGGAACGTGCCTCAGGAAATGTTCCAAAAACTTTACGTACATTATTTTATTTAATCCTCAAAATAGCAATAATGAGTTAAGTGCTATTTTAATGTCTATTTTACAAAGAGAAGACTGAGTCACAGCTTTCAATAACCTAAGGTCACAGAGTTTGCCTAAAACCAGAGCCTAAGCTCATAACCACTATGCTCTAAAAGAAACTGCAAAGTTAAGAATAACAAACATTCAGTTCTATGGGTGTGTATACAAATTGTACATCATTATTCATTAAAGAACATGAAGCCCCTAGCCCTTGTTAAGAAAGAAGGAAAAGTCATATAGACTTTAATCCATATTTGGACATGTATGAGTACATGTTATCAGATCTATTTTAATAAGAACTTTTCAGTGATCATTTTCATGAGGAATGTAGATGACACATGTGGTTTTTAAAACACAAAGAGTTCTTTTTAGCATAGCCTAGACTATAATATTAGAGTCCTTTAGCCACATCAGCTCCAAGTATCCATTGGATAATTCCATGAGCACAAATACAAAGTAGATACAACTCAGAAGGAAATAAAAGCTGATTACATTGTCTGACCCTCAGTTAAAATGCTTAGATTTTTAACTGGAAAAAATGTGTTTCATTTTGCAACAGTAATTTGGTGGAAGGATTTGAATAGGTCAAATATCTGAATTATATATCAATTTAACAGAAACTTGGTTTGATCATTTGAATTACTGTTAATCAATTATTGGTATGGAGAGGCCCTAGAGGATATAAAATAAGAAATTGATACAAATGTTGAGCATCAATTACTCATAAAAAAATTCATCTAATAAAATTAAAATAGCATTTTTAGTTATGAAAAATACTTATTACAGGTACCAGGCGCTTCCCTAGATCTGACATAGCAATTAAAAAGGCAAAATTCCTTTTCTCTATTTTTCATAAATACGAGAAAATGTCCACTAAAATTTATTTAATATCATTACTTTTCATTGAAATGCCTTTTTTCTTTTTAGTAGAGCAAAAAGAAACTTTACTTGATGACCCGATAAACATAATCATAAATTCTAATTATTTAATTCTGCTAAAGCAGTATTTTCATTAATTTACTTATCCAGTCTTTTTCTTTATGTGTCTTAAAATCTAGAATGGTTGTACTTTCAATACTTTCTCTAGCTATAAGAGTTGCACATAACAATTATGGAAAATTTAAATAAATAAAACAAATAGTAGCATTTGTAATCCCTCCACCACTGTAGGTCACTACTATTCAGATATTGATGTATTGCACTTTTCGTTTGTTATTTGTTTATATGTATTTGTGCCTGAAAATTTGATTCATGTATGCATTTATTCTTTAATTTAGCAAATGTGTATTGAACAACTACTCTGTGCCAGAGCAACAGAATATGCCACCCACGACTCTGTATTCTGGAAAATTTGTCGATGGAAAGAAGGCTCCAGATCTGGACATGCTAAGTTTGAGATGTGCTTTAAACACCCAAATGGAAAAGTTGACCAGGGAGTTGGATGTAGAGTTGTGCAGTTCAAAAGACAAGTCTGGTCCAGATATATAACATTTGGGAGTAGAAGGCATTTAAAACCATAAGGCCAGATAAAGCACAAACACATTATAACGGGTAGAGAAGAGACCAAGGACAGATCCCTGAAGCGCTTAAGAGGGTGAGGAGAAAAGAAGAACCAGGAAATGTGACAGAGAAGGTGCAACCAGTGAGGGAGGAGGGAGAGCAAGGGAATGAGGTGTCTAGAAGCCAAATACAAGAAGTTTAATATAGTAGCAGAGAGTTTTGGCTCTGAGAGTGCTGCTAGGGCAAGTACGAGGATAAGTAGGAAGTGACTGTTGGATTTAAGGTGAGGAGGGCATAGGTGATCTTGATGAGAACAGTTGCCATGGAGTATTATGGAGGAAAACTTGGCCCCAGTGGAATGAAGGGAGAATGTGAGAAGAATTAGAGTGAGTGTGTATAGGCTACTCTTTCCTGGAGTTCTGCTGAAAGGAGAGTTAAAAAAAAAAAAAAAAAAAAGTGAGTGGTACTTCAGGAGAAGGTGGGAAAGGGTTCAAAATAAGTTTTGCTTTTTCTTTTAAAATGAGAAAAATAATATATGGTTTGAATAATAATTGAAGTTAGCTAAAGGGGAGCAAAAAGGTGGTGTAAGAAAGAGGGGGGAATTGTGATGCTGACGAGAAAGAAAGGAAATGGGACATCCTTTAGTCAGATCTATGAAAAAGTGAGTTCTGGAAATAGGCAGAAGGGCAGAATATGTGAGGGCAGGTGAGGTTAGTCATGATTAGTGACAGTCTGCAATGATCCCTTTTGACGACCGAGGAAATGGAGTAGGGATGGGAGGGGATAGGCCTGGAAGGATCAAGGCTAATGTTCATGAATTTCAGATGAGAACAATCAGGGTGGTTGTTTTCTCTGCTCATGTTCAGCTGATTGGGTGCAGGAAAAGAGTAGGAGAAATTGTGGATTTAGGTGGTTATTGGCTAGACCATGAAGTGGCAAAGAAAGCAAAAAAAAAAAAAAAAAAGATTTTTATCAAATTGTTCTCATTTAACATTAAATCATAAGCCTTTTCTGTGTTATCAAATATCGTTGTAAACGTTTTAATGTCTGTAAATTGTTGGGCTGCACCCCCCAGACCTGAAAGCCCATCCTCGAGATGGGAGACAGCAACAGAGACATCAACGGTTTATTGGATAGGGAATCCTACCCGTCTGAAGCAAAAGGTCCTAGAGCAACAGTCCATCATGTATGGCAGGCGGGCGGGCGGGCAGGCAGGCAGGACACGACAGCAAGCTTACTCGGAGGAGAAAGAGGCTACCATTTATAGAGGGAATTGACTTCAGGTTGGCTCATCAGTTACCTGAGAAACCAGTGGCTGGGGCAGGGAGCAAGCGTGTTGGCAGTTACTGATTAAGCCCAACGATTAAGAGGATTGGATAGTCATGTGAGTAGGGTGTAAGTGAAGCAAGGACTGGTCGAGCAGAAGAAGTACAGAGAGCAAGAGAACAGCCATCGTGAGTGGCCTGACCATCCATACATAAATATATGAACAATAGGTTTAAATATTTCCCTATTGTTGGAGTGTTTTAAATGTTTTTACTTATTATGTATACTATTTCAATAATTATTGAATTTGAGGATCAAAATTGAGAACCAATTGAAAGAAGAAAGGTATCTAAAAGCACAAAAGAAATTGCAAAGAAATTCCAAAGGAATAAATTATTTTAGTGAAGAATCTATTGCTGTAAAACAATTCATTCCACAAAATTCAGTGGCTTCAAAAACAGCAGCTAATTTTTCCCTCATACGTCTGCAATTCAGGTAGAGCTTGATGGGAATATCTTTTCCTGCTTCAACATCCATCATACAAAGCAACTTTGACTGGAAAAATTACTTCCAAAGTGGCACCATTTACTTGGCTGTTGGCTAGCAGCAGAGCTGAGGATATTTGAAAGATTATAATATATCTTAGAAATCAATATTTCATGATGGATATAAATTCAGATTTGACTGGAAGAGTTTTTATATATTCCGTTTGTCCAAAAAAAATCTTTTAAAAACTTAATTCTACTTTTCTTGGACAATTATTTTTTGCCTCAATTGTGTTGGAATTTCTTTCCTATCTCTTTTTGGTATACTTTGCTGTTCTTTGTATGGCTTATTAATATGAATACTTATTTATTTTCATTCTCTATTTATAAATATGAAAATTTTCAAAACTATGCTTGTACCTCTGCATAGAGTGTTGGACATATCTTATACAGCTTACCATGATGTTGGCTGCTAAATAATCAGTCATCATAATTTGCTTTCTATTTTATACAGTACTTTCTAGCAGAAATTTGCTTTGCTTTGCTCCTTTTCTGTGTTTATTTTCAACTTGAGGTGTTTTTTTAACATCTAACTTTGATGATTTAATTAAAAATGGAAACTAAATTTCATCTTTGAGAAATACACTAAGATTTTATTTGTGATGTGATCACAAATAATGGTGTATATGAAGGTGTATTCTCCGTTTTTAGTTGCTAGGTTTAATGTTTCCCCTTTAATTTAACCTAGTGATTACTCAAATATTTTCTTTTATTCTAAGTGTATTACACCAATTACTTCATTGGCTAAAGTTTTTAATATGTAACAAAATCTTTACAACAGACTGATGGTTGAGAACTGATATATAACAACATCTCTTGTAGAAATGCAATATTTTCATTCAAATTAATAATCTGTTACTAGTATTAGTATTTGGGAAAATATAATCTGAAAAATCCATTCACTGTAAAGCCATATAAACAACTTAAAAGACCATTTTATGATTTCTTTATTATTGTGGAATAGACAAGATATCAATCTCTTACACCTAGAATCACTCTGTGCCCTTATCCTAAATTATATACTGCTTCTGGGTGTTAAAAAATTTTATATATGAATTTGATTTATCTCTCCCTAATAGTTAAAAATACTTAGGAAATACTCTTTGAATGTATGAAGACCTAAAATGACAGTTCTTTTATTCACAGGATGCCTCTTCCTACACAGGCAGCATCTAATATTTAATGGTATAATATCTCTTTTGATAAAGCACATCTTCAATATTCATGTTTTTATGATTTCATCAATTGTAAAACTCATCTTATCCACCTGGATATAAAGTATAAAAAGAACTATATTAATCATGTCATTAATAGCACTGCAGTCTGAGCATGTTTATTGAAATCACACATCCTCTCTTTTGACTCTCATTTTGCAGAATAGACCTCAGGATATATTTTTACACTGTTATTGTAATTTTCTTTAGAAGAGTATTATTTAGTTCCGTTAATACTTTAGCACAGGAACTATTAATTAAGTAATCATGTTTCCTAAGTTTCTTATTGATAAGTTAAAAAAATTAAATGACATATCTGTATGAATTATTACCAGGGTCACAACTATTTGACCTTCATCATTTGGAAACTAAGAAAATGACTCTTAGGATATTTCTCTGGAACACGAGAATACTTTCTCTGTGAACTTCATTAACATAGGTATTTTTCTGTCTTCTGGTTTGGAATTACACTTGTCACAACTCATTTTCAGTGTGAATTAAATGTTTCCTAGGTAATATAAATAAGTATATTCTTGCAGGCAGGGCTCACTAATAGCTAACTATTCTTATCGACCAGTCTCTGTGGTAGAATTAGTGAGGTTTGTAGGTATATTTTAATGTCATTTCAACAAATGAACCTCTGTGACCAAGAATAAGCCTAGATTGTAGAGATGGTTTACTGGGCTGCCAGAACTATTGGAAAAGTGAAATAGATCCTTTTTTTGTGTGTTTTTTTTAACAAAGCATGTTTATATTTTAAGTTTACTATTATTATTTGTAACTTCATTTTTTTCTTTTATTATAGCTCTAAATATTATTTTCATCTTCAGTCTTCAGCAGGATACTTTTTCCCCTCAAATGTAACTAGGTACTATATCAGAGAGTGAATCATTTTTATTGCCATCTATGGGAAATAAAGCACTACATTTAATTCCCCCAAGTAAAGTCATATAGTAAAGACAATTTTATTACAGCCTCTATTCTAGAATTTAAAATACTAGTACTTTTTTAATAGTACTGCTGTAGTATTTGTCAGTTTTTAAAGACCCAATGTCCATGTAGGAAACTTTAATGTTAACCTTATATTCCTTCCAAAGAAATCTACACATCTTGACAATTACACAAACACACATACACACACATGATATCTCTGCAACTGAAAATGTAATCTAAATATGAGTCAGCATGTAGTGTTATGAGTTAGATCTGTGACAGCAGATTCTTGACGAGAATTCTGTGTTCTCCATTTAGTACCTGTTTATCCTTTTGTAAGCTACTAAATCTTTCCAATTTTTGAAATTCTTACCTGTTCAATGGGATTTTTACCCAGGAACACTGTGAAGATTTAGGGAGATAACATACAAAAAGGATGAGGTACTAGTACTATGTAAGCAATTGCTTTATATTAACTATTACTTTATTGTGGTATTTTTTCATATCAATGTACTTTTAAATGGAAGATAAGGATATATGCATATATATGTCTCTGTAAAAAAAAAAAAAGTTACCACAATTTAAGACAGTATCATGATGAATATCACAAGGAAATCTAAACAGCCTCTAGGTATTTCAAGAAGAGAAGATCATTTTTAAGTGATGCTTTCTGAAAGGACTCCATGAATGAATAACATCTTTCCCAGTCACTGAAACAGATTCACAGGTTTATTTTGTTATTAAAATAAAATATATGGATAACTGATTGGCTGACCAAAGTGTACTTTCAATAACACTAGAATTAGTACATATTTTTGAATTAAGAATGGATTTAATTCAATGTATATAAGCTTTATAATTTAATTCTCTATTATATCTGAGTCCTTCAGGTGTGTTTGAGAAGCAAAGCAAAGTACAATTGTTTTTATGTGAAATACTTTAGGAAACATTTCAATTGGTTGCTGCACAGATAATAACCTTCAGCATGTGGTCATGAATTAAATGCAAAATAACATCAGGAGCCCTGCTTCAAGAAATAATTAGGCCTTCTGCAGAGTCATTCAGTAAAATTACATTATTGTGTTCAACTGAGAGGAGCTGTGTAGAATTGTATTTGTAAAATATAATTGCAGGGACAGCTGGCCTCAAAAAGGACGAATCTTAATAATATACGTTGCTGAGGTGGTTGGTTGTTTACTCCCCATTATGAGAGTGGTTGATAAGAAGAGCAGTCATTTGCTGCATGGGAAAGAGAAATTAATTCAGGAAAATGATGATGTAGCTTCTCATGCAGTTTAACTGAATTTTAAAGTGAAATGTATTGTTAGCCGTGCAAGCAACATGCCTGGAGGATTTGTGCTCCTTGCTCCCACTCTTGAAGCTTCAAATCTTCTATGTGGCCTTTCTCAGTTGGCTTCTTCTTTTATTTTCTTAACTTCCCTCTTGTAATGTAAACATGGGAAAGAGAAAGTGGTGGAAGAACAAAGGATAAGCATACAAAATAGCTCCACTCCTTCTGCATAAAGCTTTAATAGGGAAATGGTACCACACTGAGATTTTTTGAATAGATTGATAATAGCACGTTCATTTAAACCAAATGGGGAGCCACTGTATGTTTTGCCATTTTAAAGTCAATTTCACTTTTACTTAAAGGCCCTCTAGATTTTTTTCCACCCTTTGTCAAATAGGATGATTGATTTTATCAACATAAGTTTTCAATGCCATTATAAACTCACATGTGCTAAAATAAATGTCTTGACACTCTCAGGATCATGAATTATACAGATTATCACATGAAGTGTGGAGGCTAGTATTTCACATACAATTTACTGTCATGTAAATTAAATCAAGGGAAGACAAAGAAAACATTTTGGTTGATTATCAACTCCACAGAGAGCTATAAGATTTAATATGACATTTAAAAGTAAGTTAAATTTTAAATGGCTTTTGATTATACAAATGAATATTAGGTAAATATTTGAGGTAATTATCCCTTAAAACCAAAACATTAATAAATGCATTTTATTAGTCTTTATTGAGAACTGAATATTTCTATATTTAGACAATGCCATAATACCTTTCTCTTTTAAAGTATTGGGGTGACATAGTTTTATTTCTAAAAACAAAGTTTGTAATTTTCAGGTAAAATATCTAAAGACAAAGTTTTAATTCTTCAGCAAATATTTATTGAGGCACTGTGTGAGAGTCACTGTTCTATGCAGTAAACAAAACACAGTACACTCAGGGAAGTGATATGCAAAAGTGAAGGTGGACATTTGTAATGTCAGCAGTGATAAATGTAACAAGAAAAATTAAGCGGAGTAAGGAGATCAGTAAAGCACGTACACGCAGGTTGGTCAGGGAAGTCCTCTCTGAAGAGGTGACATTTAAGCAGGGCCCCATCTCTGATTCTGGTGGGGGTTTTTTTTGGAGAATTATTTAATATTTTTATTATTCTGAAACTGAGGAGAAGCCAAAGCTGCCAGAAAATTGTAAGATATACATGGAGGAATTCTGTTCTATCACAGGAAACCAAGTCAGATGACTTGGATATATGTACAGCTGAGATTCACAGAATGCTTTTATTAACTTCACTTATGCAGAAAATATGATTTCAATGAAGCAGTGGGAGATATAAGGAACCGATTTTTAAGTTATTATGTCTTATGATCTTATGGATCAAGAATTCAGGAAGAGCTCAGTTGGGCTATTCTGTCCTGTGTGGTTTCGACTAAGGCCACCTTGGGGTTCAGCAGAAGACGGGCTCATCTGGAAGGTCCAAGGTGTCTTCATTCACACATCTGGCGCCTTGGTGTGGATGACAAAAAGGCTGCGGTTGGCCAGGGGCTGCCAAGGAGGGGACTATACGTGCCAGTTAGCATGGCAGGCTCAGGGTTGTCGGGATTCTTGTGTGGTGGCTCAGGGTTACCCAAGAGAACGTTCCAAGAAACAGTAAGTAGATGTTTCTAGCCTCCTAAGCTCTAGACCCAGCACCTGCCCACAGCATCATTGCGGCTGTATGTTATTGATCACAGCGGTCACAGTACACACACAGATTCATAGGCTCCAATTCTTCATGGGAGCAGAGTCAAAGAGTTTGTGGCTACCTTTAATCTGCCATAATATCCATTTTAAGAATGACAAAATTTACTCAAAAACGGTGATAATAAGCAAACTAACCTAAAGTGATTGGATAGCTCTATAGATCTGTTGCATTTGGTGTGGGTGTATGTTTGTGTGTATAGTATTTGAACCAAACCTAAAATGATATTGGTGTCATAAGAATATGGCATTTTCCCACTTGTATACTCTAGAACCCATAAATTAAAATCCAGTCAGAGAAACATTATTTAATTATATATTGAGGGTAGTGACATGAATCTACGAAATGCAGCAAAAATTAATGCACTATTGGTGTTTCTCTTATAAAAGGGGATTTACAGATGGTTTATTTTCACCTCAATGCTGATTTTAGGATCTCTCAACTCTTACATAAAAGATACAATGACCACTCATTGTGACATAATGATCTCCTTTATTTTTAAATTCCCACTGAAAAAAATTATAAGTATGATGCCCATATTTGACTTACAGGCTGTGTTGTATCTGCTTGAGAATTAATTTGCAAACCATTCTTTTGGTAGCCCTGAGCTGTCAATCCAGTCAGTATGGTCTCTGCTTCTGATGTCTTCTTTGATAGATAATTCTAAGTTCCAAGCAAATTACTCAACCAATTTTACCTACAGTAGCAATAAAATCATCCTAGTATTTTCCCTAACTGTGGTACATTTTTTATTCACGTTCGTTCACTAGGTCTACTTTAATAGGACAAATAAGATCACTTAGAATATCTGCTATAGCCATGGAAGTCCTTAATTTAGGTATTAAGGATTTATAATAATTGGGATCTAATGGTCATTATTAGTTAATAGTTTTAAATTAATTTTTTCTATGTAAAAATGCTTTATCTAAGATACTTAAATAGCCAAACTTTTACTGTGATATTGTTAAAACTTTGTTAAATTAACATTTGTTAAGTGGAGCACAGGGTACTGAATGGTGAGTTATGGTTCAACTACAGACCACAATAAAGTTGAACTAGAGAAGATTATTACTCACAGGTCCTGGGGGATGTACATGGTACTCTAAAGAAGTTACATAGATTTCTCCAGATATATGCCCAAGAGTGAGATTGCAGGATCATATGCTATTGCAGCACTATTTACAACAGCCAAGACAGGGAAGCAACCTAAATGTCCATCGGCAGCTGAATGAATAAAGATGTGGTATATATACAAAATGGAATACTACTCAGCCATAAAAAAGGATGAAATAATACCATTTGCAGTAATATGGATGGACCTAGAGATTATCATACTAAGTGAAGTAAGTTAGAGAGAGAAAGACAAATATCATATGATATGGCTTATATGTAAAATCTAAAAAAAAATGTTACAAATGAACTTATATACAAAACAGAAATAGACCAACAGACATAGAAAACAAATTTATGGTTACAAAAGGGGAAAGTAGAGGGTGGGAAGGATAAATTAGGAGTTTGAGATTAACATGAACACACTATTATATATAAAATAGGTAAACAATGACCTACTGTATAGCACAGGGAATTATACGCAATATCTTGTAATAATCTCTAAGGGAAAAGAATCTGAAAAAGAATATATATATATATATGTGTGTGTGTGTGTGTGTGTGTGTGTATGTATATATATATATATATATATATATATATATATATATATATATATATATATATATATAAAACTGAATCAGTTTGCCGTACATCTGAAACTAACACACCATTGTAAATCAACTATACTTCCATTTTAAAAAATTAAATAAAAAAAAGTTACATAGAGATGTCAAGGCAGAATGCAGGCAGAGAAAGAGGCAGGTCCTCGAGCACATGCTTTTATTAGGGTTCCTAGGCGAAGTGCTTTGGGGTTCCCAGGCTAAGGCAAGATTGGTTAATTCAATTCAAAAGAGTGGGGTTTTGGTAAGCTCCACAGGGGTCTTATCTAAAGGGAGCACCCGGAGAAGGCACTGAGGGGTGGGAAAGATTGTTGATCACAAGAGCCGTTGGGGAAGTATTATCAGAAACTTAATTTGCTTGTGACTCTGCAGACTGTTATTTGGGGGCACTTTCATGAGGGGCTAGTGTCAGTTTAATACCCTCATAGGCTACTTAACCAAACAAAATGGATGCAGAGGCAACAATATCATGGAGTAGCTTAGCTAAACTCTCAACATATATATTAAATAACAAAATGTAAAATTCTAGAACAGTATTGGCTCCACTATAACAGTTTTCTGAATTATCTAAATTCTGGTCTGTTTGGACAGCAAGATTTATATTTTTCCTGAAATCACTTGAGGTTTAGCAGGGATCCCTATTTCTTTATATTTAGGAAAATCTGAAGATAGCTACGTGTGCTATTCTGAATGCAACACACTTGCTTTTGACATTTTCTTTCATTTTTTTCCATGTGAAGTCCCTCTGACGCTAGGTGTGACTAGAGCCTATATAATAGGATCTTTCAAGACTTAACTTCTCATAACTTATTTTTAAGGTAAAGAACCTGGAAGATGTATATCTGCATGAGTTGGAAACCAAAAATTCCACTTGCATTTTTGCTCATTAAACATACAAAAATTATTCAGAAACTGACCCAAGACACATGCCAGTTGAAATAAATTAAAAAGGAAATTACTTTCTTTCTCCTTGTGCTGGCCTCATGGAACAGTCTCATTTACTCTTCAAAACATGTTATAAAGTTTGATCTTGACCAGGAAGTTGAGAGAACGTAATCACAGTCTGTTCTCTTTGAACTGGCTGGGTCTGCCAGCCAACTTCTCTTCTGGCATTCCCAGACTCAAATTAGTCTTGCGATTCATTAATAACCACTTTAAGTCCTTTCTTGAAAAGCATGATAAAAAAATCATATCCCAACATTTAAATGCCTAGCATTTAATGTCATATAATCACCTGAAGGTGAAAATAATATCTGCCTGGCTTGATTTCACAGTTACAGGAATTTCTGGGTCTAGATATCTGGGAATATTTGAAAGCCTAATGAAACTTTTTGGTTTTTATTTTTTTTTTCAAAGTTATTCTCTTTTTTTCTGGGCTTTGGCATTAGGTAAGTCTATCTAGAGATGATTTGATAACAAGTGACTTTTATAGGAAGCACTCATAGCTTTGAGCAATTTATAGGAAACATTCATAGCACTGAGTGTTCCTTTAGGTTTACCAATTTTATTTTCTAGAACCCAAAGGTAATTTTTATAGTGGTGGATCCATGAGCATTAAAAAATAAGAGTTAATTCTTATTAAGTTGTTACTCCAAGTGCTTCTTTGTGTATTAACTCATTTAATCTTCATGATACCCCTATGAGGAAGATACTTTTTTGAAGGGGAATAAGGGGTCATCCCCAAATATGGATGGGGATTCTGACCCAGAGAAGGTCACAAAGCCAGTAAATGGTAGAATCAGGATTTGAAGTCAGCCTGTTCAGCTTGCCCGGTTCTTATCTGCAATATTGTTCTTCCTCTCTATATTAGATTTAGGAAGAACTATCTGTAAAGATTCAGTGGCCTTAGGATAACTCATAACAGAACCAACATATTCAAAATTGCTTGGTATGAGTCATTATGTAATTTTCAAGTTTTCAGGTCTATGAACTTTGTTTATGCTAAACTCAATACCTTAGAGCATGTAGGAATATATAATCATAACCTCTTTTGGCAATGGACACTTCTATTCATAATTTCCCATGTATAATATATGAGAATCATTTGGACAGAAAGATATGTATATATATATGCATATAATAGGGAAATGTTATTATGATTATTATATTTTAAAATATAATTTTCCTTTTAAGTTTACCTTGTTTGGAGGAGTTTCTAGAAGGAAAAAAAAATGAGTCAAATTACATTTTAGAATTTCTTTTTCCTAAATTAATGTTTTACCCTCAGTGACCTCATGAAGATATTCCAGAAAGGCTGGGGTGGGGGGACATCTTTAAAAGTTAGAAGTATTTCATGTATTTTGGTGTTCAACACCATGGTCTTTCAAGTGACTGAAGCATTGCTAAGAAAAAGTAAAAATCTGATGTCAAAACAGTAATTGCTTTTTTTATATTTGCAACTGATCATAGGACTTAAGAGAATTTTGATCTTATGGATATGTCAAACACATAGTATTAGATATATAGCAAAATTTACTTTAGGCAATTTTCAAGATGATTTTAAAATCATCTTAAAATTAGTTTTTATATTATAGATCATGGAAATATTTCTTAAATATAACGACAGAAATAGCAAGATAACATTTTTCAAATTGGCTGTTTCTTATAATTTGTTAAACAAAGACTTTCTTGTGGAATTAAAAAAAAAAATTAACACATCAGCAAAATATGCTAACTTTTAGCATGTGTGAGATGACTAGCACATTTTACTTAAATTGCTATTACACAGTGTGGTGTTCCTGCTCTGACTACCTAAGGTTTGGACTTATTAAAGTATAAATTCAAGAAATTTTGATTTGAAAAAATAATAACTAGGTCCCCAAATAGGTCCTCCTTATGATCTCCTCAGAAGTGAACAGTTTTTTCTTTTTTTCCAGGTTGTTTAGCTTTCGCATTTGGTCAGTGAATCAATAAATATAGAAGTTATAACTTCTATGGCTATTGTAAAACGTTCGATGCTTGGTGTGGATATAAAAGGGCAGGAGGTTTTGAGACTTTATCTTGCCAATGTTTTATGAGACCATCAGAATGTCCCTGAGGCTGGGACCATATGTTTTTCATCTTGAGTCTAGCACATTTCCTGACACATAGTAGGCAGTTGAAAATATTTGTTGAATGGAAAAATGACTGAATGTGCTAAACTGTTCCTGCTTCACATTTACAGGTTATTTTTAAAACTGTTAGAGTGAGGAATATACTCATTGAAAACAGCAGAAAATATTTTCTTTTCACAAATCTCCAAGGATTTTTGATAGGTATGTTAGTTCCCCAGTGTGCCAAAAGCTTTAGTCACTGTTCTCTTTTTAATACAAGCATCAAGGAAGTCTTTGGTTAAATCTCAAAAAACTTAAATTTGCTTTTCCAATTGTTCTCTTTGCAGAAATGTTAATTTACATGTTGAATTTTCCATTTTTTACATATCATTAACAGCTTTTATGCATGATGGCTGACAGTTATAAGCAATTTTTCTTAAAACAGTTCTACCTATTGAATATCATGTAACCATTATTTTATTTTACATAAACTTCTCAACAACTCTAAGATGTAGGTATTACAATTATCATTCCTATTAACCTAGGCCTAGAGTTATTAAAGAATCTGACCTAGTTTGTTCCACTATTAATAGGGCCAGACTTGTCAGATTTGAAATTGTTACTATGGTCTTTGACAAGGCTATTTTTGCTGGCATTGTATTATGTGTATGTATGTACCACATTCATTGCTTTAATGTATTTTTTTAAATAATTGGTTCCTAAGTTATGTATAATCAATTTAGAGCCCTTGCTTTAGCAAATTCATTCCTTTACCTTTAAGTCTAGAATCAAAAGTACATGGCTGGAGATGTCAATTTTTCAGCATATTTTATACAAATAATATAACTTATTTTTAATATTTGAAAATCTATCATATTTTCTTTTACGTTTCCACATTCTTAAGCATATATGCCCAGAGATATAAAAGCTTGAGGAATAAAAACAAATTTTACTTTTAAGCACCAGATTTGTTTTTCATATGGTAAAGTCTTTGATTTGTTTTGTTTTCCTGCTTCCCAAAAATGCTAACATAGTCCTGCCAGGATACAGGCAGTTGTTTATGATATTCTAGTATTTTTCAGGCAAAGAAAAGTTTCTTTTTTTTTTTTTCATACTGTTCTTTTACTAATGTAAGTCAATATACCACTAAAAACTATACAAGAAATACTGAATTAAGGAACAAATCGAAACCATTATTGTCTAGAAATGAGTAGAAAACACATGTATTTAAATCACCAAAAAAAGTGCTCATATTACTTCTTCAATTGGGACAATTCAGATATGACTAGTGATGGAGCAGACTCTCTGAGAGCCGTAATTTTATTCCCATTATGTCATTTGGATGCTCTTAGCTGCTTGTGTAGCAGAGAGCCACATCATGACCATAGAACAGACTGTTTCTTATCAAAAGCAACAGCACTATAACGCATTTTCCATAAAAAGAGAGGCAAAGTACTGCCATGTTTGCATTTTCAGTATTTTTATAGTTGCTTCTATTTTCAAAGTTGAATATTCATCAGGGTGATTATTATATCCAAAGCAACAGAAATAACTGTACAAATCAAAAGTTATTTTTATTTTTGTAGAAATGTAACAACTGATTTAGGGGCTTAATATAAAACTCCAATTCTATTATAATACTCTTAGTATCCATATTTTTGCTTTAGACTGTCTAGATGGACAAATAAATTGACAACTTTAATCAATATGTCACATTCATAAGTCAATAAAATTCATAAATTTATATGGATGGATTTCCCTGTTTATGCAGATAATCAATCCTTTAGTCTATCTACATATTTATGAAGTAAATTAGAGAATAAATGAATGAACTAAGCCTACTTCAGCTGTTTGTGAGAAAAGCCAAATCAATGAGGCAGTGAGACCATAGTGGGAGACCATGGAGGCCCATTTGAATATTATAGGTCCTAAGAGAGAAAATCTTTTCCCTATTTTAATTATTGATGTTCATTGGCATAATTTGAAGATTATTGATTTAGGAGTCAGAGGCCTGATTGCTGGTTGGTTCTGCCATACAATACTGTGTGACCTGTTGTCATTTATTTAACCACATTAGATCCCAATTTCCTCATGGAGACCATCACAACTTTCTTTGACTCATAACTTTGCGGTGACTATCAAAAGATATAAGATACTACGCAAAAAATTAAAACATTGTAAAAACTGCAAAGAGCCTTAATAATAGATTTTTCTTATTAACATAAAATCAAAAATTATCTGGAATTTGCCTCATTTAGATGGAACCCTAAACCCCAGTAGCCTGTTTCTTTTTAAACCTTCATAATTTTCCATGTCTACCCCAAGAATAGCAAATGGGAATTTTCCTTGAGGAGTTTACAGATCATAGAGATGAACAAGGCAAGTGAGCATGTCATTAGATCAGATGACTAAACTAAAACCATTATTTCAGATTGCCTTAGGTCTCATGTACTCAAACCAGCAGCAGTAGTCTTGTGTATACGTGTGTTATGTGCATGAGCTTCTTTGTGCTTGTGTGAATTTTTGCCTTTATAATAAATATATATTATCCTTTCAACAAAATAAATAAAATTTCAACTTCTGAATAATCCACTACATGTTGGAACTATTCTAAGCCAATACTCTACGTCTTAGAGGAAACCTCTCACACAAAGAAAATAGATTTATGTTTCCCACAGGACAGCAGAGCTGGAAGACATTATACAGAAGAAACAACTAGTTTGTTCAAAAGGACCAGTATTAAAAAGACACACATTTTATGTTATCATGTAGAAATGATGAATGATACTTCTTGTAGATGGTATCAGATTACAATAAGAGGAAGCGTATCTGATAGCTACAATTTTGAGCCCAATTAGACAAAATGGGACAGCAGTACCTAATGGACAGCACACATCTGTTGTTACAATGTGAAGTACTCCGTGGAATTTGAGAATTACCCAAGAAAGTGTAGGGAAATTTCACACAATCTGACTTTGTCTCTAGTTGATATTTCAGTTGCAGAGACACCATAAACCTGTTTTGATGCTAGAGTAACAGCACTCCACCAAAAAAATCTAAGTATCATAAAACGAATGTTGTGATTACTAGAAAGGAAGAAAATGGTGTATATTCAAGACAGAAATAACTTTGTTTTCCAAGTAGTTAACTAAAAGAATATATACTATTTCTTTTGTTGCAAAAGTTGATTCAGTCTTGAAATATAAAAATAAAATTCAATGATACAAATGGCAAGGAACTAATTTATGATGACCTCATAGATATGTATTCTTTTTATTAAGAAACTAAAAAATGACATTGTTTAAGTTGTGCTGGGCTTCAGCAGCTGTGATTGTATTATTATAATCAGCTATCTAATTTTGTTGGAATGGTGCAAATTTTTTTATGTTTAATAGCTCAGTGGTCAAGATACCCAAAACTAGCACAATTAGAGATTTGAAAATGAAAGTAACTTAGTCTAAACCTTTTTAGAACAATATACATATATTTTTGTAAACTAATGTAAAACTGATTTTAGTATTAATCTGTTGTTCAGTTTCAACTACACCTATTTGGAGAGTTGTGACTACTTTCCTATTTGGAGAGTTGTGACTAAAAATAAATTAATGACCCTTTCTTTAATCAGCACATTTAACCCAAGAAACTTCATTTACAGTGTCTAGTTTTAAAATAAACCACAATTCAATGAACAAATATGATAACTGAGTACTGAACCTATACTCTAAAACCTCTGATATATTTTTTTCTCTGATGTTAGGAATAATGAAGTAAAACTTAAGAAATATATGTAAGAAATGTACAAAAAGATGTTGCAGTATTTTCTTCTATAAAATTGGCAAACAGTGTTTACTGTGAAGCCAATAAGGGCATTTGGTATGATCTTCATCATACCACTTTTTTTTTCAGCGTGCTTTCAAGTTTCCCTAAGTTACACATGCTATTTGGGAAAGAGAAACATAAGCAAATTTAGTAGCATAATTGGAAATGAATGGGTCATCACGTGTGGTTGTAATATAAAATATTTTAGGAGTAAGGCAAGTAAAGCATAATGGTTTAGATCTGTTGCTCTCAAACTTCAGTGCACATCAGAATCACTCAGTAGTAGTGATTCCTGAGTGGGCCCAAGGATTTTTATTTCTAACAAGTGACGAGGTGATGCTAATACTTCTGAATCAGGGGGCATACTTTGAGAACTACTAGTTTAGAGGTACATGAGTTGCTAATTTTACTTCTGAATTAAACTTAGAGAATGTAAAAAATTTTATTGTTTATAATTAGTAGAACAAGATGTTCAATTTTAGCCTAATGTTAAAATCCTATGAGTGAAAGGGTAATTGAATATAAACTTAAAGGGTATATTGAGAACAGATTTATTACAATGGAGTCTGCAGTTCATATGACTGTATACTAGAGTGCCTGCTCAGAGCCCTAAAGATGAAAGCACTGTTGATATTGGCATAAGACCAAGACACTCCTAAGAGCAATAACTAAAGCAACAATCAATGCTTGTTGATATGTTATAGTAACATATCAACAATACACCCCAAATGGAGACTAGAGGAGCAAAGCAACACCATGTGACAAAGTTAAAGGAGATGCTGTGTAAGAAGAGACAAAAGAAAGGTTTTTGAAGTCTCTATTTGAAGAGTGACTACAAATGGTCATGAATTGGTACATAGCTCAAGGGTATCCAGCGGAAGTGGATAGGGGGAGTTAAAAGTCCACCTCCAATCCTTGCACCCAGATACCTGACACTGAGGCAGGGGTGCAGTTTTAATTGCACAAAATCATCATTTGTCCAAATGGTACATCTTTTTCTAATTCATCTCCCTACTTCAGGAGTCTATGTTTTATTTTATTATTATTTTATTTTTTATTTTATTTTTTAATGAAGCACAGCCAATTTTATTCAAAGTCTCCAAAATTTATATTTAACATGTTAATTGTTTCTAAAATGTTTCACCTTTGTAAAATGGTTTTATTTCACCTTTCTTTTATAGATTTTTCATTTTTTCTGTACAGTTCTTCGGGAGAAGCCAGAGTCCTGAATTACACAGTTAGGAACCTCTGACCTACTATTCTGATTTTCTTCTCAATATTCATGGCCAACACCTGGCTTTTAAATGAAAAGCTTTTGGTCTTTTCAATCACTTGCTGATAGGGTGAGACTGCACTGTTACCCATAGCCACATGACATAATTTAGAATCAATCTTGGCATCCAGTCTTGTATTTCTAATCAAATTTACATCCCACTTTTCAGCTTCTTCTGGAGTCATGTTCAGTTTATCTGCCAACATGTTAATGCTGATACACTGATGGATGTGACAAAAAGTCTCAAATATGAAGAGACAGACATTTTTAATGAAGTCCTCCAGACAAGCCACCAAGAAAAAAATCATTCACTAGCACTGATTCACATTCCCTCAGCTTTTTCTGAGCCCCGTCAAAGTGAAGGTTAACATATAAGCATTCAACAAACTCTGTAATTGGGTCTTTACATGTGTAAGACTCCTGTTGAATAACGTGGACCAGATCTTTTAGCACCTGCGGCGTTTTCAAACATCTTTCTTTGTTATGACTGCTGTGGTCAAACAGTGGAGAATATGTGGACACATCGTCTGAATTGCATTAAGATACTGCGGATGGTAAAGGAAGAGATCGATAATGTTATCACGCCCTTGGGGTTATTGAAGAAAACAAACAGAGACTAATGAATGAGCCATGTTCGCTGCTGAAGAGACTGAAGTGGAGAACTCACTGAATTGTATCTATGGTCTCTTTTAGCCATGTAAGGTCTTCCATGGCTGCATCCCAATTCTGCATTAGATTTCAGAAGCCAGTTTTCCCCAGAGTGAACTCAAAGCATTTCTATCCGTTGCTGGAACCAACACTCTAAAGAAGTAAAGATATTCTGCAGCTCAAGAGTAATTTCCACATTTATATAGGAATTTTGCATACCGAGAGTGTCTCTAAAAATTCCTGCCTAAAACCATGTTTGTCTGCCAGGTAGTCAAACCGCATCTGACCATCCCTGTTTGACTGCATTTGCTTTGTAGTTTCTGGATCTTCAAACATCTTCACAATTGGTTCTGTTTCTGCCTGAAGCTGTTTCAGTTGTGCAGCAACAGTGGTTCTTTTTTCTCTCAAAGCATGAGTAATATCATCAGAACAAAGGTTTTAGTATACATCCATAGCAAAGGCTACCGTATTGTTATCACTAAGAAGATCCACTTTCCCTTGTAATAATTCTTTTTCATTATATATCTCCTTTACAGAGAGAAACTCAAGCAATGAAAAGACTAGATGCCGATCCGAAAAGTGTGCAATGTGAGAAGTCAAGTCGTACTCCACCTTCTTGCCAAGGAAAAGTAAAGTGTAGGAGTCTATTTTTTAAATTTAAACCCAGTAAGCCAAGGAATTTAGGCCAATTTGTTAGTTCCTGAAATATGGAAAGAAAGCAACCACAATTAATGCTGGTGCTATAGTATTGGGTTGGCCAAAAAGTTCCTTTGGTTTTTAAGTTAAAAATAAAAGACACATTTTTCATTTTCACCAAGAACTTTATTGAACAACTTATTCACCCTTTTGTTCCACTACCTTCTGCTATTTTCCAGGCAACTTCATAATTCCATCTTCCCAAAACTTTTTATTTTTTTGAGCAAAGAACTGTTCCAGGTGCCTTTTACAGTCATCCAGGGAATTGAAATTTTTTCCATTAAGAGAATTTTGTAAAGACCGAAATCAATGGAAATCTGAAAGTGCAATGTCTGGTGAATACAGCAGATGAATCAGAACTTCCCAGCCACTGTAACAGTTTTTGCCTGGTCATCAAAGAAACATGTAGTCCTGCGCTATCCTGATGGAAGATTATGCATTTTCTGTTGACTACTTCCAGACGCGTTTTGTTGAGTGCTGCTTTCAGTTGGTCTAACTGGGAGCAGTACTTGCTGGAATTAATCATTTGGTTTTCTGAAGGAGCTCATAATAGAAGCCTCCCTTCCAACACCACCATATACACAACATCACTTTCTTTGGATGAAGACTGACCTTTGGTGTAGATGGTGGTGGTTCATTTCGCTTGCCCCATGATCTCTTCCATTCCACATTATTGTGCACTATCCACTTCTCATCACCCGTCACAATTTGTTTTAAAAACAGAATGTTTTCCTTACGTGTAAGTAGAGAATCGTATGCGGAAATATAGTCAAGATTTTTTTTGCGTAACTTATGTGGAACCCAAACATCAAAGTGATTAACATAATCAAGCTGGTGCAAATGATTTTCAGCTCTTGATTTGGATATTTTGAGTATGTCGGCTATCTCCCACGTGGTATAAGGTTGATTGTTCTCAATTATTGTCTCGATTTGATCGCTATCAACTTCAACTGGCCTACCCGACCATGGAGCATCATCCAGCGAGAAATCTCCAGCACAAAATTTCACAAACCACTTTTGACATGTTCAATCAGTCACAGCACCTTCACCATACACTGCATAAATCCTTTTTTTGCGTTTCAGTTGCATTCTTACCTTTCTTGAAATAATAAAGCATAATATGCTGAAACTGTTGCTTTTTTCTTCCATCTTCAATATTAAAATGGCTACACAAAAATTCACCAATTTTTATAAGTTTTTTTTTTTTTATTTTAATGCACGCTGATATGATAGCTGTCACAATACAATCAAACAAAATTGTTTCTAATGAAGTTAGACAACTAAGCGCTACTAGAGCCATCTTACGGAAAAAAACAAACGAACTTTATGCTCAACCCAATAACTTTATGGTTACATGACCTTAACTAAGTGGTCTAACTCCTCTAGGAGTTCCCTAAAACATGAATTGAAGTTGTTGGAATGAGTAATCTCAAATGCTCTTTCATCTCTGAAGTCTAATAATCCTATGTTTAAAATAAAGTAAGAGAGTATCTGAATAGAAAAATATCATGAGCATTGACACCAGGCAGATCTGGGTTCAAACCCACATTCAGAAAACTTCCTTGCTGAATGGCTTTGGATGCATCATTTAATCTCTCTGAGTTTCAGCTGACTTATCTGCAAAATAGAGAAAACAATTCTTGCTTCATAAGAACAAGTAAAACTGAAGAATAATGAGTTCCAATATAAATATTCAATATTTTCTTAAAATCATTGAAGAAAACAATTCTCCCATTATATTTCTGTCCTTGGTAAGATAAAAAATCACATAGAATGAAAAATCACACCTACCCCCATATCAAATCTCCCCTCTCCCAATACTGCAAGGTTTAAATACAATAGTTAAATTTTTAAAAAAAGACTGGAAAGAAGGAAGGAAGAGATAGAAAGACATGGAGAAAAGAAAAGAGGAAGGGCTGTGGGGAAAAAAAGAAATATTTTTTAATTCCAGAAAAGAACTCTTTCTCCTTAACCCAAAATGACTAAGTTAAATCATGACAGTACAAAGATACATAGAACATATGGAAAGTTACATACTATAAAAATTAAATTGTCAACAGCTATATATGAAAGGCATGACTACAAAAGGAATAAACATAAGCACTATAAGAAATATTTAACAGGTAAATACTACTTAAAATAGTTTTGGAAGTCCTAGCCAAAGCAAGTAGGCAAGAAAAATAAAGGCATCTAAATTGGAAAGGAAGAAGTAAAACTGTCACTCTTTGCAGATGACATAATATTATATGTAGAAAACCCTAAAGTCTCTACCAAAAAACTGTTAAAAGTAATAAATGAATTCAGTAAAGTTGTAGGATACAAAATCAACGTGAAAAATCTGCTGTGTTTCTATGCACTAACAACAAACTCTCAGGAAGAGAAATTAAGAAAACCATTGCACTTATAATTGCATCAAAAAGAATAAAATACTCAGGGATAAATTTAACCAAGGTGAAAAACCTGTATTCTGAAAACTATAAGACACTGATTAAAGAAATTAAAGAAGACACAAATAAATGGAAAGATATTCCATGCTCATGTATTGGAAGAATTAATATTGTTAAAATGTGCATATTACACAAAGCAATATACAGACTCAGTGAAATCCCTATCAAAATTCCAATGGCACTTTTTCACAGAACAAAAAGATCCTAAAACCTGTGTGGAGCCACAAAAGACCCCAAGTAGACAAAGCAATCTTGAGAAAGAAGAACAAAGCTGGAGGCATCACACTCCCTGACTTCAAACTATATTGCAAAGCTATAGTCATCGAAACAATATGGAACTGGCCTAAAAAAAGAGACATAGAACAATAGAACAAATAGGTAGTTCCCAAATAAACTCAATGTATATGGTCAATTAATTTATGACAAAGGAGCCAAGAATATACAATGAGGAAAGGACAGTCTCATCAATAAATAGTGTTGGAAAAACTGGACAGCAACATACAACAGAATGAAACTGGACCACTGTCTTACACCATACACAAAAATTAACTCAAATGGATTAAAGACTTGAATGTGAGACCTGAAACCAGAAAAGTCCTAGAAGAAAACATAGGAGGTAATTTCCTTGGCATAGCTTTTGTGATTTTTTTTTTTTTTTTTTGGATTTGAAACCAAAAGCAAGGGCGACAAAAGCAACAACAAAAGTGAGACTGCATTAAACTAAAAAGCTTCTATACTGCATAGGAAATCATCAACAAAATAAAAGACAACCTATTAAATGGGAGAAAATATTTTCAAATCATATATCTAATGAGGGGTTAATATCCAAAATATATAAAGAACTCATACAACTCATTAGCAAAAACAATTCAATTTAAGAATGAGCACAGGGCCTGAATAGACATTTGTCCAAAGAAGACATACAGATGGCCTACATGTACATGAAAATGTGCTCAGTGTCATTAATCATCAGGGAAATGCAAATTGAAACCACAATATCACCTCACACCTGTTAGAATAGTATTATCAAAAAGACAAAAGATAAAAAATGCTAGCGAGGATGTGGAGAAAAAGGAACCCTTGTACACTGTTTGTGGGAATGTAAATTGGTGCAGCCACTATAGAGTATGTAAGTCCCTCAAAAAATTAAAAATAGAACTACCATATGATCCAGCAATTCCACTTCTGTGTATTTACCCAAAGAAAGCAGAAACACTAACTCAAAAAGATATATGCACCCCCATGTTCATTGCAGCATTAGGTACAATAACCAAGATACAGAAACAACCTAATTGTCCATCAATGAATGAAAGGATAAAGAAGATGTGCTGTATATTTGTATACACTGGACTATTATTCAGCAAAAAAAAAAAAAAAAAAGAATAAAATCTTTCTATTTGTGACAGTATAGGTGCTGAGCATATTATACTAAGTGAGCATATTATACTAAGTGAAATAAGTCAGACAAAAAATGACGAACACTGTAGAGTCTCACTTATATGTGGAATCGAAAATAAAAAATAAAAAGAAGCTCATAGATACAGAGAACAGCAGATTGGTGGTTGCAAATGGATGAAAGGAGTCAAAAGGTGAAAACTTCCACTTATGAAATAAGTAAGTCATAGGGATGTAATGCACAGCATGGTGACTATAGTTGATAATACTGTCTTGCATATTTGAAAGTTAAGAGAGTAGGTCTTAAAAGTTCTCATCACAAGAAAAAAATTATGAAGCTGTGTATGGTAACAGATCTTTCCTAGATTTACTGTAGTGATTATTTCTCAATATATACAAATATCAAATCATTATGCTACATGCCTGAAACTAATATCATGTTGTATGTCAATTATCTCTTTATAAAATAAATTGTCAACAGCTGTATATGAAAAATATGACCACAAAAAAATGTATGGAAGCACTATGAGAAATATTTAACAGGTATCTATAAAAGAAAAGATCAGTCATTAAGATGGCAAATTCTCAAGAGTGCTTTTAAAGGATGGTAAGTGGTATACTATTTTCTAGAAATGCTGGAAACAGTGTGGCCATAGAGGCTCCAACTAAATGTTGTTTGAATCTTTATTCCAACACTGTGATCCAGTAATGTGACTTTGGGCCACAGCCTTGATACCAACACCTATCAAATGTAGATTATACTACCTACTTCTCTAATGAATCTGTTGCTTACTAGCCTGGCGACCACATAACAAAATCAATTTAAATGCTCCCAGTCAGTTTCTGATCTATCGCTAAGTTTTATCTCTTCTGAGCATTAAATGAGATAATGCATTTAAAGCACTTGCACATAGTAGTCATTCAATAAATATCAATAAATAATTAATATAAAGATTAGCATAAAAGTTCCAGTAACATGCAGTTAAAGATATTTACATGTGGATACCATCATTTCAATTACTTTAACACCCTAGGATTTTTAGCTCTGTCAAATGAATCTAAAATATGGTTTCTTCAAAAACTGATAAAGGTTAAATGAAGATGAATTAATTTTCTACAGATTCTATTACTTTTCATGGGACAAAGGAAAAACATGGCTACCTTAAGATTCACATTTTCCATAGAAGTCAAGTCATAGCACTACCATATCTGAATGTTGGTCAATGTATCCAAATAGCCAAACATAATAACACAAGCAGTACTTGCCTAAAACACAAATAAGTCCACTATTTATGTGTGGGCCCTGAACATTGTTTTTTAGAAATCCCAAGAATATGATAATGTCTCAGCAAATATCCTTTTATCTTCTTAGTATCTGAAATTCCAAAATTTAGTGCTTCTTTAAGTTTAAAGCTGTGATCCCTCTTATCATATTCAAATACTCCTGAGAAACATACTTTTTAATGTAATCATTGGTCCTTCATACTTATTCTCATCTATAATCATGATTTTGACCAACTGCTTCCCCTGACACAGCCGGCCTCATAGCCCAGGTGACTTTTCCACTCCTCTTTGGCTGTGTACTTACAGTCCAATATAAGCCCATTTGAAATGATTAAACAGCAGTGAAACTGCTCACACTATGAACTAAATGTCTTTATTTTTATGTTTTATTATATTTTATAAGTAAATATGGAGGTATATTTCACAGATCTTAAAAAATACAAGTCAAAGAAAATCAGTATCATATTTCACTCAGAGATATCCTATGTAAATAGCATCAAAGAATTCATACCCTGCTATTTTCATATATCAGAAGTATTTTCACTGATGATTAAGTATTTTTATAAGTAACTGTTCTAATGAATGTGTAATATGCATTCACACACTTGTGCTATAATTGTTTTCAACAACCCTGATTGTTAATGCTAATTTTTCTGCATGACAATAAATATATTTATAAATAAACACGTGAGAACCTACGTATTACTTTAGCTTCCTAAGAGGGGAATTCCTGATCCAAAGTTAATAAATCATCTACTTTTGCTAAGTACTTTATTTGCGTTCCTGAAAGATCATAGAAGTTAACTTTAAATAAGATCACTATCTAAATCCTTCCAGTAACATTTACTTTTAGTTTAATGGAAAAATAACTAATTCATGTTCATTGCAGAAAATTTAGAAGATACGGGGAAAAATGAAAAGTTCTGAGAAATTTTACCATTTACAATGAATAGTTGTCCTTGTTTTCACCAGAGCTTTTCCGTGCATATTACACACATATTTTTTTAAAGGACAATACAGAATATACAATTTTGAGCTCTACTTTCTTTTTCTCTTTACATGGTATCATAAGCATTTTCTAATGTTCAATTCTCTTTTTTCTTCTTTATCCCAGTAGTCACCACTGTCTACACTGTTGCCTTAATCAGAAACTCAGAGGAATCACTCCAGACACAACTTTCTCTCCTTTTCCAACATCAACAGCTTAAGCCCTCGCATGCCCTCTTCTAGAATAACTCATGTGAGCTTCAGCTTCCCTCCAACCATATTTCCACTGTTTCTCTCACTTGTGCTATTGCAGGTACCCCTTACCAGGTCTTTCTACCTCCAACCCAGCCATCTTGTATCCCATAATCCATGATGCTAGAGAATCTTCTTTCTAATATTGAGACAAAATCCTGTTATCCCAATGATTACAATGATTTGTTTAAGATAAAACCCTGGTTTTTCAGTGTAACGTCGTTCTCATTCACTTCTTTAGCTTCCTTCATCTCTTGACATTGTCCCAGTTATAACTTACCCTCAGGAAATGCCAACCCACTTGTTCTTCCTTGATTGTGTGTTGCTCTCCATGAGTACGTAAATTCCCTATTAAAAGTCTCCTGTAGAGACTATGGAGACACACAATACCTATATTTAAGTCCTGGCTGTGCCTGCTGTTGACCTTGGGCAATTCACTTAACTTGTAGGTACTTCAGTTTCCTCACTTGTAAAATTAGGTTAGTAACAGTGCTTACCCATGGGATAGTGATGAGGAGTGAATGAGTTCATATTTGTAAGGAGCTTGGAACAGTAACCCACACAAGTAAGTGCTATGTAAATGTCTCCTAAATTGAGGCTTTCATGTTGCCCTGTTATAATGCTTAGCTTGCACACCCTGCTTAACTTTGAGATCGCTCCAAAAGCATTTTTCTGAAACTAGACCGAGATGCCTGCCTCTACTCTTTGACCTTTGTGCTATCACTCTGCGCACAGTGTTGAAATCGTCTACATTTGTGACTCCCAAAATGGTCAGTTGTCTGAGAGAAGAGGTTGTCTTTCCTCTCTTCATTGCCAGAATCTAGCACAAAGCCTAAGCAAGGCCCTGCTGGTTGTGGGCCATCAGTATCTGTTTTGCAAATGAACTGGCAATTTTGATTAAGGTCTTGTTCACTACTTGTTCTTTTCATGTGCATTGTGTTTTCAAGACCCTAGTTAAATTTAAGAAAATAGTTTAACGACCAGTCCTTACAATAGATTACAAGAATGCAATCTAATTTTAAAAAGAGACCGAGTCAGAATCCACTTTTATCTGCCATTTTACTATATTATTTTCATGCAGAAAGCAAGTAGCACATGCCACATAGTGCTTTAAAAATTAGCAACCCACCAGTCATATTTACTAAGATTAAAAGTTGTAGCAATCAGAACTAAGCATGATAAGAAGACATGAAAGAAATAAAAAGACATAGACCCTACTTTTAAAGGTGCTTGGGGGTGCTCTTGAGTTTCAGAGTATACATCCACAAGATTATTTAAGAATACTTAAAGACCTGTGACAGGCTATAATTCAGAGGATAAGCAAACTAGAACAATGTCTTATCCATAAGTATAAAGAATACATAAATGGAACCAGTAGGACAGAATCATTCAGCTCAACAATGAAATGACTTTTAATTCAGATTATTAAGTCAGACAATTGTACAAGGATTTGAAGAGAGGTTAAAAATAGCTATGAGAGATGAATAGCACACTTAGTCACGAAAGTAGAAATAAAACAGATGAACTGAAAAGAAGATTTTTGGAGGTTGTAAAGCAGTTGGCAAATTCTCTCTTTCTGACATTCTATCAGGAAATGAAATAGGTGAGTACGCTACAAAGCCTGGAATTCTCTTTCCATACAAGTCTTTAAGGAAAGATGAGTAAGGTAAAACCACCTTGTAAATGAAGATGCTGCAAATATATAGATATTCTTGTAACACCACTAATGTTATTATGAAGTTTATAACAACAGTACTAATAGTAAATAATAACATAGTAATAGTATAACAAAGGATATAATGGTGAAGATTACCATTATATTAATAGAATAGGGAAAGCAAGATATAAGGACAAATATAAATATTCTAGATTATGTTATTTACATACTTGAAAAACTGAATACCTGAGTATCTAACATAAACTATACCAAAGAACATGCTATTACTTTCCTAATAAAAAGAAAGAGCTTCAAAGGCAAATAAATAATTTCCAAAGTCTTTTTGTCTCCAAGTCACTCTTACACAAGAGGAATTTGATGAGTTAAGTGTAAATGAATAAGAAACATGTGGATTACATTTTCTTTAAAAATACACAAGGGTTTAAAAATAAAGGAGAAAAAGTGTTTGGCACAATGCATTTTCCGTAAAGCCAAACCAAAAACATTTGAGACAGTTTTAGATTGTAGTATGACCTTCCA